>NC_080402.1:56731875-57066250 GCF_030265065.1 Corythoichthys intestinalis
AAGAGAGTTGGCACCAAATTGATGATGAATACTGTTTGTCACTCATCAAGTCCATGCCTCAGTGACTGCAAGCTGTCATAAAAGCCAGAGGTGGGGCAGCGAAATACTAGAGATGTGTTTTGATTGTTATTTGTTTGTTTCTCATGACTCCATATTTTTTCCTCAGAATGGAGTGGAGTGATTCTATGTTTATTTCCCTGCACTTGCTCTATAAAAGTAACATTTACTGACTACCACAATGTTTTTTATTAATTTGTTTTAGTGTTTCTGAATGGCAAGGAGTTGCACTTTTGAACTATTTAATTATTTTTCCAAGCTTTTAATCTGAGTTTGTTCTACATAATAAAATGTCTAAGTGAGTACTCGTCTGAGACTGGTGATTCCATACTTTTTGCCAGGGGTTGTATTTTGATTAGTTGCTTATTAAAAAGAAAAAAATGTTTGACTCTTTTCAACCTAACCCTCCATAACATTGTGACATAAAGACTTGCATAATCATGATGTGATGCACTTGTACTCTGGCGTTGTGGGTGGTTGAAATGGTAGTGGCAACAAGTGTGGGAGGGAATGGAACATGCGCAATAAAAATGATAAAACAAACGAGCATACACAATATGACACCTGAAGTCACATGCACTCAATTTAGGGTTGTGAGAAAACACAAGACACAAAACCAATTGCCTATATCAAATTGTCCCATGAAATAAACTAAGAACAGCTTTGTAAGAGACATACAGTGGGGCAAATAAGTATTTAGTCAACCAAAAATTGTGCAAGTTCTCCTACTTGAAAAGATTAGAGAGGCCTGTAATTGTCAAAATGGGTAACCCTCAACCATGAGAGACAGAATGTAGAGGGAAAAAAAACAAAATCACATTGTTTTAATTTTAAAAAAATTTATTTCCAAATTAGAGTGGAAAATAAGTATTTGGTCACCTACGAACAAGCAAGATTTCTGTCTGTCAAAGAGGTCTAGCTTCTAACGAGGCTCCACTCGTTACCTGTATTAATGGCACCTTTTTTAACTCATTATCGGTATAAAAGACACCTGTCCTAAACCTCAGTCAGTCACACTCCAAACTCCACTATGGCCAAGACCAAAGAGCTGTCCAAGGACACCAGACACAAAATTGTAGACCTGCACCAGGCTGGGAAGACTGAATCTGCAATAGGTAAAACACTTGGTGTAAAGAAATCAACTGTGGGAGAAATTATTAGAAAATGGAAGACATACATGACCACTGATAATCTCCCTCCATCTGGGGCTCCAAGCAATATCTCACCCCGTGGCATCAAAATGATAACAAGAACAGTGAGCAAAAATCCCAGAACCACACGGGGGACCTAGTGAATGACCTACAGAGAGCTGGGACCACAGTAACAAAGGCTACTATCAGCAAAACAATGCATCGCCAGGGACTCAAATCCTGCACAGCCAGACGTGTCCCCCTGCTGAAGAAAGTACACGTCCAGGCCTGTCTGTGCTTTGCTAGAGAGCATTTGGATGATCCAGAAGAGGACTGGGAGAATGTGTTATGGTCAGATGAAACCAAAATAGAACTTTTTGGTAGAAACACAGGTTCTCGTGTTTGGAGGAGAAAGAATACTGAATTGCATCCGAAAAACACCATACCCACTGTGAAGCATGGGGGTGGAAACGTCATGCTTTGGGATTGTTATTCTGCAAAGGGACCAGGACGACTGATCTGTGTAAAGGAAAGAATGAATGGGGCCATATATCGAGAGATTTTGAGTGAAAATCTCCTTCTATCAGCAAGAGCATTGAAGATGAGACGTGGCTGGGTCTTTCAGCATGACAATGATCCCAAACACACAGCCAAGGCAACAAAGGAGTGGGTTCGTAAGAAGCATTTCAAGGTCCTGAAGTGAACTAGCCAGTCTCCAGATCTCAATCCCATAGAAAATCTGTGGAGGGAGTTGAAAGTCCGTGTTGCCCAATGACAGCCCCAAAACATCACTGCTCTAGAGGAGATTTGCATGGAGGAATGGGCCAAAATAACAGCAACAGTGTGTGAAAAGCTTGTTAAGAGTTACAGAAAACGTTTGACCTCCGTTATTGCCAACAAAGGGTACATCACAACGTAGTGAGATGAACTTTTGGTATTGACCAAATACTTATTTTCCACCATGATTTGCAAATAAATTATTATTATTATTATTTTTTTTTTAAACCTGTCCTGTTCAGCTGTTTGACACAGAGAATGGAAGTCTAAGTGCCCAGATTCTGAACAGTTTTAATGTTTCACATTGAGAGTCTGACATACTCCCATTGTGATCATTCAAAATACCTTTTTATTATGACAAAGCAGCGAACAGGAAGGGATTATGGGGGGACAGAAGAAAAGAAATAGAAGAGAAGAAGGAAAAGAAACACATACACAAACAACAACTAGAAATACATTGAACATCTAAACTAGTTACTAATATGCTGGTGCTATCGTCAGCAAGATGTATTTCCGGTTTACACCATGTGGGGGCCTATTGGCCAGTGAAAGAGGAGAATGGGGGTGGGGGTGTCTATAAGCCTATAAGCTAAGTGATTGAAAGGGGTAGAGTGTACACAAATCAGTTCTGTGATCTAGAACCCAGTAATCGTGTGAATCTCTTATGAGTAAGCCCGTTGGCGACCAACCCTACGCCGCCGCATCACCAATCCCGGCACCGGGACCCCCGACCCGAGAATGCCCTACCACATCCAGCAGCACGCAGGCCCCACCGGGCGCGCAACAGCCACGCAGACGGGCGGAGAAGCCGCGCGGGCGCCAACCCAGGGCCACGGCCCCCACCCAGCCAGCCCGGGGAGGGAGGGCGGGCGTGGGGGCGGGGGGCCATGCGCAGCCCATCCCTCCTCCCGCAGCCCAGCAAAGGAGCCATCGCCCCCCCCCCCGGGACCCAGGGTGGTCCCCCGGGCCACCTGCGCACCCATCAACCGGCCCTCAGGGATGGCAGGAGGGGACGCATCACCAACCCCACGCCTACACCCACCCCCGCCCGCCCACCCGGGCCACGAGCCACAGCCGCAGCCCCCCAACCGGCACGGCACGCCACGGGACCCCCAGCGGCCCACCAAGCCCCAGGCAAGGCAGGGTCCCCCGCCGGTGCAGGCGACACCCCGCTGATACACCGGCGCCCAGCCAGTGACCCGCGACGGAGCGCAGGGCGGATGCCCAGCCAGAGAAGAGAGGGGAAGGCGGAGGCAGGAGAACGCCCAGGAACTGCCACGGGGCGATGCAAGATCGGAGACCCGACCCCCCAACCTACTCCCGCGGCCGGCAGCCGAGGCAGAAGGGAGGCCACACCCCAGGAGCCACGCCATATAAAAAAGTGTGGGACCCACCTACCACCCTATTACTGTGGCTGCCAGGTTCCCGACTGGCAGCCATCACCCAGCACCGTGATGGGGGTGTGAGGGGAGGGTAGTGCAATGTATGCATTAAAATAGGAGAGCTTGGCTTGGGGCAGTGGGACCGCAGCATGGAGCTTCTGCCCAGCCGCCCGTCCCACCGCCCTTTGCCAGAGCTCTCCTGTGGAGTATGATGTGTGGTGCATTTAAAAAAGGTGCAGAGATGGCGGGGCCTGTGGTGAGGAGGCAGCCGTGAGGTACCCCCACCCCCAACAGGTCCCAACCATCCCACAACCTTGGTGTGTGGTTCATTAAAGACAGGGGGGAGCCAGGCCGGGACTGTAAAGCCCCGTCCCAACTCTCCCCGGAGAAATGTATGAGCATGTAAGTGCCAAGGTGAAAAATATTTACAGTGCCGAAGTGAGAAGTGCGTGAGTTAAGAGGCAGGCTCCCGCGGGCGTGGCCCCGTCCACCAGAACCACCAGCCGCAGGGCAGAAGAGGCGTCAGGGCCCCGATCAATCTCCGCCCCAGACCACCCACGGCGCCTCCGCGACCGCCCCCCCCCCCCCCCACCCACCGAGCACCCACCCCGCAGTCCGAGCAGGCGCCACACCAAGCGCCGGCGACCAGGGGACGTCCACCCCACCGGCAAGGGACAGCAAGCCTCACCCAAGGCCCCGCGGGCCCCAAGAGGCCCCGCCAATGACCCCGCCGGCCGGGGGGCAGCAGCGGCCGCCGCGGCCCAGGGAGGCGGACAGGGCCGGAAGCAGACCAAGGGGACGGAAGCGCGCCCCCCACAACCCACCCCCGGGCCAGGAGGGGCGCGCGGCATGACACCAGAGGGCACCTCCCCGGCACCCGGTACAGGGAGACGCGGCTCCGGCCGGGCGGACCTGGGAGGGAACCATGGCTGCCGCATGCACCCCCCGGCCCCCACCCCAACTCCACCCCACCCCGGCCGGCCGGGGAAGGGCCGCGGCCCCGGACCGGCACCCGCGCGGCCCCCCCACCCGCCCACGACACCAGCGCGCGCCCGACGGGACCCCCGCACAGCCAGATGCAACCAGACAAGCCCCGGCCGAAAATCCCGGGGGCCAAGACCGGCGACGGGACGGCCCAGGGCAGGACGCCAACAAACTCCACCTGTAAGGCTGACAGAAGAAGAGGTTTATCAAACACCATTAGATGTATGCCAAGGACCGGTGAAGTGTATTATTTACGCATAGTTCCTCAATTGTTCCAAGTCTGATAATATATAGGGTGTTCCAAAAAAAAGTTGCATATGTTCCCCAGCAGCTGGAAACCAAATTGTCTATGAGTATCCTTGTAAAATAAGCCCATTGACCGACTAAACTGTGAAGGAAGAAAGTGTATTTATTACATGCTGTTGGGAGTGTACAAAACAGTTTGGATTTAAACATGTCCTGTTTCCAGCTGCAGAAGGATGCATACAACTTCCCTGGACACCCCGCATACATCAATTTATGTGTACATTTTTATTATTTTTGTGGCATTCCTTCGCAGGTGAGAGAGAATCCTTATTCTATGTTCATCATTCTTGCCACCGTTTCCCACTGTTGTTCGTATTTGTCCATTTTATTTGTCTGTTTGGCAGATATTTTCTCTAATGTTATATATTCAATGATTAGATTTAGCCATTGGTTAATGCTAATGTTTTGTTTGTTTTTCCAATTCAACAATATTGTTTTTTTGGCTATCGTTAGACTTGCTAGTAGTGGACGGGTTTGATGGATAGAGATATTCACTGTATTCAGATCGCCAAGCAGACAAAGAGTTGGAGACAATGGAATCCTGCAGTTCAATAGGAAAGAGAGTTTCTTCGTTACCTGTGCCCAGAAATCTTGTATTGGTTTACATTGCCAAAGAGCATGAAAGTATGTATCTGAAGTATCTTCGTTGCAGTTTGTACATTTATCGGATTGGGAGAACCCCATTTTGTGCATTTTAGATTGAGTAATATGCCATCTGTGCAGTATTTTAAACTGTATAAACTGAAGGTTCTTATTCTTTGTCATTATAAATGTATTTTTACAGATGTTGGACCAATAGTTATTATCTAATGTTACCGAAAGTTCGTTATTCCATTTTTCGATTGGTAGGCAAGTAGAGTTGTTACATGAGAGGGCTTTATATACTTTTGAAAGTATTTTTTTGTTGTTGAGGATGTATATTTATTATTTTATTTACGAAAGGTGGTGGGTCTAACGTACCCGTTAGTGATGGAAATTTGCTTCTGATGGCTGCCCTGATTTTATTGTATTGCAGGAAATTGACCCCTTTGATCTGGAAATCTTGCATTATTTTTTCATATGACATGAATGTATTATCTTTAAACAAATGCTGTAACTGGTTTATTCCCGTATCATCCCATGCGCTGAAATAAATAGGAATTTCATTAACTCCAAAGTCTGGGTTGTGCCAGATTGGTGAGAATTTACACGGGGCTTGTTGTGATTGCGTAATTTCCATACCTCTCCACCAGGCTTTCAAGGTACATGCTATCATTGGGTTTTTGAAGCAGCTATGGTGCTTAATACTAGAGCTAATAAAGGGGAGGTTTGCCACTTGTATTTGGTTGCAGTCTGTTTGCTCTAATTCTAGCCATGACTGTTGTTCAGTGTTAAGATATAACCACCTAATAAGATATTGTATTTGATTTGCTATATAATAGTGTTGGAAATTAGGGGCCTCTAGACCCCCCTCTGGTTTATTTCTTTGCAATTTGCCAAGGCTAATTCTGTTTTTCTTGTTTTTAAAGTAGAATTTTGTGACGGCTGAGTCTAGGTCTTGAAACCATTTTTGAGTGGGTTTAAAGGGGATCATTGAGAACAAATAGTTTATTTGTGGTAATACTTTCATTTTGACTGTTGCTATCCGGCCCAAAAGTGAGATGGGTAGATTATTCCAGTGTGCCAAATCTTCACATATTTTTGCTAAGAGAGGTGTATGGTTTAGTTTAGTTAATTCTGTAAGTTTTGGTGAAATGTTGATTCCAAGATACTTTATATTCCCTATTGGAATATTGTGATTTTGATTTGCAGGATTCCATGAGTTTGTTGATAAGGGCATTATAATTGATTTTGACCAATTTATAGCATAATCTGATATTTGTGAAAATGTCTTTATTAGTTCAAAAGTCTCATGTAGGGAGGATTCTGGTTTTTCTAGATATAATAGTATATCGTCTGCGTATAAGTTAATTTTGTGTTCTGATGTGTGCGAGCAAATCCCTTTGATATTAGCGTTTTGTCTTATTGCAATTGCTAATGGTTCAATAAATAGAGCGAATAATAGGGGTGAGAGTGGACAGCCTTGTCGAGTTCCCCTTTGAAGACAGAAACTTTGTGAAATGACCCCGTTTGTGTTTACAGTGGCTTTTGGGGCGTTGTAGAATATTTTTATCCAGCGGATAAATGGCTCACCGAAGCCAAATTTTTCCAAAACTTTGAAGAGAAAAATCCAGTTGACTTTGTCAAATGCTTTTTCTGCGTCCAAAGAGAGGATAATTGCTTTCTGTTTATAATTCTGTGCAATATTAATAAGATTTAACAAGCGTCTTATATTGTTTGTAGAGTTGCGTCCTTTAATGAAGCCGGTTTGGTCTTTATGAATTATAGTGGGAAGAGTTTGTTCTAATCTAGTAGCTAAAGCCTTTGCAATAATTTTAATATCTGTATTCATTAAGGATATTGGTCTATAGTTTGCTGGTTGGGTTAGGTCTTTCCCTTCTTTTGGCAGTAGTTTGATTACTGCAGTGTTCATATTGTCTCTAATTTGACCCTTGGCACTGATTTCTTGAACCATTCTATGGAAAAGTGGTGCCAGCATATTCCAAAAGTGTTTAAAATATGATGTTGAGAACCCGTCGGGCCCCGGTGCGCGACCTGTTGGCATGTCCTTTACGGCATTCCATAATTCAGCGAGGGTAAGTGGGGTATCTAGCAATTGTTGGCTTTCTAAAGTTATTTGGGGGATGTCAAGATTATTAATGAATAGGTCAATGTCTTCATTATGATCGTTTGTCACCGAGTATAAGTTTTTGTAGTAGCTGTAGAAAGTTTCGTTAATTTTTTCTGGTGATTGTGTTATTATGCCGGCTGAATCTTGTATTGTTGTAATTAATGTTTTTTCTTTGTTACGTTCGAGTTGGTTTGCTAAATATTTCCCGGATTTGTTATTATGCTCAAAGTTGGTATATCGTAGTTGTTGTAACAGAAACTGAGTTTTTTTAGACAGAATACTATTGAGTTGTTCTTTGGCGCTGAAAAGTTCTTTTGTGGTATTGTCCGTGGGATTATTGGCGAATTCCTCTGTCAGTTGTTTGATTTTTATTTCTAACTCGTTTTCCAACTTCTGTTCTTGTTTTTTTTTTATATGATGAATATGAGATAATCTTGCCTCGAATTACGCATTTTCCTGTTTCCCAAAGCAGCGATGGTGAGATGTTTGGGGAATCGTTAAGTTCCATGAAGTCTTTCCATTCTTTCTTAACGAATGTATCAAATGCTGGGTCATCTAATAAGGAATCATTACAGCGCCAGGTTGCAGGGGGTATCGTGCGGGAGTCAATTTTAAGGGCTAAAGAAATTGGTGCATGATCACTGATGATTATTGGATGTATTCTTGGCGAAACATTATTAATAGCGGAATTATTCGCTAGAAAAAAATCGATTCTTGAACACGAACCATGGGCTAGGGATTGAAAGGTATATTCCCTTTTTGTTAAATGTTTTGCTCTCCAGACGTCACTTAAGCCGAAATCGTCCATATATTTCCTAATGGTTCTTGCAGTTTGTGACTGTTTAGTGAGTTTAAAATTGGAGCTATCTATACTTGGATCAAGTGTTGTGTTAAAGTCCCCTCCTATAATAATTGTTGAGTTCACTGACATGTCACTCAGTTTACCAAATATATTGTGGAAGAACTGTGTGTCCTCGTTGTTTGGGGCATATATGTTCACTAATGTGAACAGTTTATTACTTATGGTGGCTTGTACTATTATGAATCTACCTTCCGGGTCTGCAATTGCACTATTTAATGTGAACGAGATTCTTTTATTTATTAATATTGATACTCCTCTTTGTCTGCTGTTATAGCTGGCGGAATACATCAAGTTAAAATTTGAGTGTTTAAAATATTTCTCTTCGGATTTGGCTAGATGTGACTCTTGCATAAAGAAGAGGTCTGCCTTTAATTTGGTGATGTATTCCATAATTTTAGTTCTCTTTGCCTGCGATCGGAAGCCATTCACATTAAATGAAACAAAATTTATATACGTCATATGCGGATATTTATAACTATCTTAAGGAAAGTAATGATCTCAGGATGTGAGTTATAATATTCGGTCCTGAATGTCAACGACCATTCACATTCATTAGAAGCCATACGAGTATGTAATAAATCAAGTGTTAATAAAACTGAATGCAATTTTTTGTAAACCTCTTGGCATAATTCACACAACATTAAGACGTTGTTAGAAGGATTAAATACATGTGTAGCATCAACACAAAACATTACAATTTTAAAGCGTGTACTTAGTGTGTGTTTGAAAACAGCGGTGTGGAAAAGGTGAGACAAATAACCCAGAAAAAGAAGAAAAGATATGAGCGCCAGTATAGAAATGTGTAGTGTGAGACATGCGTGACTCTTCTAGACTAAGTGATTATCATGCAACCCTGATCTGTACGTGTGCATTGTTGAAATCAAATCTACTTAATACGGCATTGTGTACATATTGGAAGTGTTTAGGAAATACAGACAAAGTGATTATCATGCAATCCTAATCTACACATGTGCCTTGCTCAAACAAAAAACAACTTAATTCAGCATTATATATGAACTGGAAGTGTTTCGAAGGTACAGACAAAATAGTTATCATGCAGCCCTAATCTACATATGTGCCTTACTCAAACCAAAACAATTTAATTCAGCATTATATGCATACTGGAAGTGTTTAGGAATAGCAAACTAAGTGTTAAGCATCACTAATCTATACATTTGTCTTGCTTAAATCAAGACAGCTACATTCAGCATTGTATGCATAATAGAAATATTTAGGCATTACTTATCGGTCAGAATAGCCATGGGGTGAGCACTTGGTCTCGGTATAGTTGACCATCCACGTAAAGTTTGTCGACTGCGATAACTGCACGTTTGCCCTCTGCTCTGGACCGCTTCAGAATTGGATAGAGGATTTTCCGTCTGTCGTTGATCTCGCGCGGGAAATGATCATTCATACCGAATCTTGTTCCTTGTAATTCTCTTCCTTTGGATTTCACCAGTACTTTCTGCTGGTAGAGCTCGAACTTGGCGATTATTGGACGCGGACCGATTCCTCTTGGCTTCCCAAGACGGTGTACCCTCGTAAATTTGATCGAATCCACAATTTCCTTGGGCAGCTTGAGAGATGTTGCCATAAATGACTTGACGAGGGCTTCTGGTTTGTCTACTGTGTTTTCTTCGATGCCAGAGAAAATTAAATTGTCCCTCATGCTCCTTGATTGGATGTCTAACATTGACTCCTTCATTATCTTGTTCTCTTTTTTAATAGATTCTAATGCTCCGGTCGTCGACTCGAAGGCGTCTCTCAGTATAGCGTTTTGCGATTTGAGATACGTTACCTCGTGCTGTGTAAACACGAGGCTTTCTTTTAAATCTTTAATCTCGGCTTGAAGGATTTCTAATGCAATCGATATTTTCTTATCGATTGATCCAATTCCCTCGCTAATTGACTTTGTGTATTCGGGCGGGCTTGCTAACAATAAATCGTCGGTCGATGTAGCCGAATCAATAGAATCTGCCTTTTTACGCTTCGCCGGGAGATCGCTGCGTTGGCTAGATGTTGCCATGGTGTTTTCTTGATGTGTGGCGGAGTCGGAGAAAAAAGGTGAATCACGATTGTGAAAAATCTGAGGTAAAAATTAGTTGGAAGTCTACTTGAGCCAAGTTACTTGCTAGCCTAGCCAGTTGATTGCGTCATGCGTCTACGGAGTCTCGCGAGAGTAACGACGTCACAGCATGGTAGCCATTCCTTGCCCCCTGTCCCCAAATAAATTATTTAAAAATCAAACAATGTGATTTTCTGTTTTTTTCTTCCACGTTCTGTCTCTCATGGTTGAGGTTTACCCATGTTGACAATTACAGGCCTTTCTAATATTTTCAAGTCGGAGAACTTGCACAATTAGTGGTTGACTAAATACTTATTTGCCCCACTGTATACGGTAATTTCTCTACGCATTAACATTAACATTAACATTAACAGACGTCTGACAAAATATGCTGTGTCCAAAATCCCACGAGAGGGGCATCACTAGACCTAAGACAATACTGGGGCATAGTGGGGGACCGGCAAACGAGCAAAATTGTTTTAGCACAGATGTCAGAAATAGCGCTTTAAACTATATTCTGTATATGGTAATTTAATTTAGCTTATTCTCACTCTTCCTTTGGACCAAAGTCACCTGACCAAAATCCAAGTTTCTGGGGGAAAAATGTTCTTTTTGCTTTTCAGCCATCAGTATTCAAAATCAAAATTAGGACACTCATTATTGATAGTCAATTCACCTCTGCTCATGCTCATCAACTTCTATCTCTCGTTCATCTCTTCCTATACTCTCATGCTCTACTTTGTCTGGACAGAAATGGGGATATATCATTGTAACTGTTATGCAATTAATCAGTGTTTCTCAACTGGTAGGTTGTGGCCTAAAAGTGGTTTATTTTGCCTAGGTGTTACCTAGCTTACCTCTCTCGTTCCTCCTTGCAGTTTCATCCTTACTGCGAGCAAATAACTTTCTAATGTGCATTTGCAAGAGTAATGGTGTTTGAGGCATGTTGATGACCAATAAACATCTGTGAAAAGATCTGGAGTCTCATATGCCATCAACACGTAGGTCTACACGTACGCACATACGTATGCACGCACGCACGCACTCAGCGATAAAACGCAGCCGTGAAAATTGCGACCCTCATTTTTATTTTCCGTGTGACTTATTGCATATCGCGACAGGCTTAGCAAGTTCAATAAAAAATGTCGTTAGTTAAATGGACTTACGATGTGCCAGTTTACTGTCTCCTGTCGTCTTCCAAAATTACAACTGGCTGACGGCGCTTTAGGTGTTCATTCACGGTCGACGTACAGCCAAGTTTGGCATTGAAGAGACAGGACACAACAGTTTACCCTCCTTTGTTTCGCTGAAATAAGTCACAGTTTTGGCCACTCTGGTGCGCTTTTTTGGCTTTGTGCCGCTTTCCCTGCTTGCATACTGAGCGGCTGCGATTCTCAACTTTCCACTCATATAGTTTTTAACCCTTCATTAACCGTCGACGGGATCTTGTGCTCGTCGATGCATTTACATCACCGATGACGTCGACTACGTCGACTAGTCGGGACAGAAAATTGTTATATCCCAAAGATGTATAAAGCCAGTAAACTGAAAGAAAGCAGATAATCTGCTACTTCAATTTGCGAACAGAGTAGTTTACCGCAGTTTACTGCCTGATACGTAAAGAGTAAAGTGAACCATTTAAATTTACAATTCAAGGGTATAGGCGACCAAACAAACATCAACATCCCAGAGGTAAAAATGAATAACAAGGATTTAATTTTCAATTTCAAATTCAATTTAATTTCTAATTTAATCAATTTATCTGGCACCGACCTGTCGACAGTATAATGAGCACACGCAACGTAATATTGATGCTGCATTCACGTGTTATTGGAGTAATTGAAAAAAATGATCCTCTATTACAAGGTGTCTATAAAAAGCCCCTAACAGTCACTCAACTTATGATGTATCGTTGGAGCATTAGGGAGCCATGTGCAGATTGTCTATATGGAGGGAACAGAGTAAGATGACCATATTAAATAGGCACATTCTGTAGATTATGCTATGTAGACTTAAACTCCAAAATATTTTTTTACCGGTGAAATTCATACTGGGAAACTGCAGATCGATACTGGGGCACGTGCCCCAATGAAATATGTCTGGCGACGCCCATGTCCCACGAGGATAAATCAATTAAATAGAAACAAAAAAACAGTATCCTTAACACTGTCTCTAAACTAGCATCTGGTTTTGAAAGGCAGTCCTATCTCATGCAAATGAGTGAAATAGTGAATTCTACCCATGCCCACTTGACAGGGTGTGTGGACTGTGCATCAGTTTGTGCTACCATGACAACTGCTGACAGTAAATCCTGAGGAAAAACATGACAATAATGTTTGAACCATGTCAAACTTGGAGCAAGAAGATGCTCTTGGACTAGTTTGAGATCCAGAGCTATGACATAATGCTGCAATGTACCACCCCTAGTCTGAAGTCAAGTTCATATGTGATATTCGAGCTGTGATGGCATCTACCTTGTAACACTGTGGTTACATTGTGGGCATCAGAAACTGAAGCTCTTTACATTGTCCAACACCGTCAAATCTTTTTATAGTTTTTGATTTTCACATATAGTATATATAGTAAGATGGGCAATCAAGATGTAATTTTTTCATTTTCCTGGGACTAAAGCGATGTGTTTACATTTATAATAGGGATGAGTTGGTACACCACTATCTGTATATGCTAAACCATCATGCACAGTCTACCCTGCAGCGGAAATAGTCAGGACATAGAAATAGACAGGGCTCATAGCAGTACAACAAAATATCACATTATACTGCACAAAGTTACATACACTGAAAATACTAATACAGTCTGCTTTTTGGGTATCTGTCTGAGTCTGCTGTCCGACTATTTTTTTGAATGATCTGTGTGACTTTAACAACTTATTTAAGCAAACATACCTTTCAGACAAAAGGGAAATAATACAGCGTTTAGTGCTGCAACGATTAATCGATTAACTCAAGTAATTCAAATTTTGCTGCTTCGAGGATTCTTTTAATTAGAGTGGTGTTGTAATGGTATGTTTTGAAAGTGTTTGCATTTAGTTTTATTCATTTGGTTGGATACACTGCCCTCTAGTGACAACAGCGAAGGTGACATAACTCATCTACATGGCTGGCTCTAGCTGGTCCCTGTTAAGACCAATATAAGGTTGTAAGTTTTTGTTTGAGCTAATATGACTTGTTTATGCATTTTTTAATTTAGTGTAGTATTTATATTAAGTAATTTTAATAGTTTTTTTGTGGGAACATGTGTTTTAACGATTTGTTGATTTAAAAAAAGGGTTGGCATTTTATAGTATTTAAGCTAGTGGACTTCTACTATGCAAGTTAGTCAATTGTTCTTTTGTTGTACTCCGATCCTCATTTAATTATTTTCTTATACCGTTGGGAGGTTACGTTCAGGCATTTTAAGTTATTTGAATAAAATAAAATTAATTCTTTTAATTTATTGCTCTTGTGAAATGATAGTGCAATTCTGCATAGTTTGAAAAAATACTAGGGAACTTTACTCCGTATTCGCATTTAATGCTCGTTTCATTGTGCAATCTTAGCAGGCTTTTCTTTTACATCTCCTAACATTTATTCTGCAACGATTACTTAAATAACCAATAGCTGCAGCCCTAACAGCGTTGTGCACCATATTGTTCTCAAAAGCACTAGGCTCTATGAAAGGTTAAGTTACATTACCAGCAATGTTCCTTCTAAACTGCGCACGAGCACAATCGCCAGCTGCTCACACATACTCAGCGCACAAACAAATCGATGCAGCAGACAAAATAAAATTCAACAGAAACGTACTGTACCGTCTCTATGACTACTGTCGGTGCGGCAGTGATGTGTCAGCCCGACACTCCTTTTGGTGTGTTCGACACAGCAACACGACGCTTCTATTGGTGGGTTAATACACCAAGTTTGTACTAGTATATGGCGGAAAACACAGACAAGACTGAAAAAGCAGTTTCTGCTCTTGCACCCCTTTTTAAAATAAACTGCTGTATTTTAAGCCAAAAGAACTGTTGTGTTTGATAGAACAATATGTCTATACAATGACATAGCACAAACTATTTTTAGTTTGTCCGTTTTACCCTGGTAACCACGGGGGTTACCAGGGTAAAACGGATAGAGGTGCACAACCGCTTTTGTTTCAACCTAGCCATAAAAAGAAGGTAAGTAACTATCTCTATTATTCAAAATGTATGTCATTTTAAGCTTAGAATCATTAATTGATGTCTAATAATTAGTTAAAAAAAAAAAAAAAAAAAAAAAACGACTAAAAAATTATTCACTCGCATATTTTAAACTTTTACACAAATTACGTCACAGTGAAAAATTTGGCGTCTGTAAATAAGTCACGGATATCTACCTCATAACTATCGCTTAATTTTATTTTTTTTGTTACTGTCGCATTTCCCCCGATATGTCAGATGATAAATAATCTATACAAACAAAGAAAAATTGAAGAAAAAAAACGTTTGAAAGGGTAAATATATGAAAAAGAAAATCTCAACTCTCCTTGTTGTCTGCGATTTCTGCATCGCGCCCCTTGTTATATCACGATGTTTTACCCATAAAATCCCCAAAGAATTCAGCTGTGGCCATTCACAGCTGTGTCTTGACACTCGGTGATACATGCTACAAGGAGTTTTTGGATCGAAACAAGGTAAATACACGATAATATCTCGTTAAAATCATGGCGTCTTTAATTCTGCTCTCGGGTGCTCTTGCCTCCAGTTAGGGTTTTGCTGTTTAATTTTTTTTTTTTTTAAATGCCCTCCTGTTCAAAATTTTTCTTCCCCAGGAAAATTGAGAGTTTAAGCTTTCCAATGATGTATCACACATGCATATAGCACATTTATTAAATTTGGCCAAATTGGGGGTCTCAGAGCGAAACTTCAAGTCACCTCAGTGTTTTCCGCCATATATTTCCGGACTATAAGCGCCTACTTTTTTTCCCTCATTTTGAATCCTGCAGTTTATAGTACATTGCGGCTTATTTCTTGGTATATTTGACAGTGACGTGATAAGACTGTCATAAGACCGTCATAATTATGACATGACACTGTCTTGGGAATTAATGAATGCGTATGACAGATATCATTTGGTGTCATCCAGCAAATTTTGTCACTAACTCTATTTATGTCCAGCCTGGATGTTTTACATCCATTCAAAAGTGAGATAAATTGCCAGATGAAACTCTGTCATAAGCATTCATTAATGCTCATGACAGTGTCTTAAGTGGCGTCATAAGAGTGTGTTATGACACTCTTATAACGGCCTTGTAAAATAAAGTGTTATCGGTTAATATCTTTTGGTGTAAAGCTCCCATAATACAGTGAGGTCAGCTGCAGCTTAACGTCCAGTGCGGCTTATCGATGAAAAAAAAGCTGTTTTCGTGTCAAATTTGGTGGGTACGGCTAATAGTAAGGTGCGCTCTATTGTCCGAAAAATACGGTATTGATGTGCATGACCTGGGTGAGTATGGAGAAAAATAAAGAGTGAAAAGGGAGCAAGACTCCTGTTCTCATTTACTGAAGCAACATTCACAAAATTGATTACTATACCATTTTGCAACGTAAGTCAATGAGCAACAGGTGTCCAGCCATGAAGATGAAGCCAGTTCACTTCCCTTACGTTACGCAGTCAATCATAGCATTCACACTGTTGTGCATATGTGCCCTGCCCATACGCGTTGTGCAAGTTAGCTAGCTAATAGCAATGAGTTAAGAGACACAAATGCTAACCCCTTATCATGGCGAAAGGAACTGGCAGCGATACTACACTCATGAAGCCAAAGTAAAAAAGAAATCCGGTGCTTTTAAGACGGAATGGCTTTCGGAGTATGTGCAAATAGAAGAACAAGCGGTTAAAGTAAGTGAGATTTTTTTCTGATTTTGTTTTTTGCAAACCTGTCTTGTAGATGGTTAGACATGGAGAATAGGAATATTGAGTGTCCTTATTGTCTGAACAGTTTTAATGTGGGAGTTTGATATACTCCCATTGTGGTTGTTCATTATGTTTTATTTATTAGATCACCTATGCCACAACTGGACCTTACCCTGGCCAAAGCAGGACTCCTCCTATGGTTAAAGAAGGAATCGCACATATAACATACAGTAGTACACATCTCATGAACAACAAGATTTCTGTCTTTTTCATTTTAGGCGTGCCAAATAAATTCTATTAAAAGTAAATTAATTAAAATTGTTGCTGTAATTTCATTTTTAAAAGCCATGTAACTTGCAATGATCCAAGGTTTTGAACAGGCGTGATACTGGTCTGTACTGCCACTCCGTACACATCTGATGTCGCTCACAGTGCCGAGTGCTGCAGTGTGCTCAGGGAGCTTGTGTGTCTGCTCAGACATATGAAAAATTAGAGGGAAAATTGATTAGCAGCCAAATAAAGAGCATGCAGGACGGTTAAAAAAAACAGTCGAGCAGAGACTAACAGAACGTAAGCTACACAATAAAATGCTCAGCGTTGGCCACCTACGTAACAAAACAAGTCCACCAAGTAACTTTACAATCCTACTGAAATATTGCATAGAGATCAAGGCTCACTGAACTACTGAGTCATTGCTACGTTAATGCACCGAACACAACATGTACAACGGTGCTGTACACCAGTGTTTTTCAACTGGTGTGCCACGGCGTGGCGTGAGAGATTGTCAGGTGTGCCGCGAGAAATTGTCCAATATTGCATTTTTTTACGTCGTCCGGCAGAGTTGCAGTAAGAAAGACACACTAGGTAGAAGGTTTCGGTTGTGTGCAGATGAGCAAAGTATTTCTCGTGTCGCTTTCAAGAACTGCTCAGATTTCTAGCCATCGGCCACCTTGCTGTCCGCGACAATGTGGACCCTAGCACGTCTACTCTACATCATTTAATTAGACTCATCAAGTGTTGATTTACACCAAAGTGTCCTTTCCATTTTATCCATATGTGACGACCGTCAATCCTCCCCCTGTGTTTTATTCCAACACATAGTCGAGGACAGCAAGTTGGCTGATGGCTAAAAATCCGAGCAGTTCTTGAACGCGAGACGAGCAGCTATCCAACCAAACGAAACACCCGTCGCTTCAAAACAAGCCGATGGACTATTTTGTTCCCTCTCTTGAAGACACAGAGGAACAGGCAACTTTTTTGACAAAAACTACAAAGGTAAATGAAAAAGCCCTGAGAGCCAGTTACCTTGTTGCTGAACTTGTTGCTAAACCCAAAAATTCTTACACTGTGACATAGACATTAATACTATCTGCCTGCAAAGCCATTGTCAGAGAGATACTCGGCCCTGATGCGGTTAAAGACTTTGCTAAAGTCCCTCTGTCTAATAATTCTGAGCTTTTCAAGCCTAACTGCCATAAAAAAATAAATAAAATAAAAACAGAGAGAGACTGAGAGCTGTTGAAGAAGAGCTTCACACAGATTCACACACATTCCTGCCAGGATATTGTCTTTGTGTTCATCGAAACAGTTTCAAGTTTCACACTGAGTAAGTACAAATATTAAGAAAATATTTTATTATTAAATATACTAGTACTGTACAGAAAGTAATTTTGGAACATTTTTGTTTTGTGGTGTGCCACAAAGATTAGATCACGAGTGTTGTATGTCACTTAAAGTAAACTCACTATCATAGCTCTCTCATTATAGCTATAGGAGTAGGAAGAAGAGAGATGGATTCCCAAAACCAGCTTGGATAGTGGGCTTTTTTTACTTGTGTTATGATCACACTACGAAAAAAATGCATTATCTGTAACGAGTATAAGGCTCATCGCTAGTGTACATGCATTTTTAATGCATTGTAATGATCTAAACCCAGCCATTATGCTTTTTAGTATAAATGCACAAAGCCTTCTATGTCAACACAAACATATTTATTTTTGGTAAGAAGCAGGTGAGAGCAGTGGAGGCGTAGATGACTCATGAGAAGGCTTATTGGTGAGACATGGTTCAACTGTGTTGCAGTGAGGTGCTTTAGTGTGGTATAAAAAGTTTCTGAAGTAAGCACTCCACATTTGGTTTGACTTATTGATCGGCAAAAAGGAAAAAAATGCATGCGTTGCAGCAGTCAGAGGTTAAAAAGAAGGAAAACAAAAATACAGACGGAGGCAATTTGATATGTTAAAAGAGAAAAAGCCAAGTAACATTTAAAACGAGCAACGACAATATAATGTATAGTGGACCAACAGCGAAATGTTAGATAATGCAGTTAAAGAAGATTAAAATTAACATGATATTTATTATTCTGGTTAGTGTGTATGCTGGTGTGGAATTGGGCTGCATCACACTAGGAGGAGAAATGCACTATTTGAGATTAAGGTTTTCTCAACCGATCTCATTTGCTAATGCACTTGTACATTATTAGGTTGTGACCGGTGAGTGTTTAATCGAGGTTTCTCTTAAATGCCATTTTTATTGCTCTTAAATGTCCTTCAGTGATCACGTTCTCAGTTCATTAATGTGCATCATAAATGCAGCAGAAAAAACTGAGGTGTACACTTAGTTTTACAAGATGTACTGGAATCAAGTTAAATAGATTAGCCCAACATTTCTATCAGTCATTTAAAAGAATCAATATAAATTGCAATGAAAACATTGGATTAAAAAAAAAAATTTAAAAAAAACAAACAAAAAAAAAACTAGAAGGTATCCAAGAATGGGTCCACTTCTGGAGGGCACTGGAGCACTCCTAGACTCAAACTAAAGTACATGGAGTTCCCAGGTTACAAACGAGTTCCGTTCCTACGCTGGCGATGTAACCCGAATTTCCATGAAAGTCAGACCTAACCCTTTAAATACCCCCTAAATGTCAAATAACTATCCAAAAACATGTATTTATGCGTCATATTAATTTAAAAGATACACAGTCAGATAATATTAGATTAAATTAGATTAGATTACATATTAATTCCCTCCAATAACACTGATCACACTATAGTTCTTCTTACAGCGGATATTTTATAGTTTGTCACCGTCAAACTATGAACACACAATTAGAAAATAAAATACAAGAATAACAAAGACCATAAAATAATGCTGTGGGAAATCAGTTCCAACTCTTGGGCAATTCAATAAGGAAAATGGCAGCTATCGCGTCGTAATGTCGAAATCACATAAGTCGGGTACGTCGTAACCTGGGGACTACCTGTATTGTAATATAAAAGTGATTTGGGAAAAAAAAATATTGAAAAAAATTACAGATATCCAAGGACCGATCTACATCTGAGGCATACTAAACTACACCAGGACTCAAACCAAAGCACTCTCATGAAATTCTGATGAGTGATTTCATTTAACAGATTTTTTTCCTCATGTCAGTTCATGCACATGTACATGTCAGTGTCTCCCTGAAGTGGACCCAAACTTGGATAGCTCCCCGTTATTTTTAATAAAGGGACTCGCACTCTGATGCCATGGCGTTGCATTACCGTAATACAGATACAGTAATGGAAACAATAATCCAAATGAGGGACTGCTAGCTTGACTTCGTTGTGCCTTGTGAAGGCTGGCCTGACCGAAGTTTTTGCAGGTTTGCAAGATCACAGTTTATAATTATATATTATTATATATAACTCTGATGCATCAAAATTTTCAGTAGCAAAATGAGTGTTGTTTCCCCCACCACCACAACTTTGACGTCTGTTCACAGTACTTACAGTGGCTGCTGCTGGCCGAAAAAAAACTTCTAATATCCTTCCTCTTCGAAGGGGGCGGAGAAGGTGGCATGTTGTTGACATTAATCTGTCGGGCCTGCGTGTGTGTATTTTTTGGTAAGTCATCAGCCAATCAAACGTGCTTTTGAGGGGGGGGCACATTCAGCAAGTGAAAGGAATAAATGGATCTATTCTTTTATTAGATCATATGGGAAGACAATCTAAACTAGGCCTGCAAGCAGGACTGAACGGGCCGTCGCAATCTAGCGCAATTCGGACGTCTCGCAACTTGGACAGTGTGCAGGTCAGGGTGGTGGCAGATCGTCCTCTAATCATCTCATTAGAACCTACTATGCTTGAAAGTCGCCTCTTTACATTCACACACCTAAGAGCTAAAAACCCCTATTGGAGAGAGTACTACAAAAAAGGAGGTACTACTGAGCTGTGCAGCCAAGCCCTTATTTAAAACCAAAATTAATCTTCTAAGTGGGCCAATTCGACCAAGTGTGCCAAATTCTGTGGCTCTATATGCTGCCTGATGCTCTGAAAAAAAAAAAAATCCTTTTAATGGCGAACAAAGGGTCGTCTTGGCAACAGACAGAGACATGTGGACATGGGCGTAAAATAAGTATTTCAACAGGTCTTGAAACTACAATGACCAACCTGAAAAGAACTGGACATGTATTGGAAAAACAAGTGACTTTCTATTGCCACTAGTTGGCGGTGTAGGGTTGATGCAAATGACCCCTACAGGACCCTTCAGCGTATGACTCAACAAGCACGAGATGTTTGGCGCAGATATGTTGTAGATCTTCCAAGTTATGACTGTTCAAAACTTGTGGTGAGACGAAATGGCTTCAGTCATTTTCACTTCTCCTGTTGGACCCTTCTGCTTCAACCAAACCTCAGTATTTCTTATCAGGCACCTGAACACATGTCTTAAGGCTCCCCTGATGCAGGTTTGAGGTGAATAGATTTTTTTTCCTTGGAGGAGGAGCCTGTTTCGTAAAAAAAAGGCAATTCCCTTCATTGAACGTTGTGTCAAGGAGCTATTAGTCATTCACTGAATTTGTCATTTTGCCGAAAAAATGGCCGACTTTGGTACCACGCCCAGGTCTGACCCATGAATGAATGAATGAACCATTTTGAAAATTTTAGATCTCCTATGTCTCCTGAATAATCTCACTAATTTTGAAAATGATCCAACTAACTCCCTCTGTGACAAGATCTCAAATGTGCACCCTGTTAATTGATAAAGATTTCACATTCGATCCAAAATACCCGATTTCCTGTTGAATTTTGAATATGGGTTCAAGAGACTTTTTGGAGCAGTTTTGCACAAGGTATCGACTCCCCAAATTTCATTGCTCTACATTAAAAAATTAAAAAAAAAAAAAAAAAAACTAATAGGAAACGCCTTTTTGAAAAATTCAAGGGGGCGCCACTGAGCCATTTTGTTACAATTTTTTGTAACGTCGCAAGATTATCGAAATTCACGCAAAGATGCATGTATGTGCAAAATTTGGTGAGTTTTCGTGCATGTTCAGGCCTCCAAATGTAAACTGTACTCCAAATGGATAAAAATTTCACTTTTCGATCGATGACTGATCGAGTTATGACTGTTCAAAGTTTTTGGCGAGACAAATTGTTGACGGTCATTTTCACTTTCCTGTTTGGACCCCTCCGCTTCGACGAAACTTCAATATTTTGGATCAGGCACCTGAACACATGTCTTAAGGCTCTCCTGATGCAGGTTTTAGGTCACTAGATTTTTTTTCCCTTGGAGGAGGAGCCTGTCTCGTAAAAAAAGGAAATAACACCTTAGGAAATAACATAAGGTGTTCAGAAAAAGATCAATTGCTACCCTGCTTCCCCACATTGCTTCCCATGATATTTCTAATCGTAGGGAGAGGGATTGTAAGGCTTTAGCCAATTAAAAAAAGGCTCCAATGGCTGCCAAAATTCACTCTACTCATTTTACGCTGCCTTTTATCTCTCTATATAGGTAAAACGGCACCATTACAGATTGAGCGCGACATTGCGTGAGTGGGTCGTGCAGCGCATGCATTAATTGCGTTAAATATTTTAACGTGATACATTTTTTAAAAAATTAATTACCGCCGTTATTGGGATAAATTTGATAACCCTACCTTAAGCCTAAACTAAAGACTCTGGATAAGTGTAACATATTATGTCTGTAATGTTAAATACAATTAGAAAACGATTTAATTAAAAATCTCTCTCTCTCTCTCTCTCTCTCTCTCTCTCTCTCTCTCTCTCTATATATATATATATATATATATATATATTAAAAAAAGGCATGGCCGATATTTTTTTACCGATTCCGATACTTTGAAAATGACGTGATCGGACCCGATCGATGGGGACATCTCTAATATATATATATATATATATATATATATATATATATATATATATATATATATATATATATATATATATATATATATATATATATATATATATAATATATCTATATTAGGGCTGTCAAAATTATCGCGTTAACGGGCGGTAATTAATTTTTTAAATTAATCACGTTAAAATATTTGAAGCAATTAACGCACATGACAGACAGTATTCTGCCTTTTGGTAAGTTTTACAGCAAGGCTTTTTGTGCTGTCTAACAGCGAACCCTTGTGGTCGCTTTGCGACATGGTTTATTGTTTTCTTGCCAGTTCAATATGGCTGCACGACGTCTCGGGCTGACGCCTACGTTGTAATGTTGTGCTTATATGATCCTTGGACAAGATTTGTCCGTAAGTATAGTTGTTGTAAAGAATGTACATATTATGTTAGTAAGTGAAATGCTATATTTTTTGTATGAGACGCTTTTTGTTTATGGTTAGTGAACCTGTATAGCGTGCTAAGCTAACTTTGTTGCTAATGCAATGCTTGTGTACTTTTTTTTTGTAGTTTTACGACGGTCTAAAGAGGACAATGGTTTGAGGCCATTTTATTAATAAATCAGATGAAAAAGGAAGAAGTCTGATTATGAAGGCGTCGTTCACTAGCTGTCTAGCTTTGGAAAAAGTAGACGCTTCGGAGTGAGGACAGCATAGACAGCTTTAAATGACAGTAGAGTGAAATGCCCACTACAGTCCTTATGTACCGTATGTTGAATGTATGTATCCATCTTGTGTCTTATCTTTCCATTCCAACAATTTATTTTACAGAATATATATATAATTTACAGAAAAATATGGCATATTTTATAGATGGTTTGAATTGCGATTAATTGAGATTAATTACGATTAATTAATTTTTAAGCTGTTTAAGCTGTTTGACAGCCCTTATATATATATATATATATATATATATAATAACAATCCTTTGCAAAACAATAGGGCCTTCGCACGCTTTAGTGCTCGGGCCCTAATTACCTATATAACTGAACTAATTATATAACGCAAATAAGGTTGTTGGTAGGGACAATTTGAGCATCCTGAAAAGTTGGTAGTGTTATGTCCCTACCATCCCTATCAAACCTACGCCTTGGTCAAAAAAACTGTATGACTACCCCGTCTGTGTCCAAACAAAACCCTTGCCTGCCACTTCCATTTAAACACATCTGGTGTAATTTACTGATATGGTAGCCAAAGTGATGCTATAATTAAGAAGACAAAGGGGGAAATCGTCTTTCCAAATACAACAATACTGATGCAATAGGTCACCAATAATGAAATATAAACTATAAACATCACCTTGCCAAATAAACAATAGGGCACCAACAGCGACAGTAATAATAGTGGTGTGTTTCTATGTAACTATTAAAAGGTTAGAGGCAGTGCAGGCACAAAGTAATCAGGCATGGCATATGAACAGCAAAGCCTGGGGCAGCCAATCACAAGCAATCCATCTGGAAGGCGATTCATTCATCAAAATCACAAGAATACATAAACACACACTAACACTCGCTTATACCAAACAAAAATTAGATTCTCATAGTTATGTTGACAATAACATTGGACTATTCTCGGAAACAAATGAAAAAAGTAGAAAGGAACCCTTGCGTTTAATAACTAGCTTATCAGCAATTAGCTCAACCAAAAATTGTTAGGGCCTCTGTCGCTCCCTCCTGAGGCCTAACCCACCTTGGGCAGGTGTGCACATTTTTATCAGTACAGGTTAGGATGGGTAGAGCGGCCACAGATGCGGGCAATAACCATCAGCCATCCTTAAAAGCCAGTGGACGCTGCCACCACATCTGTGTTGTACGTCAGTTATATCCTTCATTTTATCTCTGATCAACGGCTCACGACTATTTGCTGTCGTACCTTGTCCTTTTTATGCGCGCTCCTTGTCAGATTCCATGTCTGACTACTTCCAAGCTTCCACGTCTCACGCCAGCTCAGCTACCCCAGCAGAGCGATCTACACCCACCACTTCTTTTCTTATAGTCGCTAATTAAATATCACTCGCCCCAATCCCTGTTTGTCTGCATTTGGATCCCCTCTCGTCGCACACCCTAACAAACATTCCTTGTAGTTTAGATCAGGGGTCCCCAACGACCGGGCCGTGGACCGGTACCGGTCCGTTGGCGCATTTGGTACCTACTCTAGATATACAACTACAGAATGGGAGGTCGTCATAGAAATGCATTGATTGGACTGTTAGCAGTACATCTTTTTTTTTATATATCTATGTGCGCTTGGCCTCGATAATAACGTATGATGTAGGTTGTTGCCCATCACATTTGTTCCCAGAAATAATTAGCTCCCATACTAGAATGACTGAAAATCTTTTTGACAGATTTTTTTACGGGGAAAAGGGAACCTCACAAGCCAGAAGATGAGCCTACAACCTCGAAGAAAACAAAATCTATGCTACTTCCCAATCGCTAAAGACCCACAAACTGCAAAGGAGTGGATTCGTGACCCGTATGTGAATAGACCGAGTGATTCGAGCATGTCTGTGCAACAGGAATATCAGCTTGTAGAGATCGCAAATCACGGCGACCTTAAACGTACATTTGAGACAACAACTCTACCGAGGTTTTGAATTAAAGTCATTTCCGAATATCCTGACATCAAGAGGAGAGCACTATAACAAACGAAACAAGCTCAGGCCTCCCACTGTTTCAGCGGTTGAGTTGTATTTTCCCTGCACTTAACACGACGGGGCTAAAAACAAATGTTATCTTATATTTGCTGTATTTTTCTGCCGCACATTGCCGGTGTTCTTACAAATTTGGCATGCGCGTAATGTTAAAAATGACCGCGAATGCAGCGATTCCAAAGTACACACTCCAAACATTCTTTAAAGAAAGGAATATTAACTTATGTTTGCCATGTCAGCTGCACGCAAGAACTGCATGCGGCTCTCTCACTTAACGACTTCGTCGTGTCGTTAAACATAAATTAAGCCATTTTTGTGTTGCACATGTATGTTTATGATATAAATAGTTTTTTAGCACTGTTGGATGACATTGAGAGTCCAACTGAATATAAAAGAGGGCTTTTTTCACCGCCACAAAAGCTTTGGGAGCAAAATTTTATAAGGGTGCAAAATTTGACAGAACACCGGTCCGTGAAAAAAAAGACCCAAATCACACCACTCCATGGTGCAAAAAAGGCTGGGGACCCCTGGTTTAGATCCTTAGACATTTCAATAGAAATTGAGTTTGTTCAAACCACATTGGCTAGGTTCAGACTGCAGGTCATGATGCACAATTCCAATTTTTTTTCACATCTGTTTTTTGGCGTGCTTGTTCAGACTGCCTATTTCCATTGAGCCCGTTCACCTCGCAGTCTGAGACACACTGAGCAAACTGACCCGCATATGCAGAAGCATTAAAACAAATGACTACACATGCTGGCTCTACGTCATTCTCGGGTGATCATAATTTGATTTCCAAACAGACAACACTGCAACAGACGTAAATATTCTCCATTTTGTCTTATATTCAAAGTTTATATGGATTGGTAGAACGCATGACGACACACACACATACGGTTAGTTTGCCTCGACTCTCGGCCATGTAAGCAAGCAATATTGAAATATTGCTAATTCGGCACACAGAAAGACAGAAAAACTGAGCATTCTCAGGCTTTTCCTTTTTTTATACATATTATTTTTTTATGACTGTGATCAAGCCCGCATCCTCCCAAAAAGCTGAGTTCAAGCGAGGCACTACTAACGCTAATGAACAGCTCCATTGCTGACGTCATCCCTGTCGCTCTCGCTCTTTGCTGTAATTGCTGCACAAATTCCGATTTTGAAGACTTGACAGTTCAGACCGCAGCCACATTCTGCAAAATGTGTCCCAGATCGGATTTTAACCACATAAGAAAGTGACCTAGATCAGATTTGAAATGGTCAACTTATAAGTGACTTGTCCCATTCAGACCGTCAAGTTAATACTTCACTCAAGTTGGAAAAACACGAAAAAAATCGGATTTACCCGTTAAAACCTGCATTATAAAGCTCCACTTAGTTTCCAAAAGTTCTTTACAGGTAGTCCCCAGGTTACAACGTATCTGACTCATGTGATTTCAACTTTACGACGCAGAAGTCTCGTCCGCCATTTTGTCTCCAGTGTTTTTTTTTGTTTTTTTGTTTAGTCGTGCAAACATTTTACCTCACAGTTTTTTTTTTTTTTTTTTTACTTTTTTTTTTTTTTTTTATTAACCATACACATACACACTCTCCGCTGTACAATTGGGGACACCGGCGTCCCCTTGATTTCTGTGGGCCATAATGTCTGTTGTACTTGTGTATGTACTGTTAAACTAAGCTCTTCCATTCAACACCAGATGGCAGCACTGTCGCATCGTAACTAGATGAGTGTTCACGTCAGTGTCCGCCATCTTGTACTGTATCTGCTAAACTCCTCTCTCTGCTGGAATTATCAATTTTGATCACAATTATATTAGAAATATGGCATCACAACGTCAAGGCAGGGGTAGAAGGTGTGGAACACGAAGAGAAGACCATCCAGTCCGTAGCACGTGAGTACAAGCAGTGAAATACAGTGATACCTCAGCTCACGAACGCTTAAGCTCACGAACTTTTCGCCTCAAGAACATTAAATTCGCGAGCATATAGTCTCTGCTGACGAACTAGTTTTCGGCGGACGAACCAATTCACGCGGTCGAAAAGCGCCACGAGAAGCTGACGCACGCTCACGGCGTCCCTGTTCGTCCCCTCACTTTCGTTGAGTGCGGACGTGGTTTGTGTTTGATAGACATTTTGGACCATATTGAGTGTACTTTTGCTATTATGGGACCGAAAAAGAGTTACCTACAGTCCTTATGGAAGGTGACTCGTGTTACCAATTCGCCCTCGACTGGTAATTGGCGGTGCTTTCAGCTTCCCACCGTAGTGAGAAGTGGACCGGCGAGTCACGTTGGCTCGTTGTCGTCGGTTGTCTTCGGTTCGTCCGATTTCCTCTCCAGAAAGGAGGCGGCGTGCATACAAACACCCAGAGGCGTCGGATGGCTTTTTGTGGGCACTTTTATTAACAACCAAAAGCATGTGGGGGGCACAGCAGTGGAGTCTACGCTAACTGCGCACTTTGCCGGTAACACTCTCCTTCCAAACAGTAACTCCCTCCCTCCCTCCCTCCTCTAACTGCGCACTTTGCCGGTAACACTCTCCTTCCAAACAGTAACTCCCTCCCTCCCTCCCTCCTCCTCCTCCTCCTCCTCCTCCTCCTCCTCCTCCTCCTCCTCCTCCTCCTCCTCCTCCTCCTCCCACTCCATTCCATCAAGCCATCAACTACCATCACAAAGGTAAATAAAACGACTTTATTATACAGTACAGTTTATTTCTTTAATCATAATACAATAGCACATTTATTATACATAAAATAAGGTATATTTTTGTGTAGTTTTAAGGCTTATTTAGTAGAAAATTATGTTTTATGGGGACCTGGGAACAGATTATTCTCATTTTAATGGTTTCTTATGGGAAATAAATGTTCGGAAGACGAACTTTTCGCCTTACACACACTTTCTGGGAACCAATTATGTTCGTGAGCTGAGGTATCACTGTATACCGAATCTGATTAGGAGTCTTCACATAGAGGGGACATGCATTTGAATATCAGTTGATAACTGATGGCCCTTGATCCCCTAAAAGAAGGTAATAAAATGAAAAAAATAACGCCATTTATCATGAACATATCAAATATCTAGTTAAATTGGATAAGTTTGAGCCATCCAGACCTACCTTGAAAAGAATGACCCTCACTGCTGAATCAATAACATCTTGTATTATTGTTCATGTAAACAATGACAAAAAATGTGTTTTTTCTGTTTGTAAGCTGCTAAACTCTATTAGAAACCTAAAAACTAATTAATACGTGGATTATGAGATGACATTATTAAATTCTACTTTTATGTCATAGTCATGCGTGAAAATGGCTATTCGTAGACGATAGAATACATAACTTTTTTTTCACTTCACTGAGAGGGTGAGACGTAGAGCCAGAGGCTTGAACAGACCCCTCCCAGATGTAAAAGTTTCATTTTATTGAAATGAACAGAAAATTTTATTTTCAAGTTTCGTGACAATAATGTCTATTGTTTACACACTATTGTCAAAAAGTGCCATGTTTGGAATGTGAATTACTCCATGCTCATATGCTCAACCTTGATGTGCAATATGTCAAATTAAAGCTATTTTCACTTTTTATGATCGGCTGTCATAACTTTACTGAGACTTACTAGAATAGTTTATCAGTAATCAGGCAATGTGTCATTTGTCATATTCGGTATTTGAAATTCTTCAACTTTAGCTGGTTATGACACTTTCAAAAATGTAAACATTTTGGAAAAAAGTTCATGATATAATCCTTTGATGATTTAGGAATAAAAAGATGTGTAACAAGGCATGTTTGAACAGTTTTTTTTAGTTCATAAATATTCAGAGAAAAATAAATTCCTAATTTCACAAATAATTCTCAGAGTGTATAGGGTTAATATGACCATTATGCCCTTTGGCGAAATGTGTATTTGATTATAATGTTGACTTTTGTTTTGTGATGCATGCTTTATTTTGGCGCAGGAAGCGCACGTACACAAGAAGAGGAATGTTTTCACACACACGAAGAGTGTATCTGCTCTCACGAAGAAGTCGTGCCACTGAGTGAGAGAGAGGGGAAAGATTATGGCTTTGCTTGCTGTCTAGCTAGGACTTACAGTGGGGCAAATAAGTATTTAGTCAACCACTAAGTGTGCAAGTTCTCTCAATTAAAAATATTAGAGAGACCTGTAATTGTCAACATGGGTAAACCTCAACCATGAGAGACAAAATGTGGGGAAAAAAAAAACAGAAAATCACATTGTTTGATTTTTAAAGAATTTATTTGCAAATCATGGTGGAAAATAAGTATTTGGTCAATACCAAACGTTCATCTCAATACTTCGTTATGTACCCTTTGTTGGCAATAATGGAGGCCAAACGTTTTCTGTAACTCTTCACAAGCTTTTCACACACTGTTGCTGGTATTTTGACCCATTCCTCCATGCAGATCTCCTCTAGAGCAGGGGTTCCCAACCTATTCCACTAAGGCACACTGTGGGTGCAGGATTTCATTCTTACCAAACAAGATGACAACACTTTTTCCCCAATCTGGTGTTTTACAAGTGCAATCAGTTGATTGCAGTCAGGTGTGGCTTGTTTTAGCAGAAGCCTCATTGGTTCAACTGTCTCTGCTGGATCGGCTGGAACAAAAACCAGGACCCACAGTGTGCCTTGAGGACTGGGTTGAAAACCCCTGCTCTAGAGCATGTTTTGGGGCTGTCGTTGGGCAACACGGACTTTCAACTCCCTCCACAGATTTTCTATGGGGTTGAGATCTGGAGACTGGCTAGGCCACTCCAGGACCTTGAAATGCTTCTTACGAAGCCACTCCTTTGTTTCCCTGGCTGTGTGTTTGGGATCATTGTCATGCTGAAAGACCCAGCCACGTCTCATCTTCAATGTCCTTGCTGATGGAAGGAGATTTTCACTCAAAATCTCTCGATACATGGCCCCATTCATTCTTTCCTTTACACAGATCAGTCGTCCTGGTGCCTTTGCAGAAAAACAGCCCCAAAGCATTATGTTTCCACCCCCATGCTTCACAGTGAGTATGCTGTTCTTCGGATGCAATTCAGTATTTCAAAAAGTTCTATTTTGGTTTCATCTGACCATAACACATTCTCCCACCCCTCTTCTGTATCATCCAAATGCTCTGTAGCGAACCGCAGACGGGCCTGTACGTGTACTTTCTTCAGCAGGGGGACACGTCTGGCAGTGCAGGATTTGAGTCCTTGGCGGCGCATTGTGTTACTGATAGTTGCCTTTGTTACTGTGGTCCCAGCTCTCTGTAGGTCATTCACTAGGTCCCCCCGTGTGGTTCTGGGATTTTTGCTCACCGTTCTTGTTATCATTTTGACGCCACGGGGTGAGATCTTACATGGAGCCCCAGATCGAGGACGATTATCAGTGGTCTTGTATGTCTTCCATTTTCTCATAATTGCTCCCGCAGTTGATTTCTTTACACCAAGCGTTTGACCTATTGCAGATTCAGTCTCCCCAACCTGGTGCAGGTCTACAATTTTGTCTCTGGTGTCCTTCGACAGCTCTTTGGTCTTGGCCATAGTGGAGTTTGGAGTGTGACTGACTGAGCTTGTGGAAAGGTGTCTTTTATACCGATAATGAGTTAAAACAGGTGCCATTAATACAGGTAACGAGTGACGTCATTAGAAGAAGTTAGACCTCTTTGACAGCCAGAAATCTTGCTTGTTTGTAGGTGACCAAATACTTATTTTCTACTCCAATTTGGAAATAAATTCTTTATAAATCAAACAATGTGATTTTCTGTTTTTTTTTTGTCCACATTCTGTCTCTCAGGGTTGAGGTTTACCCATGTTGACAATTACAGGCCTCTCTAATCTTTTCAAGTAGGAGAACTTGCACAATTGGTGAATGACTAAATACTTATTTGCCCCACTGTAGCTCCTACATCTTGGCCAGGTAAGTACAATGATGTATAATACTTCTTTTTGGCAAGTTATTTTGAGAATTTTTAGGGTATTTAGGGGTACTTAAAGGGTGAATTCCGACTTACGTGGAAATTCGGGTTACGTCGCCACCGTAGGAATGGAACTCATTCATAACTGGGTGAATACCTGCGTTTAGAAGTTGTTCATATGAGAATAAGTGAAGAGGAGATATTACACACATGCGAAGCACGTGCTCAGAATCAACCAAAATGATCACAATGCCGGACTCAAAGTTTAATATAAATAGAATAGGCAAGAGCCATATTTATTTTCTGAAAATTTTGTGTAAGGATAACTGTAATCTTGCATGTGTTGTTCTTCAGGCTTCATTATAACATCACAAATCAGAATATCAGTTTTATTCATGCACAACGAAATTGTATATTGTTATTATCAATAGTCTCATTTGTTTCCTTTTTTATCCAGGCTACCTACATTTGGGAAATATAGCGTGGTTACTACTGTAATTCATATGCCTACTTTAAAACTTTACCATTGTGTGAAGTTGAAATAAAAATCTGCCATAAAACCATTTTGTCCAAGCAGCAATTATACTAGGAACTCAATGTAAAATGCTAAAATAGTTCATTGTAGTGTGAAGGCGCGTCGTGACTCATAACATAATTTTGATTATTCATCGATCCTACCATTTTTTAGCGCTTACCCCATTTGAATATAGGCGAGAGTGTGGCTACATCTAACATGTAAATAAATAATATCCACCAATTCATTCATACCAGAGCTTTGATTTTCCAGATGTTGTCATGCATATAACCGCGCAGTAAGCCTGAACGATATATAATTTATAGTCCCATCGCAAGGACGTGCGATAGTTTTTATTTTTTTTAATCCACATATGCCTTGTTTTCTGTTCTGCGCACAGCCTCACACCCTCCCTCTCCCAGCTCTTTGTTCCTTACAGTCACCGCAGCACTTGCTTATTAAAGTTAACAATGCTGATTGTCTTTGATCTTGCCAAAGAATCGGACTTCACAGCGCAGCAATGTGTCAATCATTGTTTAACTTGTTAAACAGTTTCTGCAAAGAAGCCGTGCTGGAATGAATGTGTGTGTGGAGACGTTAAGAGACATATAAAATAAATGCCAGAAGTGAGGAATGAGGAGTTTGTAATTTCTACATGTTTGAAGTGCTTAAAACCATGTATATATATATATATATATATATATATATATATATATACAGTATATATATACACACATACTGGACTGTCTCAGAAAATTAGAATACACAATATTCTAATTTTCTGAGACAGTCCTGTATATTGTTCTATGTAAAGGACGTCAGCCAAGGTCGGCCCCCCACATTTTTACCACGCCAAATCTGGTCCCCTTTGCAAAAAGTTTGGACACCCCTGCTTTAAATGGTGGATTAATGTACAGGACTGTCTCAGAAAATTAGAATATTGTGTATTCTAATTTTCTGAGACAGTCCAGTATATATACAGGGGTGCACATAAGTGGTCCGCATGCGCGCATGCGTACTGGACGTAGACAAACGCGCTGGCCCTCAACGGCTTCCATACGCTTTTGCGTACCGATGGCTGACCACTGTATTTGCGGCGGACACGAGAAAATCACTTCTCAAAATGTCAAAGAGGCAGGCCCCACTGAGGTATTATTTCCGTGTTGCCCCACCCCCATCAAAAGACAGACAGACGACAGAGACGTCACCGGAGCTACCAGAAAAAAGGACTTTTGCTGAAAAGTGGCTGCAGGAGGTATCATGGCTAGAAGCAAATGATGGTCACACGGAAATGTGGTGCAACATTTGCCGTGAGAATCCCAATGTCATTAATAAAAGCAGCGCATTTTATGTAGGGTCAAAGATATTTAGCCATCCAAACTTTGAAAAGCACGAAAAAAACAGAGCATATGGCAATTAAGCAAACTATCGATGTCAGACAGGACCCCACTCACCCTATGGACAAGTGGCGGAAAAAAGTTATTGAAGAACAGCGCCATGCACTGACAAATGTGTTTTTGCTCGCATTTCACAAAGCTAAAAATGCACGTTCAATGAGCTCTTATGAGGAGGACATCCCACTTTTAACAAGGATTGGAGTTAATGTGGGAGCCGCATATGAATGCCCTTTATTTTGAATGAATGCTTTTATGTGTATTTCTTTACGTTTCACTTCAAAGTAATGGCAATTTTGTTGTGCCAGTTGATGTTAATCAAGCATTAATTGTTAATATATTTAATTTAAGGGATAATTGGGTCTAAGTAAAGCTTGTCATAATTTTATCGCATCAGTCGGGTCGGCTCTCAAGCTCAATGAGGACCAAGTCACATCTCCATGTCCTCCTCTGAGAACCTGGGCAAAAAAAATATGTGCACCCCTATATATATATATATATATATATATATATATATATATATATATATATTAAATCATACTTTGGGGATTAAAGTGAAAGAAACATGTCTTATATGTATCTCTTTCCTATGCTAATTCTGAATAAATACATTAAGCACACACGCACAAAAAAAAAAAAAAAAAAAAATACAAATTGGTTGGGTGGGAGTGTACTACTTCGCGGTCTTTCACTTATCGCGGCGGGTTCTGGTCCCCATTAACCGCGAAAAACAAGTCATCCAAAGTCTTTCCAAGCACCTATTGAAGTCATTTAGTGAATTAAAAAAAATATATATATGTATATTTTTTTCTAATATCGCAATATATCGCAAACCCTCAAAAAGTCGCAAAAATTGTTTTTTTTTCCATATCGTTCAAGCCTACTGCGGAGCCTTTATGTTTTCTTTTCACCCATGGAACCGGACCACCTTCTTGGCCTGTTGTTGATGTAGAATGTTGTGAAAAAGAGCTTGTTGGTAAAAATTGTTCACAAAGACACTTTTAAGTGTGATTTAGATTTCCCATTAGACTTCACTGACATTCTTCTTAACCTTTCCTCTTTAGAATCATCGAAGGTCTAACCACCTTGCCATTTAGGACACAAACCTATAACCTTTTCATGCTAAATGCACTGTCATCTGCCTCAGTGCTCCTGTCATAGCTATCCAATCACGTCCATGAAGGCTGTAAAACATTAAAATTTGTGCAAAAAGCCCAGAATGAGGCACTCTGACAGGACTGGAAATGGCTGGATCCAACTACATAAACTGTACATCAACATCAAATGTAGAAACACGGCCTCATGATTTCCTGTTGGAACCTGCATGGAGCAAGGCTGATGTACTGCCCCATGACTCTTTCAGACAGTGGCGTTTCTAGGATGTTTCTGAAACGGGCCAAAAAGGGGCCACATGTAACCCTCAGGGGCCAAGTGACACTGCCATATTTGTTCAGTGTTTGTTTTGATCAAAAATGCAATATGCAGAATATTCTTCATGTGGCAGTATAAACATATTTGCATGACAGTGAACCAGTAAAGTTTGTAAAAATTCGTATTTAATCAAAATGTGTGCAAGTCAGGATACAATACATGGCAAATCATTTTAATAGCGTTTATGAAAAGCCATTTTCAACACGAAAATAAGCATAAATATTTAACATAATCTAGAACAGGCCTGAACGACATCAGAACAAACTATCATTGCGATTTTGGGGGAGTGGGGGGGCGATGTAATGCGATATTATATTGCGATATTAAAACTAGAAGAATTTTCACCAGGTAACTTGAATAGCTCTGTTTGGGATAAGCCTGAACGATAAAACAAATTAACATTGCGATATACTGTATATTTCCAAGGCTCCACACTAACTTTCTGCATTGCTTGTACTTGTGTGCCTAACTTTTTTCTTAAGGTGCACCAGCACAAGATGGGCCGCACCCAGATTTTTCATTACATCACCTTTAATCCCATACTATTAATCACTCTCCATAACATTCATATAATTTATTCATCTTCTGAAGCGCTTATCCTCACGAGGGTCTTGGGGATGCTGGAGCCCATCATAGCTAACTCCGGGCAAAAGGCAGGGTACACCCTGAATTGGTTGCCAGCAGTGTTGTTAATAATGGCGTTAGAAGATAACGGCGTTACTAACGGCACTATTTTCTTCAGTAGTGAGTAATCTAATTGATTACTTTTCTCATCTTGGCAACGCCGTTACAGTTACTGAGGCAGGAAAGGTGTGCGTTAATATGTTGGTTGACTAACGTGAAAAAGTTTGAGAAAGACGGACTCACGGGGATGAGAGAGGAGAGCAGGAGTGGAGAGGAGGCAAGGGAGGGTGACGCCGTTGCAAATGCAATGCTACTATGTTGGGTGGCTCCAATAATACCTGGCTGTAGCCAATAGCCTACAAACTACGCCCACATGATGATTCGTTAGATATCACATATATACAGAACTAGATGCAAATGACAGACACGGCTGCATTAGGAACATGTATAATAAAGGATTAGATGTGTTGGTAAACAGCCGCCATCTTAAAGCAGTAAATTTCTCAGGAAGGCTCTGTTGTAGAGAACTTTCCTAGCGAACCTAAGTAACTTTTGATCTAAAATGCTCCTAAATCGGCAAAATCTTGACTGAAATCTTTAAATGATGAAATAGTTTTAAAACTTAAACATGTCAAAAGTAGACAACAGAAGAGAACTAATGCAATAACGGGAGCAATTTTAACAACTTTAACGGTTGACTCCCAACATTAAAGTGTATGACAACACCTGGGGAAATTCTAATATTCCATCATTTATCCATAAACGTATGTCTTTTGGATTCATATCATGCCACTTCGTGTAATTACACACATCGCAACACCAAGAAAATGATAGAAATTAGGATCGATTGTCAAGCTAAAAGGACCCGCCCCCGAGATCCCGGAAATCTAGCATATTGTGTGTGTGACGTCACTACAAGGAAACAACCGGCTCTGTGCTTAGTACTGAATGGCGGCGATGATGGCGGACAATTTTGTTTCTAGTTGCAGCGACGAATCCGACGTAACGAACATTCTTCTAATGGTGACAAGGAGAGTTATGAACCTTTCTTTGGTGTTTTGGATTATCAATTTGAGCCCAAACGAAAGCCAATGCAGCCTAATGAAAGGATCATTGAGGTGAGCAATCACACTGATGAAACACCGGCAGCAACAGATTGTGTGGGAAACACCGAATGGTTTGTTTTGCATTTCTTTTTGTGAAGCTGATACACCGTGACCGCAAAATAAAGTAATGTATAGAATAATTATCATTTATTGTGCTATCATCGGTTTTCGCTCTGCCAACCGACACAAATATGAATGGGATTAGAGGATTTGTTCTATATATTTTACGAGCGATAATTTATACATGTGTCCAGTCCTATATCCAATGCGTGATATGTTTCTTATTATCAAAGAGTACTCACTCTGGCCATTTTCCTCCTTTGCTTTGCCTGGGGTGGTGGGGTGGTCTCATCAGAGCCAGTCCTCGTCTTCTTTCTTGATATCTCGGGACATTTAGGTGGCTGCGCGTGTAGGTGGGCACCGCATCTGCTTTCAGCAGCAATTTCTTAGCAAAACCTGATTTAATTTGTCCATAGTTCGTATAGCTTTCAGGAACAAAATGCGCACCACACAAAACCGTGTCGGAGGCTGGGTCTGCAAAATTAGCCCTCTTAGCACTGACGAACTTTAGTCATTGTCTGCGTAGTCCAGCTCTTTTTCTTGCGTTCGGGAACTCATGGGTACTACATTGCGACAGATGGCTATTTGTACACCACATAGCATGACAGGTTGGAACCATTTTAGCGTTTTTTTTGATGAAACACGAACGCAACTCTCTCGTCGATAAACAACGATGGCACCTGCCACGACCTATTGTTTCCTTGTTATGACGTCTCCGTCCCATTCGGCTGTTTCCGGAATACTTTCGGAAATGTTCGTAATTTTCGATCTTTTTTCGATAATTGCTCATGAATGTGATTTATTTTTTTGTTAACTTTATTAATATTTGTTATCTTGCAACATAACGGTTCTATTGATATCTCACAGCCCTTTAGTGTTTTAATACCCTTTAAATGACTTCCACACACAGCAAAGGTTACTTTCTAGTTATCGCAATAACCACAATACCCCTGTGTTTAGTTAAGGGTAAAGAATTGGGCTAGGGCCAATTGTCCCAAAAAAACATTTAAACTTCACATTGTGTGACCTATTTATTTATTTATTTTGAGGGGAAAAAAAAAAAAAAAAAAAATTATCGCCCGTTACTTTGGCAAGTAACTACTCTTACATTCAGGTAGCTGAGTAACTAATGCACTTACTTTTTGGGAGAAGTAATTTGTAACAGTAATTAATTATTTTTTTAAAGTAAGATTAACAACACTGATTGCCAGCCAGTCCCAGGGCACATACGCACACAACCATTGTTCGCACTCACACACACACCTATGGACAATTTGGAGTGATCAGTCAGCATACCATGCACATTTTTTGGGGATGTAACAGGTACCCGGAGAAAACCCACTCACGCTGCCTCCATGATGTGAATAATTCTAAACAAGAATAATGAAGAAAAATGCTTGTCTTTATTCAATGCTTCATTGAGTGAGTGCACTCAAATTCACCTACATTTTGACACTCGCGCTGCCAAGAACAGCTTCTCACTTACACAATGAATAAGTTATCACAGTGCACTTTAGACTGTGGTACCGCTAGTGTGTAACAAGCTTAACAATGATGAACACATTTGTGCCTTTGATCGTAGATCTACCGAGTCTTCTCTTGCCAGATCAAAGCTATAAACCTGTCAATCATCGTTAACTTTAAGTACCAAACGCCAGCTGTACTGTTGACCAAGAAAAACAGTTTGGTCGTACTGCTTAGCATGATAGAGTGTGAGAGGCTATGGCGTTGTACAAGCATGAAGCAGAAAAACAAGTTTAAAAAAATATATATTGCACGTCCTTGCAATGTGACTATTGCGCATCGGCACATCGGAATGACAATGTTCAAATGATATATCATTCTGGCCAACTCTAGAAACAACATCTCATTCTCTCTCACTTAAGAAAAGGATTCACAGATTGCCATGCTTTGTGCTAAAATGACACCAGGGGCACTTCAGGGCCATTCAAATGAGAGGTGGTTCCGGTGCCCCTAAAACCGCCACTACTTTCAGATATACAAAAAAAGAAGGAATCTAGCGGTTTTAAAAGGTTATACAGCCCCTACTAAGTTAGTGTAGTGGCTCAAGAATGAGTCGAGGCATGTTAGTATCACCTTTGTGAAGAAAATCTGTATTCATGTTTAATGCCTGCAGAGCAGTGGCGGAACAAATGTTAACCGGGCAGGGGTGCGATGAGTAAAAACTGGCCCCCTGTGTACACTGTCCAATGGAGGATTGCTTGCTCGTTGACAATTATTCGGGGGCCCCTCCACACTTTTATGGTCCCCTCCTCGAGAGGATCGACCGATTTCTGTGTCAGGGGGATGGGAAGGACAGGTGCTAATGGAAATTTTGTTTTGGGGCCCTCCAGACAACCACGAGAGGGAGGTCCTGAGAGATATATTTTAACACTATAGACAAGTTTTCTGAGCGAAAATTAAATCTTTGACATTTTCTGCTCCGGATTTCCGTTTTAGACAGAACAACATGAAGTGTGGCTGAAGTATGCAGTGTAAAGACAAAGTTAAAATCAATCCAGAGGAACTCATAGAATCTCCAAAAATGGATTCAGCACGGCGTAGATGGGGCTCCGGGACTTCTGTGCTGTGCGTGTTTGTGTTTTGTCAACTCCTGGAAGCGCCAATATATATGGTTAGGAAGTGGAATGTTTTGATCTGCGACCAGATACAAAGCGCCAGTGTGGATGTACCCCGCCATAAGCCTTTAATCGAAACCAGCAGCAGACAATATGTTAATTTATGTTGCTCGCTGCTTTATAATTAAAGGATCCAAATAAAAGATTGTATGTTTGTTCTTAACATTTTGTTGATCGTCCGTGGACAAAATTCTAACAATCTGTGCAGCTTTTGTTAACATGATACGCCGGCCACCTGAGTGACCAAAATGAGGCGAAATTACAAACAAATGCAGAAGTGCTGCAACGGATTTTGTTGTGACAAGGAAATACTACAAGGTATTTTTCACCAGGTTAGATTATAATTATACTGTAGTATTACGAGCTCATCATCCATGTCCCATGTAAACACAAGTAGTATATCATTCTTTTTTATTGTAGATACTGATCACAATAAAACTTTTGGACAACTTGATTCAATTTCTTGTTCTAATTATAATACAGTACATTGGCGCACATGCTAAATAAGTCAATAAATCACGATTTATAAATTAGAAAAATTAATGTAGGTGGAGCATAAGTCAAGCCTTCCATCATTAAGTCATCCACAACTTTAGGCAGCATGTGTAAAAAGTAGAATGCAAGTAGTCTCGATATACAGTATGTCTATCAACGTACAGTAAGTTGTTGTGAGGTACATCAACTTGGCCTCCTTTGTCTAACAGTGTTTTCCACTTGTAAATAAACAAAAAACTTGCATTTATGCATTTAGCGCAAGAAGCCTGTGTTTGACCTGTAGTCATTGAGTGTTTTTCCTTTCTTTATTGTTGTATACCTATATTTAACATAGCTAATGATGTCTCAGCTGTTTCAAGCACATAATTTTAGCTTTAGTATTTAGAACATACCTTCCAAAACATAGCGACAACATGGCTACATGAACGCCCAGTGTTGTACTGGGACCTGCGACACAGTGCAGCCTGCAGTCTCGACGTCTCCCACTTGGTTCCACATTTGCCTTCATGAACACAAAATTCCCGTGGTCATGTATAAAAACATATTCAACTGTTGATGTGCAGGCACTGGATGCCCTGATTGTGTTTCTATCCACTGACATTAAATCAATAAAATACAAAAATATTTAGGTTGTGGTGAGTCTTAGCCATTTATTTATGTTGTCTTCCCATGACGTAATGATGGCAGATGGACGCAGTATTTCCAAATTGTATTTTTTGAGGGTTTTTGATGCCACTCCAGTTTCATTGTTGTTTTGGTTAGAGAACGTGTAAAACGAACGTCGCAAGCAGAAATGTGGAAGTAAATCGGAAGTACTTCGGAAACTTGTCATAATTACAGCTCCGAGCATCATCTTACCTTTTCTGTTTGACTCCCCCTTCACCCAGCCACACTCCCTTTACGCCCGCAAACCAGGCTACCTTGAGGTCTGGGCCCGGGTACAGCCGAACCCACAGCACCCTCCGAAGCTACACCCTGCTGCATAGGTTATGTTGGATGCAAGAATCAACCACTTGTATCATTTTAGCAACAGTTCACAATATTTCTATATTTACAAGAAAAACAATTCTATTCGAAAATATGCTGAATGTGCAGCTGACAGTTTAACAAGTGTACTTTCGACCACACGCTCCAACTTTGCTTGCTTTGGATTAAATGACAGTACAGTCTGCAAGATGAAAAAAACAAGTCGATTTCATGCTTTTGCCTCTGATGGGGCACCAAGCTGATAATTTAATCAGTAGTGAAAGACTAGCCACACTTCTCTGTAGGTTCAACCTATCTAACTGTGGTTCATTTAGTCCCAATATTCAATTTATTGGTAAAACAGTTTATAGCCAAGATCTTGTTAATCAAACACAACAAATGCATGAAAGTAGAGAGGGTTCTCAAAAAAGAAGACTCTTTTTAGAAACTCATGCTAAAGTGAATAATGCTGAAGTCCTGCAGTGAAGACATCAATAATGCACACTGAGCCATTTTAACGAAATGATCAAGTTGCATTGCCTATTATGTCTTTAATGAATGTAGAAGAAAAGAGAGTGCTTGATCATTATTATGAATAATATTCACAATGTGTAATTTCCATTATTTGATGTCCTGCATACTTGAGAGTAAGTTCTTTTCAACCAAAAAGCAAGACAAACAATACAGTGAATATTGCAGAGTTCACATGCCTATTTTTGTCGAAGTTTATTGCCGTTTTGGCGCCCAGCAATTTTCAATTTTGCTCACTACAACTTGAAATTCTCTGCCCTAGAATCTGCTATTCTAGACACCACAGTGCATGTTGTTTTTGGCAGACCTTTTAATTTGTGTCTTAATTTTTTGTCTTTTGGACAAAAATACTTATTAGTCTTAGTCATATTTTAGTCATTTCAAAATGTGTTCGTCTAGGTTTAGTTTTAGTTGACAAAACCTCATCCAGATTTCGTGTAGTTTTAGTTGATAGTTGCTCAAAATGTTTTCGTTTGTATAATTCAAAAGTTTTAGTCCAAAAAAATGAATGAATGAATGAACATAGACAGAAAAGCACATATTGTAAGGTCAGTGGCACGGGAAGTGAGGTGCTACAGCACCCTCTTATGTTGAGGATTAAAAAAAGTGATTTGGGAGATTTTTTGTTGTTGTTGTTGTTAAAAATAAATAAATAAAGCATATTGAAACAATAGAATATTAACTTTGGGGATTAAATATATATGTTGAGTATATATACTGGACTGTCTCAGGAAATTAGAATACACAATATTCTAATTTCCTGACTGTCTCAGGAAATTAGAATATTGTGTATTCTAATTTCCTGAGACAGTCCAGTATATATATATATATATATATATAATTTTTTTTTTACCAACACCACCTGACACCTTGCTTGATACCGGGTCACGTTGAATAAGGCGCTATTGGAACGGAAAAGTAAGCTGTTGACAGAGGAGGCGTTAACATAGCACAAAAACGAATTAGTGATTTTTTCTTTACAAAGACGACGAAATTTGATCAAATTCAAGTCAGTTCACGTTGAAATGAACATGATTGTCCTTTGGTGTCTTCAAATAGGTAAGCCATGCTTGCATTGTAGCCATATTCTTGTTTGTTGTTGCTATTAAGCTGCCGCCGTGCATAGCGCTGTTGGATATTCGTGTGCAATTTATTTTAGTGCTGCTAGTGGCCGTTTTAGTTTTCAAATGTGTCCGTGTGTCATTGCGCCGTGTAGCTGCAGGGATTTGCATTATAATACACGGGCACTTTTATTTCCAATACAAAAACTCCAAAACACAGTCTAGGTGAAAAAGAACGCTGTCTTTGTAGGAGCCTAGTAGTAATATGTCAAATATCCAGCATGTGTGTGTACTTTCACTGTGCATGTCTTGTATGGAGACAACGCGCAAGCATGACAAATTTGGACCGAAACGGCTGTTTTTGGTTGGGAAAAATTAAAAAAATCTATAGCACCCCCTGCTGTGAGTGACTTACAGCGCCCCTGCTATAGGTGACTATCAAGAGCGTCTAATCAATGCCATTTCGCCAACTTGCGCTCCTCTAGATTTATACTGACCAGAAAAGCCAGGGGACGATTGCCATTGTAAAGCTAATGCTAACGCGAATGCTACGCTAATGCCTAGAGTTACATTTAGCGTCTGATGATCACTCAGTACACTCAGCGTTGTCTATTCTCTCTTGCCAAGATAAGAAAACAAATCTTACCTTGTTTCCAAACAAGCAAGATGGAGTGCAGCCGAGCTTGAAACACACCCTAAACCCCGGGTAATTGATGGAGTCGCGCAGCACATCTCACATGAGTGACAAGACCCCAAACACTGCTCTGACGCAAGCTGACGTACTCCACAAACATTATGAAAATGTCAGGCATTGTGAACGTATGACAGAAATGGCGTCGCTCTTTCGTCTCGTTGTCGTACATAAAATGTACTTTTTAGTTATAGAAGCCTATATATGTAATATATGCAATGGAATACTTTGGCGGTACCTCTGTTTATTGATGTTCTGATCAATCCTATCAGCTCTCTGCCATCGATGCATAAATAGCTACTAATAAAAAAAAAATCTTCATGTCAGATCAGCAAGCATGGAAAAATATAAATATTACTCACAAAGTATCATTTGAAAAATAAATAAATAAACTGCGTTTCTTCAGACACATAAAAGTCTTTTCCCAAAGGTGAAGTTCAAAGAGAAAGTGGCTTATTCTAAAATTTAATGATATCCAATTACTTTGACATGAACCCTACTTTTTAATCAAAATAACAGCTAGGGGCGGCCTTATTCACTGAGTTTTTAAAAGCTAATTAGGTGGTGGTCTTTGCCACCCCACACTACATTCCTTCATCAAGTTCTTCATTGAAAAACGTGCTTAAATTAACGCTTCAACAATTGTGCGCAAAATACTTTGCTTCAGCTCCAACTGTTTAAATAAAAGGCAAAGGCTCCGACATATTATAGACACATAATTTGTTAGACCTATGGGTTTGGCCCATTTAAATGTTCCAAGTCACTTGCTGAGAATCTCATTATACGCTACTCATCTCACTAGTTCCCACTGTTTGAAGCTATAAAATGTTTATTAATTGAATATATCTTCCAACCTTGAAATAAGCTTTTGTTGTTTTGGAATCCAGAGGTTGTGAGAGGGGAGCGAGATTAAGTTTTAGTAATGAGTCATCTCCCAATTCTCTCTTTTAAAATGGGCTGATTTCGTTGTACGGCGCCAGGATGTAGGGCCATTAAGTCAAATTGTGCCTGTCTTTTAAAAACCACCTCTAGCGAATAAAACATAATTGGAACATCACAGAAGAGAATCCATTTAGTAGTCCCCGGGTTACGAAGTCCCGACTTGGTGATTTTGACTTTACAACTTGGGTGACCACCTGTCCGGTTTTAGGATGGACACGGCCCTTTCAGTGATGTGTCCGGTGTCCGACACAACCCATTAGCCTGATGCTATTTGTCCGTTTCTTTTTTTTTTTTTTTTTTTTTAAATGGGCTGCGGTTATGTGTCCGTTTATGTGACGCAACTCCCGCAGTTGTCACAACCGGTGTTGTTAATCTTACTTTAAAGAAGTACTGTAATAAGTTACAAATTACTTCTCTCAAAAATGAATTGAATTAGTAACTCAGTTATCTCAACATAAGAGTAAGTAGTATAAAACAGTGTTTTTCAGCCGGTGTGCCGCACACTAGTGTGCCGCGGTGAGAAATTATCTAATGTCGCATTTATACATTTATACTGTAATGTCTGTAACTCTGCGGGCCCATGAAGGGGCCATTAAACTGCAGAGTGGTGACGTAGCAGGAAGCAAGCAAGGAGGGAGGGAGAACGGCGTGAGAGCAAGTTAGCGATCGCATGTTGCGGATGCCGCTGTAATTTTGTTTATTATTTTCCATTGTTGCCACAATAAAGTGGGAAAGTCATCACCGACTCCTCTCCTTTCTATTTCCCCATTTGGGGCTATTACAATATTTTTTTGCAGTAGGAAGGAAGAAAGGAGTAGGTAGAAAGTTCTCGGTTGTGTGCAGATGAGCGAAGTTTTCTCGTGTCGCGTTCAAAAACTGGTCGGATTTCTAACCATCAAAGACCTTGCTGTCCGGGACAATGTGGACCCCAACAGGTCTACTGCACATTATTTGGTTAGACTCGTCATGTGTCGATATACTCGAAAGTGTCCTTTCTATTTTATCCATATGTGACGACCGTCAATCCTCCCCCTGTGTCGATATACTCGAAAGTGTCCTTTCTATTTTATCCATATGTGACGACCGTCAATCCTCCCCCTGTGTTATATTACAACACATTGTTGAGAACAGCAAGGTGGCTAATGGCTACAAATCTGAGCAGTTCTTGAACGCAACACGATCAGCACAGCGCCATGGTGCCAAGCAAGTTTAAACGTCATCTCCAAACGAAACACCCGTCGCTTCAAAACAAGTCGATGGACTATTTTGTTTGCCTTCGTGAAAACAGAGAAACAGGCAACTTTTCTGTAATATAAAAACTACGATGGAAAATGAGAAAGCCCTCAAAACCTTGTTGCTAAATCCAAAAAGTCCGACACCGTGACAGAGACATTAATACTACCTGCCTACAAAGCCATTGTCTGCAAGATGCTCGGCCCTGATGTGGTGAAAGACATTGCTCAAGTCCCCCTGTCTGATAATTCTGAGCCTTTTCAAGCCTAACTGCTATAAAAAAAAAAATAAAAACAAAGACTGGGACCTGTTGAAGAATAAGGATATCGACTTTGTGTTCATCTAAACAGGCTCAAGCTTCACACTGAGTAAGTATACATACTGAGAAATTATTTTATAATTGAATATACTGTACAGAAAATAATTTTGGAACATTTTTGGTTTGTAGTGTGCCGCGAGATTTTTTGCAATGTAAAAATGTGCCGTGAGTCAAAAAAGGTTGAAAAACACTGGTATAAAATATGTTTATATTAACTGATTGAATTGAACTCTTTTTCATTAAAAAAAAAACAATTTTAATTAATTTATTTTTTTATTTCACCTATATAAAAGTGTCATTGTAGACATACTTTAACTTGCAAATGCTGTGAGAAAAAAAGTATCTTTGTTTTTCCTGTTGTACTGAAGCTGCACCGAACCTTGACATGTGTGTCCCGTCACACCCCTAATATATACAGTATATTTTTCAATACGCAGGTGAGGCTCTGAATCTCTTCCCTCTTCTATCTTTCCTCTAGCTGTTTTGATTTTAAAAAATCACACAAGGTTTATGGAGACGTCATTCAAGAAAAGTTTGGAGCAAGTGACTATTTTTGGTCAGAAAAAAAAAAACTACCGTAACTATTATTATTATACTGTAGCATCTACAAGGACAACGACTACTTGGTGATGATAATGCATACCAATCATGAAAACAGTCCAATATTTTCAAATAATTGTTCCCACACGAACACCACAAACTGTATGCAAAAAAGAAGTTGGCCGAGAGTTCAAAATGACGCTTGCCACGCTAAATGCTAATGCTAATGCTAGAGAGAATGCAAATGCGATGCTAACACTCTGAGCCACCTAGCATCGCGTTTGCAACGGTGTCACAACCCCCCATCCTCCCCTCTCCCACTCTGCTCTCTCCATGTCTCTCAGACATCTCTTGTCATTCAACTAAATTGTAGTAATGCATGCATTCACATCCCCAGTAAAATTAGATAACCAGGCATGAAAATGTGTCAGGGGTTAAAAAGGTGAGAAGGGTGTGGAGGAAATATGTTCCGGTACACTAGGGCTGTCCCAAATGACTAATTTTCTCCCGAATAGTCTGCCGACTATTTTAATGATTAGTCGACTAATCAAATAAAATGTTTATTTTTTTATAATTTAGGAATGACATTTTTCTTGACGCTTATTAGTTCACAAAAACATTTTGGAACCATTAAATTTTTTTATTAAAGTACAGATAAGCATGTAAATAACAATAATTAATGACACATAAACAATGAAGTCAAATGCTGATAGCATTTACTAGTGCAAAAGAATGGAATGAACAGATTAAGAACACTGACTTCGCCTTTCCAACATTTTTCGAAACAATTCTTAAAAAAATACATAGCATTATTATTATTATAGTAACTTTACTACTATATATAATAGTATTATAATAATTATAAAAGTTATTCATTGCCAATCATATTTTCATAAAGGGTGTCATATTAAAGCTATTCTTAGTGCAGAATCTGAATTCTGCAGTATTATAGTATTTACACAGTATATATTAATTCTGAACTATGTGGGATTAACTCCGGGAATCGTTATTTATTATGACAAACATAATGAGCTTTTATTTTGAAATGTTCACCGGAAGTATGTTCGCTAAACCGCTAACCGTAAGCTTTACAGTCCACAAAAAAGCACTTGTCGTCATTGCTTGTGGTGTCACTAATAGATTTTTATATATATATTTTTTTTTCATTTGCAAAAGCTGTTAACCGATGATTCTTCATGTTTGAAGTGTCACCTTTTGACCGCAATTTTGCGTTTTGGAGAAGACTGCCAATGTTTTATAGCAGGCTATAGTAGGTTGTCATTTTTCCCCATTAGTCTCAATTTACCGTTGCTAATGTATTGCCTGGCACGGCCAGACTGAGTTCTCCCTGTGTTTTTCAAACACTGAGAGTATAGTCTGGGACCCAGCCCATTAACGGCCTCTGGAGCAAGTACAAAATCAACCGACAAATCAGATTTGTTTATTTGCGTGACGTATTCTTAATGAGCAGCGTCACTCTTCCGCGTCGGAAGTCGTCTCCACAACAACACAGATGGCGAACAGGAGAGCCAAGAATATGTTCCAATCCACGGTAAAATCAATTTTAAATTACTAAAAACACATCGACACAAGTCATTGACAACAGTCTGTCTCGCTCTAGCCATGTTGAATAAACTCCACTCTCCTTGTAATGGTTACTTCCGCGCGCAAGTCCGTCGTCCTGCCCGTCGCTGATTGGTCCACTCCATTGTCTATTTGCTGTGGCTTGCTCCACCCTGGAAATTTTATCCGCTTAATGCTGGCCAGACTCAATTGCTGGAACAGCGGTGAGTCTGGAGTACCAGGCTAGCTAATGTACAGTGTTTAATAATGTTTCCTTATTTTGTACGTCTGAACTGTAATTTTACGGCGATTTGATGACCAATAAACATCCAAGAAAAGAAAAGGAGTCTCATACAGTGCCTTGCAAAAGTATTTGGCCCCCTTGAATCTTGCAACCTTTCGCCACATTTCAGGCTTCAAACATAAAGATATGATTTTTTTTTTTTTTTGTCAAGAATCAACAACAAGTGGGACACAATTGTGAAGTGGAAAAACATTTATTGGATAATTTAAACATTTTTAACAAATAAAAAACTGAAAAGTGGGGCGTGGAATATTATTCGGCCCCTTTACTTTCAGTGCAGCAAACTCACTCCAGAAGTTCAGTGGGGATCTCTGAATGATCCAATGTTGTCCTAAATGACCGATGATGATAAATAGAATCCACCTGTGTGTAATCAAGTCTCCGTATAAATGCACCTGCTCTGTGATAGTCTCAGGGTTCTGTTTAAAGTCTAGAGAGCATTATGAAAACCAAGGAACACACCAGGAAGGTCCGAGATACTGTTGTGGAGAAGTTTAAAGCCGGATTTGGAAACAAAAAGATTTCCCAAGCTTTAAACATCTCAAGGAGCACTGTGCAAGCCATCATATTGAAATGGAAGGAGCATCAGACCACTGCAAATCTACCAAGACCCGGCCGTCCTTCCAAACTTTCTTCTCAAACAAGGAGAAAACTGATCAGAGATGCAGCCAAGAGGCCCATGATCACTCTGGATGAACTGCAGAGATCTACAGCTGAGGTGGGAGAGTCTGTCCATAGGACAACAATCAGTCGTACACTGCACAAATCTGGCCTTTATGGAAGAGTGGCAAGAAGAAAGCCATTTCTCAAAGATATCCATAAAAAGTCTCGTTTAAAGTTTGCCACAAGCCACCTGGGAGACACACCAAACATGTGGAAGAAGGTGCTCTGGTCAGATGAAACCAAAATTGAACTTTTTGGCCACAATGCAAAACGATATGTTTGGCGTAAAAGCAACACAGCTCATCACCCTGAACTCACCATCCCCACTGTCAAACATGGTGGTGGCAGCATCATGGTTTTGGCCTGCTTTTCTTCAGCAGGGACAGGGAAGATGGTTAAAATTGACGGGAAGATGGATGCAGCCCAATACAGGAACATTCTGGAAGAAAACCTGTTGGCATCTGCACAAGACCTGAGACTGGGACGGAGATTTATCTTCCAACAGGACAATGATCCAAAACATAAAGCCAAATCTACAATGGAATGGTTAAAAAATAAACGTATCCAGGTGTTAGAATGGCCAAGTCAAAGTCCAGACCTGAATCCAATCGAGAATATGTGGAAAGAGTTGAAGACTGCTGTTCACAAACACTCTCCATCCAACCTCACTGAGCTCGAGCTGTTTTGCAAGGAAGAATGGGCAAGAATGTCAGTCTCTCGATGTGCAAAACTGATAGAAACATACCCCAAGCGACTTGCAGCTGTAATTGGAGCAAAAGGTGGCGCTACAAAGTATTAACGTAAGGGGGCCGAATAATATTGCACGCCCCACTTTTCAGTTTTTTATTTGTTAAAAAAGTTTAAATTATCCAATAAATTTTGTTCCACTTCACGATTGTGTCCCACTTGTTGTTGATTCTTGACAAAAAATTAAAATTTTATATCTTTATGCTTGAAGCCTGAAATGTGGCGAAAGGTTGCAAGGTTCAAGGGGGCCGAATACTTTTGCAAGGCACTGTATGTACATGCACGCACGCACAAATGTATGCATAAAACGCAGCCATGAAAACTACCGCCCTGATTTTTTTTTACCTTGCAATAAATGGAATCATTGCATAACGGCGACAGGCTTAGCAACTTCATTAAAAAATTTCGTTAGTGAGTTAGATGGGCTTACGACCACCCCCCCGCCAAAAAAAACCTTCTCCTCAGACAATTCACGTAGGTCACCCTTTCTGTATTCAAAACAGCGAATTTCGAGATTTTCTTGCCTGGATTAATCACGACTGACAAAAATAACGACGTTAGGAACGCTATTATCCTCTAACGCTGTTATTTAAAACACTGGTCACAACTGGTCTGTGATTGGACAAGAGGGGCTTCACTATAAATGCTAATATTCAACTTAGTTGAATATAATAAAAATATGACAAGTGGACCAAACTCAATTTTTATCAACCTGTTGTGAACACAAATTTTTAATAAGTAAGTCGCAATTTGGGACTGGAAAACATGGCTAAATTGATGTATCTCAATTAAGTCAAATAAAAAATTTAAAAAAAAGAGTTTTTGTACCCAGTGTTCTTTGGGTGTTATTTCAGACATGCACAGATCTGCAACGTCTATTCTGTGCTTTTCTGACACCAAAACATTTCCATACACGTCCATGGTGAACAGCACCTTCACTTACTTTACTTACTTCACATCGATTTGGCAAGTAAATATTTTACTCTTTTATAAAATGTCACATTGCTTTGTTGTATACAACTGCTGCGTTGCAAAAGTTTACTAAAGAGTAAAATATTGTAACAGTTCCGCCGCAATGGATGATGGGTAGTTGTGGCAACCATGAGAGTAGTGATTATGTTGTTAATTAAATTAGCTTGTGCTGTTTACATTGTAAAATTATGAAGTGAAGTTCACCTGCATATGATGAATGTTGCCTGGTATACCAGACTCACCGCTGTTCCAGCGATTGAGTCTGGAGACTGTCTGGATCAAATTCCAAGAGTGGAGCAAGCCACAGCAAACAGCGGAGTGGACCGATCAGCGACGAGCAGATGTGACGTTGTTAAAGCAGCAAGTAATTAGCGTGAGCGGAGAATGGAGAACTTTATTCAACATTGCTAGCGCGAACCATTTTGACTGTTGTCAATGACTTGTTTCGATGTGTTTTTGGTCATTTAAAACTGGTTTTACCGCGGATTGGAACATATTCTCGGCTCTCCCGTTCACCAACTGTGTTGTTATAGACACGACTTTTGGCGCGCAAGAGTGACGTTACTCGTTAAGAACACGTCGCGCAAATAAGCGAATCTGATTGGACGACTGATTTTGTACCTTGCTTGAGAGGCCGTTAATGGGCTGGGTCCCAGACTATTCCTCACAATGTTTGAAAAATACAGGTAGAATAGTATGGCTTTGCCAGGCAATGATGAATGAGCAGCTCTAAATCTAACTCAGCTATCACTTCAGTACTGGAAGCTCACAATAAAGTTACTGTAATCTAATTCGTTCAGGTTATTTTGAGTACAGCAAACGCAAACAATTCACTATAATCCAAATAATAAAGTTAATTTGAGTCCCTAAAACTTGACTCAATTAAGTAAATTGTACTTTTTAAGTAAATATATTTTTCAGTGATCAGTTAAAAAATGTCCTATATCATCGGTACAATAAAATGTTAACAAACCTCCACGTGTGGCTATCTGACGAAATCGTTTCCTTGTCGAGATTTTACAACAGTGCTAGAAAACATGCCAGTACGGCCGACATCTTTTAAAATTGAATGGACGAAAGAACACGATTCTCTCGCCAAAAGCAGTAGAACGTCACGCGGTGAGCTTAAAACATAAAAGAATGAGGCGACCATCAGGTGCGTCGAGATTGAAAACATTTTTTGAGAACCCTCATCGCTTCCGGAGAGTAAAATAACTGCACCTGAACTTTGTAAAGTTGTTCCTCATATGAATGGTTCACTTGTTTTGAGCAATTTGTTGCTCACATTGTTTTTACGCAAAAAAATCTTGTTTATTACAAATGTTCCTTGTTAATACTGTTTTAAAATAAAATTTGTTCTGGGACACATTGCAATTTGAAAACACGGTACTGTAAACTAAATAAATTGTCAAAGAAACGTTTGACCTTTAATTGGTATTTTTTACTATTTTGTTATATATATACTGTATGATCTATACACCTTGCAAAACATTATTGTTGATGAAAATACTCCGCAAGTCTGATTTTTTTTTTTTTTTAAATATGTTTTCTATTTTGACCTGATGGAAGTGGTCACCCTATTTACGACACAAGAGTCTAGTTTGCCATTTTGTCTCCCCTCGTTCTTTATTTTAAACAGTACCTTATTTAAACAGTACCTTATTGTATCGTTTTTAACTTACTGCCCTTTGGCGAAACGTGTATTTCATTATAATGTTGACTTTAGTTTTGTGCTTCATGCTTTTATTTTGCCTCAGGAAGCGTAGAGCAAGTAGTACCTCCACACGCGAGTAAGAGTGCATGTACACACGAAAAACATATAATGCGTACACCAAGAACATATAATGGTATTGAAGAAAAGTGCACACGCACACACAAGGGACAGCTCATTTGGAAGGCTGTAGCTATCGTATATTTTAGTAGTTTATTAATCGATGGACTAGTTAGCTCGAATAATCAAGTAATCAGATAAGGAACATGAAAAATTAAAATACCTGAGCTGAGCCTAAAACGGTATAAATCTTTTTTTAAAAATGAGGATCTACATACAACAAAAGAACAATTGGCTAACTGGCATAGAAAAAGTAGGCTAGCTTAAACGCTATAAAATGCTAATTTTTTTTTTTTACAATGCTCTTAACAAATGGTTCAGAGACATATTCCCACAAAATATACATATAAACTGAATTATGAATGCATTAAAGAACATTAGCTCAAAAAAAAAAAAAAAGCTTACGTTGGTCTTAACTGGGAGCAGTTGGATTCAGCCATCTGAAAAGAGGCAGACCAGAGGGTAGTGTATCCAACCTAATCAATAAAATTAAAGGCAAACACTTTCAAAATAAACCATTACAACACCACTTTAATCAAACACTCGAAACAACATTTATTTTGAATTTTTTTTTTCTAATCGAACACTTGAGTTAATTGATTAATCGTTGCAGCACTACTCATTTGTTCCCATGAAGAAGTCGCGGGACTGAGAGAGAGAGAGAGAGAGAGAGAGAGAGAGGAGAAAGATGACAGTTTAGCACACTGTCTAGCTAGGACCCACATCCAAGCGAGGACAGTACAGTGACCTAAAATACATGATTTTAGTTGTAGTTTGAGAATTTGAGAGTATTTAGGGGTTGTTAGGTGGGAAGTAGACACGAATGTTTGAAATGAGGTCAGTTCTAAGTGTCCTCATTTTGGTTTAACGGTATATCTCTCCCTTTTCTAAGGACACTGATCCTTACTGAAGCCTCACCACTTAATAAGTTAATATAGCACAACTGGGACAGCCGCTGACAGCAATTAGTAGTAATTACTTGTCCAGCAACAGCACTCCAGGACTATGATTGAAAAGGCTGAGGGATGAAACAAGATCAGTAGTTAGTTTCGTCTATTCAGAAGACTTATCAGAATGGGACTAATTCAGAATAGGCATTTAGAACAAAAGCTTTTTTTCTACCTGTCCAATTATTTTGAGAATGGACAATATGTTACTTTCAGAAAATTATATATTGTAAAAAAGAAAAAAAGTCTTGTTACATGTATGAATCGAATGTATGAAGGAATAGCAAACGTTTTCATATGGGCAAATTGCATACTTTTCTTACTTTAGAGACTGAACCTCTGTTGGTTGGAACCACTTAATTAAAATGAAGACGCTCTTGTGAAGTCTTCTAAGATCTCCCATGGGCATAGTTGCAGAGGGTTAGGAATAAGGAGCAGTTGGCGTAAGTAAGAAAAATGGATACATGTGCATGACGAGCTTCATGCCATTATTTCATCCAATGTACTGAACAATCATGAGCATTTAGCTGAACAGGACAGGTGTACAAAAACAACAATAAAAATTTGGGGTGAAAATTCAAGTGGGGGCAGTAGTGTAGAAACACTGAGTCCTTTATTTCGGGTTACAAGTCCAATGTCTTACTGTCATGAGTTGTGCAGTGGATGTGCCAGTGAGAAGTAGGAAGAATTGAGTTCAGCAGACCATAATTCAAATCTGCAACTATAATAAGAGCTTCAATATGGAAGCTCGGTATCCCAGCAACAGCTGTGTGAATATACATTCATGATGCTTGGAAAAAACAATTAAGGTAAAATGGACGTATTGCCACAAATAAAAGTTAAGTATGCCGTGAGCTGAGACATAAAAAAAAACGCAACATTCTTCTTTCTCAGCAGGCCACTTCCTCTGTCTAAACCCACTGCCCTGAAGTAGTAGTGACACTGGCATTGGTGGAATCCATGTCTACCAACCTCTTTATTGGGCATATCTCTCTGTGTTCTTAACAGTCTGTCAAATTCATTCATTGTATTTGCCAACAACCTCATGATACGTAATTTGTTGAATGATGGTGAAAGGTGGGCAAAGTGCAAAGCCAGTTTCTATGAGCTTGAGGATGTTTTTGAGTATTATAGATGTCCTTTAACTGGGCAAAGTGCAAAGCCTGGATCTAAGGGCTTGAGGATGTTTTGAGTACTGTATTATACATGACAATGTCCTATATCTGGGCAAAGTATTGCCTTGACAATTCATTTGGAGATGAAGACCATTTTTTAAAGAGACTAATGAAGGGAATAGTATCTTTTCTCGTATTTACCATTCGATTGTTTGTATTACTCTAACAGACTTAACATAATAAATCAGGGAATGGTGTTTTTTATCGTATTAACTGTTAGACTGCTTGTATTACTCTAACGTACCCAATATAAAATAAAAAGCATTTATATCCTAGTTTAAGGAAAACAAGCAAAATATACAGTATTTGACATAGGGTATAAGAGATACATGACGTCTTCTGATCACGGAAGCCCAACGCGTGGGTCATGCAGTTAGCTGAGCAAGATTGACGCTAACTAGCAGGTGATAGGCAAGACATCTGCAAGCCCACGTCTGCAACACCAAATCCTGCAATCAGCTCTTCAGGACAGTCCAGAACAAATGGCGGGACGTCCTATACTACCACAACACCCGATAACAAAAACAACTCTAAGTTTGATAGTTCGGCGCCTCTCAGACGGTGAGGCGCGCCCGACCTCCCACCTCAGTCGGCTCATTAACCATTACCCAGCAACAGTGACACACGAACTTGACCGCCCAAATCTGCAACAGAAGAAGACCCAAACACACCCCTCTTCCTGCCCACGGCCCGCCCTTCGAGAGCCTTCAAAAAGACATTGTTTAACAAATCGTTGTCATTTTTTCTCGGGAACCTTTTGTTAACTTGTGACATGGTGACCCTGTGTCTCCTCCTCGCCTGGGTCTGTTGCTGTTTTGCCTTGCCGTTTGATCTCTGTCAACCTGAATAAAATGTCAACTTGTGTTTCTATTCATTACCCCAGCTTTCAAAATGGAGTCAGTACAAGGGATTAAGACTAAGGTGAACACACTGAGTTTGGCCTTTTAGCCGGGTTGTCGAAGTTTCGCCACCCCGGGTGGTTGGAGCTGCGCCAGCACGGGTCCGGCGATTCGGCTGGCGTGATTCCGGCAATCTGGCTAAAAGGTCAGATTCCTTCAAGGGGCATGAAAATGTTGGGCATGTATAGGTAGTGTTGTTAATAGTGGCGTTATAGTATACATTGTAACGGCGTCCCTAACAGCGTTATTTTTTTCAGTAGTGACCAATCTAATTAATATTGTTACGTTACGGAATATTTAAGGATAGTGCATAGGCGGAGTTTGACCTTTGTGGCGGGGGGGGGGGGGGGGGGCAAAACATGTTGATGACCCCTGAACGCCGTGTCAGCCCAATAAAATTAACTTACAAGATATACAGTATGCTTGTTTAGTAGCTTAGCCCATACTCATAAATACAGGAATCCCAGGTATGTGTGTGTGTGTAGGTGTGTGTGTGTGTGTGTGCGTGTGTGTGTGTGTGTGTGTGTGTGTGAGCGCGCATGCTTTTCTGTGGAAAAGTAGACGCCGATTTTTCTGTTCTGCGGAAATATCCAATTTAATGCCAAGTTTTTCTAGTCACTCACACCCTTGCGAAACGAATCCTCACTGTGGTGAGTTTAAAAATGGTGGCAGGCAAAACAGGAGACGGCATTCTTTTTTGAATATTCCAGCGAGAAATATTTATAATCATACATTGAAAATGAGCGTTTTTTGTTTCCCATTATTGTTTAGGGGAATTCTAAATCAGGCTGCTTAGCACAGCTATGCTTTTGGCCAAGGACGTCGTTCATTGAAAATGGTATACCCAGTTGTGGCTCTGTTGTAAAATTAGCGTCTTTAGTGGGACAAACTGAAACGCCACTCACCATTTTGGCGGTGCTCTCCGGCGTTTCATGGTCGACATTTTCAATCCTTGGTTCCCACTCAATAGTTGTCATCGCTTTTAAAAGCTTAGGTTTGAAAAAAAATATCCATCTTGTCTCTTCTGTCCTCAGGTGGTTTTGGCTAAGAGAAGCAAATGACCGTCTCTCGGGCGCTAGTCACATGATCTTTTCAAAAATTTTGACTCATTATAAAAAAATTTTTTTTTTTTTGGTTCATTCCATTCCCTTTTGTTTGTGATTTTATTGCTTTACAACTTTTATAGATAACATTTTACCAGAAAAGTCTTAATTTTAAATATATTATTATTATATAGTTAAATATATTGGAAATTTGATTACATGCAATGACATTTTCGGCCACCGGGGGGGGAGGGGCATAGTGTCCTGCTTATCGTGCATTAGGCCTAACATTCAGTTTCAGAGATTTGGACTGGTTAATGGTTTGATTAAATTTGTGTTTTGATAGACTGTAATATATTTGATCCAAATAAATACCAAATGTTCTAAAATGTATTCTTTAATCAGTTGATATAAACATCTTGTGTGAAAGATGTTTTAGAATGTATAATGAAATCACGTGCAGAATATAAAAAGTAGTGCCAGTTATTTGCTGAGTAACTAATTACTCTCACAATGAGGTAACTGAGTTACTTACTCAATTTACTTTTGACATAATGCGACTGTCCGCGTAAATTGGAATTAACCGTTTAAGCACCCCTAAATTATCCTAAATCTCTAAATAACTACCCAAAAACATGTATTATACATCATTGTACTGTCTTCGCCAAGATGTTGGTGCTAAGTCCTAGCTAGACAGTGAGCTAAAATCTGAAATGATGATGTCAGACGTTCATGTGGTTTGCTGACTTTAAACAGCTGCTCATGACATCAACAATTAAAGAATGAAACTAAAATACAAATGTGTTTATAACTAGCTGCTAATATAGCACTAACACACATAAAAAACAATCACATCAACTCGCCCTAAATACTGGACAACAATTGAAAACGCACAATAAACAGTGCAAAAGGTGTTAAGTACAGATGTTGCCTCTGTGGATGCTTCACAAGCAACAAAGGTGCGCACAAGCTTGCTAGTGTGGGATATGTCGTTCACTTGAGGAAACGATTCCATTCCACTTCGTTCAGTAAAAAGACTCGTTCAAACAAATCGTTCACCGGATCGTTCGCCCACTTCATCCCCCCACCCCAATCCACCCTAATGAATCATTCGGTTAGTGAACGGGAAATGACGTTGCCAAACGAATCTTCAAAGACCGTTTAGCAATATAACTGAACGGGAAGTGACATTGCTTGGTCCCTCCCCCTCTTGCACACAGGCTCCTCATTGGCCGCTCATCGTAGATTCAGAAGTGAGTGGCAGACTATATCAATCTGTCTTCGCTGTCTCGTCTCGAGTCTACCCCGCCGTTGCAATAGCGAGAACTTCAGTGTCGTCTGTCGTATTTCTATGGGATCAAAGTCATGGCTCGTGCTTGCATTTTCATTTAGGAGACTGTTAAACATTTTCCTTTTGTGGATTTGGGCTCGGGGGCGTACGGACTTTCTCTAGCATGATCTTGATCACATATACAATATTGCCGCTACCAGCCTACATGACACGCTTGCTGTCACGCAAATAAAAAGTTTAATCAAATTGAAAGTTTAATTTCTAAATATGGAACGACCAACACGTTATATTTAACTCATGCTCTGTTGTGTTTATGTTTAATGCGCCTCACTATTATTTTTGGTAACTAGAGTTAAAACTAAAGTGTAAATAGCTGGTTGTCAAATGTATGGCTCTGAAATGAAGACAATACTACATTTTGATACAAAAGTTTCATTGCAAGTCATTATTAAGATGATTGTATTGAAATATCATTTTTGCATTGGTATTAATAAATAAAGAATCCAGTCAGCTCCCGACACCCCCTCATCTCAGATCGTCAAATGCTGACGAGAAATAATTGTTTGCTCTTTACAATGTCGCCTTTGCACCCTCATTAGTCTGTTAAGAAAAATGGAGACATATTGCCACATCTTCCGTGCCCGCGTGCGTTGTTTTTGGGCACTTGAGTAGCATATGATGGACGGATGGACATTAATTTGTCAAACCAACCAACACCCGACACGCTAACACGGAAAAAAAACTCTCGGAAAAAATTGACATGTATATACTGTTTCATTGCAAATCAGTATTATGGTGATCATACTAAATGTTCATTTTCCTGTGCACATATGAGGTAAATATCGCTGCCATGAAGCCTCCATACAGTGACAGTTCTTCCCCCCCTGCACTGCCGTCACGCGACCGTAGCTCACCTTTTGCTTACCTCGTAACTACCCGCGAAAGTGTTTTAAACTACTGTAAATTTGTTTGTATGTTGTCATATGTAGTCCCGAGTTTGTTGAGAAAAGTAGTACACTAAACCATGCTCACTTGGTTTGCGTGGTGTTTTTGTATGTTTGAGCAGCACATGATAGGCTCCACATTAACAAATATGCGACAAAGTCCTTTCCTTTCACTTTTTGACTCGTTCACTGCGTGACTTGAAAGTCAAGTTAGCAGCAATCTCGGTCAGGAGCCCAAGGACCGAGTCACTGAACAGGAAGTGACATAACTCAGTCTAGCCCCCTGCCTGCTCGCTGGCTGCTTATTGGCCACACGTGGAAGTGAGTGATGGACGCTCTCATTCTGTTTCCGCTCCCTCCCCCTGTCCTCATCAGGACAGGGGGAGGGTCGTGCGCAATGTCAGACGCTGCTGCTTGCTCAATGCCCTCCGACGCAAGTCCGACTCCCAACTTCCTTAAGAACTAATCAGTGCAGAAGGTGATTAGTTTGGTCTCGTTCCTCCAAACAATTCATTCATAAAGAACGAATCGTTCACGACCGATACATCACTGAAGCTTGTAGCTGGAATCCGTCCTCTCGCTCTTTCTCGGCTGCGCAACTTCTTCGTAGGAGCAAATACGCTCTTCCTCATGCGTGCGTGCGCTCTTCTTCATGTGGGAAAATGCGTTCTTCTTTGTGTGTTCATGTGCTCTTACTCGCATGCCATTAGTACGACCTGCTCTGCGCTTTCTGTGCCAAGATAAAAGCACGCATCATAAACCAAAGTCAACATTTAAAAAAAAAAAAAAAAACAAGATTCCGGCGTCGTAAAGTCGAAATCATGTAAGTCAAGAACGTCGTAACTCGAGAACTACCTGTACTGTATCAGCTAAAATAGATAGATTATACAACATGATGATGATTTTTTTCCCTCCCAATAGTTGTTATGAATTGTATTTTAATGGGCAGCCTCAACTAGGCTGTCAGGACAATAATTTCGTTTCACTGCAATGTTAAAGGCATCCTCGATCTTAAAGACGAATTCTTAAAAGATAAATGTTAGTATGAGTTTTAATAATTTGATTTTAAAACCTCTCTTAATGTTTCCGTTTTAATAAAATTTGTAAAATTATTTTAAGTGATAGGTCGCCATTCTTGTTGACGTCGCAGTGCGGTGACGACACCGGGCCCACCGCCAAACTTCCAGGTTGGAACAGCATTTGATTTTAGTCTCCGCTAATATCCAGCTGCTCCGGTGAGCTCTTTCATAAGTTGTTGTCGACTAAAAGCCTCGAACGCGGTAGGAGAAAAATGGTGAGAACAAAGCCTTGGGTCTTTGAGAAGTTTACAGGCATTTTCCCAAACCTTTCTCCTCTTCTTGTCAATAGGAAATCTGTGGAGACTCACGTTACTCCCTTTTTTTCCATTTGACTGGAAATTGCATCCAAAAACAGCACATCGTGGCATTTTACTTAGCTATTTTATAGCCTAGTACTCCAGACTCACCGCTGTTGCAGCTATTGAGTCTGGCCACCATAAAGCGGATAAAATTTCCAGGGCGGAGCAAGCCACAGCAAACAGACAGCGGAGTGGACCAATCAGCGACGGGCGGATGTGACGTTAGAAACGCAACGAGGGACCTGCGCGCAAAGTAAACATGGCTAGCGCGAGACAGACTGTTGTCAATGACTTGTGTCGATGTGTTTTTGGTAATTTAAAAATGATTTTACCGTGGATTGGAATATATTCTCGGCTCTCCTGTTCGCCATCTGTGTTGTTGTGGAGACGACTTCTGACGCGGAAGAGTGACGTTGCTCGTTAAGAACACGTCACGCAAATAAACAGATCTGATTTGACGATTGATTTTGTACTTGCTCGAGAGGCCGTTAATGGGCTGGGTCCCAGACTATTCTCTTAGTGTTTGAAAAATACAGGGGAGAACAGTCTGGCTGTGCCAGGCACGCTATTTTAGGCAGCAACACAAAATTGTTGTACACAATTGGAAACTTCCCAATTACGTCATCACGCCGAGCCCACAAAAGATGGCGACAACAATCGGTCAAAATATGTACTAAATATTATAAAATATTGCCATTGATTTAACATTTTATGTGTTTCTAACAACATATTTTAGTACAAGAGAACAATTGTGGTTTATTAGAGCCTACATGTGTTTAAGATCGAGGATCCCTTTAAACAACATATATGTTTGCCAAATCATGACTTAATCATTAAAATGATTTCATAAATAAGCAGGAAAAGTGTGATGTTGCTATCTTAACAAAGCAAACAATGAAAAGTGATGGTTAATGTCAAAGCTTTTATGTGAGAGTTAGGGCTGACACACTGAGTGTATGCCAAATCATGACTTAATTATCAAAATGATTTTGTAAATAAGCGAGAAAAGTGTGATGTTGCCTGCTTAAAGCACACAATGAACAATGATTGGTAATGTCAAAGCGTTTATGTGAAAGTTAGGGCTGACACACTGAGTGTTTGTACAGATCCTGCAACTTTATTCACATCCAGGATGTTTCGTAAACAACCTTGCGCCAGCAGATTTATTTTGGCTCATCATATTTTCATCATAAAGATGAAAATGTTCTACTACAGTATGTTTTTGGTCTTCAGATAAAATTTTATCCCGCGCCCACGACAAATAGAACACATTTAGTTGCTCTGCACTTGGAACTCTAAATGGAAGGTTACCTGGATTAAGGTTAAAGAGCTCAAATCAGCACCGTTGCCTTTGTAAGCACTATGTCTCCCTCAGGGGCCAGCATTAAGAACTTACTGTACATGAGAGAAAGAGCAGTATAGAGTGAAGATGGAAGTATTGTTGCACTAAGAAGCCTCTGCACTGACTCAGCAACAGCTTGCTTTCCTCTGATGTGGATCCAAGCATCAGATAACATTACAGAACCAAGTGAAATGTTTCAAAGTATGGTGAAGTTGCAGCGTGAGACATCTCAGCTATTGATTTTATTCTCCCTGCTCAGTCAAAGTATTGCTTTCCCATGCAATTGTTCATTTAGTTGGGCTGCCCTTTGGTGCTAGAAGTACTAAACCACTCCCGGGCTACAATATAAGAACTCTTTTGTCATGTAACACCAATGGTAAATCTGATCTTTGCTTTGCAAAGTTATGACTGCTTTGTTTGTGGCTGCTGCTCAACGGTACAGTATCTACACAGAGAGCAACAAAAATAATGTTTTAGAAAATGGTGAAAACAATGGTGACTTGATAAAATCATCATAAAAATGTAAGTTCTTGAGTAGTGATATCACGAGGTGTGCCGAACCTTTGAATCGAGTGTCAATTAATGAAGGTACTTTTCCGCAAAGCGCGTACCGAGGCTTGTTTCATTTCGGGAAGATTCCGAAAATGGTGACGCCGGAAGCCTCGCTGCCCAGCTGTACCACGTGATTGCTTCAGGGAGTGCTTTAGATTTGCTGCGCAGTTTGACAGCTCGCTAACATCAACACCTCCGGCTGCATTAAAAATATGGGTGTTTGAAGGAGATTTGGGATCAGGTGTGAGTTTGGATAGTTTGGAGGCGGTTTGGAGACTGAAAAGTTTAAGTGAGTTGAGAGAAGGGTACAGTAGTTGATACTAGGATGAAGCCAGCAAGAGAGAGGACTTTCACTTTGAATTTTTTTTTTTTTTTTTTTTTTTTTTAATAAAACAGAATGAAAATCCCCACCATCCTGTTGCTATATCAATGTCCAAATTACACAAGCATAATCAGTACCCTTTTTCATGTTACACAATCACTTTTACTGTTCTCTCCCTGATTACGTGTAACGGGTTCACGCAGGTACGTTGTGCCGAAACCTCCCTCCCGATGCCTTCATGTGGGTGCGCTGGCAGGTAAAGGAGGTAGCTTGGGCTTCTGGCTTGGTGGTCAGTGCCTCAGCCTGTGCATGTGCGCGGGTTCAAGTTCTGTCCTGGGTAAGGGGGGCGGATTGCGGCGCAGATCCATTGCATATTTTTGGAAAAATAACATTGCACAACCTGCCACATACAATAATGCCATTTATGGAATTATTCTCACACATACACAGACTACATAAAAAAAAAAAAATATATATATATATATATATATACAGTGCCTTGCAAAAGTATTCGGCCCCCTTGAACCTTGCAACCTTTCGCCACATTTCAGGCTTCAAACATAAAGATATAAAATTTTAATTTTTTTGTCAAGAATCAACAACAAGTGGGACACTATCATGAAGTGGAACAAAATTTATTGGATAATTTAAACTTTTTTAACAAATAAAAAACTGAAAAGTGGGGCGTGCAATATTATTCGGCCCCCTTGCGTTAATACTTTGTAGCGCCACCTTTTGCTCCAATTACAGCTGCAAGTCGCTTGGGGTATGTTTCTATCAGTTTTGCACATCGAGAGACTGACATCCTTGCCCATTCTTCCTTGCAAAACAGCTCGAGCTCAGTGAGGTTGGATGGAGAGTGTTTGTGAACACCAGTCTTCAGCTCTTTCCACAGATTCTCGATTGGATTCAGGTCTGGACTTTGACTTGGCCATTCTAACACCTGGATACGTTTATTTTTGAACCATTCCATTGTAGATTTGGCTTTATGTTTTGGATCGTTGTCCTGTTGGAAGATAAATCTCCGTCCCAGTCTCAGGTCTTGTGCAGATACCAACAGGTTTTCTTCCAGAATGTTCCTGTATTTGGCTGCATCCATCTTCCCGTCAATTTTAACCATCTTCCCTGTCCCTGCTGAAGAAAAGCAGGCCCAAACCATGATGCTGCCACCACCATGTTTGACAGTGGGGATGGTGTGTTCAGGGTGATGAGCTGTGTTGCTTTTACGCCAAACATATCGTTTTGCATTGTGGCCAAAAAGTTCAATTTTGGTTTCATCTGACCAGAGTACCTTCTTCCACATGTTTGGTGTGTCACCCAGGTGGCTTGTGGCAAACTTCAAACTAGACTTTTTATGGATATCTTTGAGAAATGGCTTTCTTCTTGCCACTCTTCCATAAAGGCCAGATTTGTGCAGTGTACGACTGATTGTTGTCCTATGGACAGACTCTCCCACCTCAGCTGTAGATCTCTGCAGTTCATCCAGAGTGATCATGGGCCTCTTGGCTGCATCTCTGATCAGTTTTCTCCTTGTTTGAGAAGAAAGTTTGGAAGGACGGCCGGGTCTTGGTAGATTTGCAGTGGTCTGATGCTCCTTCCATTTCAATATGATGGCTTGCACAGTCCTCCTTGAGATGTTTAAAGCTTGGGAAATCTTTTTGTATCCAAATCCGGCTTTAAACTTCTCCACAACAGTATCTCGGACCTGCCTGGTGTGTTCCTTGGTTTTCATAATGCTCTCTGCACTTTAAACAGAACCCTGAGACTATCACAGAGCAGGTGCATTTATACGGAGACTTGATTACACACAGGTGGATTCTATTTATCATCATCGGTCATTTAGGACAACATTGGATCATTCAGAGATCCTCACTGAACTTCTGGAGTGAGTTTGCTGCACTGAAAGTAAAGGGGCCGAATAATATTGCACGCCCGACTTTTCAGTTTTTTATTTGTTGAAAAAAGTTTAAATTATCCAATAAATGTTGTTCCACTTCACGATTGTGTCCCACTTGTTGTTGATTCTTGCAAAAAAATTAAATTTCATATCTTTATGTTTGAAGCCTGAAATGTGGCAAAAGGGCCGAATACTTTTGCAAGGCACTGTATATATATATATATATATATATATATATATATATATATATATATATATGGCGGAAAACACTCAGGTGACTTGAAGTTCCGCTCTGAGACCCCCAAATTAGCCAACTTTCAAAATTGTCCTATATGAATGTGTGATACATCATTGAAAAGCTTAAAATCTCAATTTTCTGGGGGATGAAAAATTTGGGACAGGAGGGCATTTAAAAAAAAAAAAAAAAAAAACAGCAAAACCCTGTATGGAGGTGAGAGCACGCGAGAGCAGAATTGCAGATGCCATGACTTTAACGAGATATTATTGCGTACTTACCTTGTTTCGATCCCAAAACTCCTTGCCGCATGTATCACTGAGTGTCAAGACAAAGCTGTGAATGGCCACAGCTGGATTTTTGGGGGGATTTTATGGGTAACACATGGTAATATAACAAGGGCCGCAATGCAGAAATCACAGACATCAAGGAGTGGTCGAGATTTTTTTTTTTTCATATATTTACCCTTTTAAATGTTTTTTTTTTTTTTTTTCAATTTTTCTTTGTTTGGATTGATTTTTTATCATCTGACATATCGGGGAAAATAAGACAGTAACAAAAAAATACAATTTAGCGACAGTTATGAGCAGTGTTGGGAGTAACGCCGTTACAAATAACGCCATTACGTAACGGCATTATTTTTTCAGTAACGGGGTAATCTAACTAATTACTTTTTCCGCCGTTACAACGCCGTTACCGTTACTGACGGTCAAAAGCGGTGCGTTACTTACTCTGAATAAATTGAAGAAACTACCAGCCGTGTCGAGTCGACTCTCTGCTCTGTTGATTTGTCATCCAAGACTTGGGGTGCGTTCAGGTTCGAGAATAGCGCACGTACTTCTGACTGCAAGCTGTTTGTCCCTGCTCATTCAATTAGACAATGCTTTCCAAAGTTTGGTAACGTTTCTGTGTTTGCTACACCTGATGCTAGCTACGTTCCCATCTCCCACTGTCAGCCAGCAATAATTCTGCTTCCATCTTGAGGACGGCAGACGCTTTGAAGGTGACGTGAATTGTCGGGAAACGAGCCTACCTGAATGCCCCTCGAGAGATGCGATGGAAGTGATTGTGATTGGCTGAGGGTTAGAGTCATGTGTCGTGATAAGCCAATCAGAGCCGGTGATTTCACAAGCAAACCGGAACAGCGGGTGCGGCAAACACACACGCAAAACAGATGCACAGGGTCGGGATGGCAGAGCATTCAGAAGAAAAATTGTCCTTTAAAAGGTGGAGATATAGACACTATTTCAAGTTTGTCGAAATTAAAGGAAAGAACCTGCATGTAATGTGTAATTTATGTCCCGGGGCAAAGCTTTTGCCGACATCTGTGGTAAGCAATTCAAATCTGCTGAAGCACCTAACAAGTTAACTACCTGTCTGTTCTACTCTATTCCACTGACTCGAATACTGCTCAGAAAATTTCAAATTCTTTGACATACAACAAGTTCTTTTTAAAGTAACGGAAATAGTTACTTTCCCTGGTAACTAGTTATTTTTACTATAGAGTAATTCAGTTACTAACTCAGTTACTTTTTGGAAGAAGTAGTGAGTAATGTAACTAATTACTTTTTTAAAGTAACGTGCCCAACACAGGTTATGAGGTAGATATCCGTGACCTTTTTACAGACGACATTTTTTCATTGTGACATAATTTTTTAAAAAGTATGCGAGTGAATAATTTTTTAAACGCTTTTTTTTTTTTTTTTTTTTAAACAAAACATTAGAAATCAATTAATGATTCTAAGCTAAAATGACAGAAATTTTGAATAATAAATATAATTACCTTGTTTTCATGGCTTGGTTGAAACAAAAACGGTTGTGTGACATCTGTAAACAGGGGTTTCCAGGGTAAAACGGGCAAATTAAAAATAGTTCGGGGGCTTAATGCGCCATGAATCTGCCATGGCAGCATATAGGCATATTGTTCTATCAGACACAACAGTTTTTTTTGGCTTAAAATTCAGCAGTTAATTTAAAAGAGGGGTGCAAGAGCAGAAACTGCTTTTTCAACCTTGTCTATATACATATAGTATAAATGTATTGTAGGTTTTACTTCATGAGTGACGTATGACTGTGACTGTATGTGGCCACTCCTCTTACTGGACTCAAAATTTCACACGTTTATATGGATAATTTGTTGTACGTTGATTTTTGGGGAGCTACTTGGCACTGCTAACCTACAGGAGACATCGGCCTATCATATGTTTTTATGACTCTGAGGTACTGTTTATGTCTATGTGTGTGTTTTTGTTTCATATGTATTGGTCCTTTTTGTTTTTTCTTTCTTTTTGATTCAGGGGGTACTGCCCCCCCATACATTATGGTCAGGTTATGAGTTTAATCCCATTGCTGAAAAGATGTAGCAGATGAAGATGTATGCCAAATTTAACTTCTGTGACTGGGAAACAATGAAAAGAAAGTTGAAGAAAAAATATTTATACTTATGTGATAATCTATGCACATCGTGGATTTGGTCAGACAATATTTTGCTAAATAATACCTTCCCAACAGACACACACACAAAAATTAACGAATCACTCATGTGGTTGGGAGACATATGACTGTGATTATATTAGCCAGTAGGTGGTTCCATGGACACATGAAGCTCTGAGAAATGAACCCTTTCTCGAACCAACTGGCTCAAGTGGTGCAATGCCTCATGAGGCTTCATCTCACCATCACTAGTTCTTGAATCAATATCCAGTGCGTGTGCAGATTGTCAGTCATTGAGGTCAACTGGACTGTTCTTGTTTGTTCACCTTTAATCTTAAAGATTTCTGTTATTTTTCACACTTTCTATTAATGCCTCATTAGGTGCTTTCTCTAGACATAGCTGATTAACAATAGGGTGGATTGATGTTGTCCAGTGAGGCAAGAGAAATTAATGAATGAGCCAATCTTATGGGAAGAGATCTTGGAAAATGCTAAAGGTAGACGATAGGTGACACTTCAAACACCCATTCTTGGTTTAGAGACTTTTAGAGGCGTTTCTTGTTCGACATAAAATAGCAGTGCTTGTCAAAATATTCAACAAGGTAAAATATTTCTTCCAAATTCTGCAGTCTAATCAATGTAACAACACTAACAACTGACCTGGCAATACAATTCTTACTTAGTTCTTACCTCACCATCCTCATCCTCCTGGACCTATCTTCAGCTTTTGAGACTATCAGTCATGCCACCCGACTCCAACGTCTATCCACAATGGACATCACCCACACTCCGTTGAACTGATTCTCATCCTACCTTTCTGGACGCTCACACTATATACAATTCAAGTCCCTTAAATCTACTCCCTCACCCGTTACCTACGGTGTTCCTCAGGGCTCTCTCCTTGAGCCCCTACTCTTCATCATCTACCTCCTTCCCATTGGCAATATTTTGTGTAAATTCAACACCAGCTTCCACTGTTATGCCGATGCCAAGCTCTACCTCACTTCCGAACCATCCTCCTCTCTCCCGCCCACCTTCCTGACTGACTGTATCACTGAAATAAAAAAACAGACTCGCCTATCCATAATAATCCCTAATTTCTTTGTGTTTTAGTTTTCTGCTATTTTTATCTATTAGTGTTTTTATTGTTTTAAACATTCTATTCTTAATGATCTTTACTGTTTTTAGCCTTTAAAGTGCCTATGACACCAAAAAGTGTGTTTATTTCAAATTTCACACAGTGTTTTATGCTCCTGAATGAAACGGACTGTTTGGATGTTTGTGGAAGCGATCGTTTTATATATAATCAACTTTTTAATCCCGCGCCATGAAAATCAGTAACTTCCGGCTCCAGTCTCGGGTTGAGGACGAATGCGAATGTGACGTCACCCGGGACAGCATCTAACAATATAGCATTGCTTTATAGGAAGCAGATGGACTGCGGATTCAGCTGATTTTGTGGATGATTTCATTTATTTTTCGCATCACGCAGCCAAATGTGCTGCAGAAAATCGTTGCTGCACCAGGGAGAGGCGTGTGAGCTTTTTTAGGTTTGAAAAACGTCCCCATTCACCGCGGATATTGGCCAAAACAAGTCCTACTACTGTGCGACCATTGGACTTACTAGGAAGTGAGTAAACATCGTATTTTGTATTATGTCAAATACTGGGATCATGGCACACGTTTTAATACGGAGGTGGCTTGCATTCTGTGGCTGATTGTCCACCGAGAATGCCACTCGGCCGCACACCCCCCTCGGTCCTTATTGCCCTGTTCGTGTGCCCGGTGTTCTGTCAAATTTTCAACTCCATCAGAAATCGCAACTTTTTGTAAAAAATGGCCGTGAATACAGCGATTACAAAGTAAACACTACAAACTTTCTTTAAATAAAGGACTATTTACTTACGTTTTATTATGGCTGGACATGTAGAAAAGTTCTCCTCAGACACATCCTGCCAGGTTAGCTGCACAACAACTGCACGCCGCTCTCTCAGTTTACGTCTTTGCCGTGTAAAAAGCATTATTTTATGCCATATTCGTATTGACCATATGGCAGCTACGCGCTCCTCCAACGTCGGATGGTTTGTCCAATTGCTTCCCCGCTCCTGCCCGCAGCAGGGGAACGAGTGTGACAAGCTGTCACTTGTTCGTCGCCGGGTGGGTTGCCGATCGGCGAAAACAATCGACAACCCCGCCGCCGTGTGATATCATCCTGGGTAGTTTTGTGTGATTTTTCGCTTCGAAAGTGGAGAAAAAGGACTTTGAAACATCACTCAGTTCCGGTTAGCATGTCGGTTAGCTGTCACGCTTCCTGGTTTGTTTACGCTCTCCGAAGTTGGGGCAGGAAAATGATATAAGCCGGACTAACTCACTGGCATAAAATACTTTTGTTTTTACTTGAAGTCAATCAACCAAGTAAAACGTGAGATAATGTCTTTTAAGTTTTATTGTCCTTTCAAATATACCTTAAAATGGTGCATGGATCATTTGTTGATGTCCATATTTCCATCATTTCGTGTCCTTTTTCAAAACGGAAAGCACACCAGAAAAAACACATATCCAACGAACCCTTCTGATGTCACAATGAAAGCACACAATGTGAAAACTTTATACTGCCGAGTGAGGTTCCACCGAATGAGAAAGAGGCGAGCAGCGAGGCAGCGGGCAACGGCAGGTTGGATTGAATGAGCGAGTTTGTGAATGATTCGAAAAATACATTTAATGTTGCGCTTTTTGGTCAACTTGAGGAAGAGGATGGACCATATTTGTCATCTTTTTTTCTTAATAGATTTTGATTATTATTATTATTTATAGCTGCATATATTCTGTTATTCTAACATGTCAGCGCTGGAGAGGCTGGAGAAGTTAGCGTGGCGGAAGTCTATCACCACTGGCTCAGCCTACATATTTTATTTTTTTTCCACAATCAGTCTTCTCAATTTGTGTATATAAATGTGTGTTCAAGAAGCTTGATTGTGTGTACATAGTTTTCATTAGGTGATGGGTGCAATACCTCAACTCACAAAGAGATGTCCTCCAAACCCTTTTTGTGTTAGATGGTATATATTTTTTCACTGTACTCTACAGTACTGTATATATCCTGTTTTGACCAGAGCATGTATAAAGGCCAAAAGCGCCTATGACTATACGTGATGTTTATGTTGAATTATCAAATATAAAACTATTTATTCTATTTGTTGGGGGGTTGAATGTTCATCCTAACATGTTGAATAAATACTAGCAAGGTTCAAAACGGTTTGTTGAGAATGTGTGGTTGTCGATACGACATCAGTCTTACAAATAAAAGGGGAAAAAAATGATTTTTTTCATTCTATTTGGTCCCAGAATGTTGAATTATAATTGGTCAGTGAAGAAAACAACAGTTTGGACATGGAAGTTCAAGCAGTCCTGAAAAAAGGGACAAAGCCAGGCCATTGTGAACAATTCTTTCTTTGAAATATAAGGGCAACATTAAAGGCATGCAAAATCAGACAAAATTGGCTCGGATCTTAAAGGGTTAAAGTTAACGATGATTGACAAGTTTGTAGCTATGATCTGGCCAGAAATGACTCTATAGCTCTACGATCAAAGGCAGGAATGTGTTAATCATTGTGAAGCTTATTACACGCTAGTGGTAGCCCAGCAGTAAGTGTGCTGTGGCAAATCACTCATTGTGTGAGTGAGAGGCTGTTCTTGGCAGGGTGAGCGTCAAAGCATGAGTAAATTTGAGTGGACTCACTCAATGAAGCATTTGATAAAGAAAAATATTTTTCTGTCGTTGTTGTTTATAAATATTTCACATCTTGAAAGCGGCGTGCGTGAGGTTTTCTCCAGGTTCCTGCTAAACACCTGTTGCTCATTTAGTTACTGTACGTTGCAAAATGATACAGAAAACAATTTTGTTGGTCTAATAAAGTAGATTATATCAGTTCTAATATTAACAATACTGTCCCTATTAACCAGGAAAAAAGAGGGCTAACTGGTTATGTATGTTTGTAAAAATGACTTTTCCTTTGTTGTGGAGTAAAGACTGCTTGCAGCTCAACTCGTGTCCTCTCTTCTGTCATCACAGATCGTTTAACTGCAAGCCGATTGCTTCACCTAATTTGCACTCTGAACCCCAGAGGAGCAACATCAGAAATGTCAAATCAAGTCAGTTTCACATGTGCGAAAAGTAACACTATGCGCTCCCTTCCAGTTGCTCCCATACACTTTTGAGGACAAACAATACTATGAACATGACATACAGCAGTTATCACAGCAGGCTCTTTGACAATACATGTCATCATAAGCCATTTGGAAAAGAGCATTTTGTTGCCACTAGCAGCAAATCAGTTCAATCACTGTCCGCTTCACTTTTAAGTGTCTGAAACTTCCATCACAGTTGCACGCCACACGAGAAGGCTTTTACTTTTCAAGTGACAAATAGTGATCTGAGCTGCCTCAACCTCCCGGGTCACTGTGATTGGCAGCTAAAAGCCTACTAGTCACATGGATAAAGCATGAAAACAAAGAAAACTATTCATTTGAATGAATATCCTCCAAAAGGAAAAGTAGTGCTAGAATTGATTTTGTATCAGAATTACTACAGAATAGTAAAATGAGAGATGATTTAATTTACATAGATTGTAAACAGCCATTTTAGACTAATGTTTATAGTATCGTATTTTTCAGACTATAAGTCGCACCTGAATATAAGTCGCACCAGGCATAAAATGCCCAACGAAGAGGAAAAAAAAACATATATAAGTCGCACCGGAGTATAAGTCGCAGTTTTTGGGGGAAATTTACTTGATAAAATCCAACACATACTGTAGAACAGATATGTCAACTTCAAAGGCAATTCAAAATAAAAATACAATAGAGAACAACATGATGAATAAGTGTACAGTATGATAATGTTACATGATGCATGAACAACGAAACATGAATGTACTGTCCTCACCAGGACGCTACGGGTCGGTCCTGGCTATACAGCGAGTTAAACTCCCAAATGACAATGCTGGACGTCCGTATAATTTGCTGACTTTATTTTGGCCGTCGGTATGACACCATCATTTGAAGAGTGAAAGTAAAAATAGAAATAATACAAATTAATTTCGTCCTCCATACCAAACAGGTTTGCATCAACGTAAATAAATGATAATTAGCTGCTATTACAGCAATGACACAAAAGGTTAGCATGCGTTCGCTAGCATTAGCACATCGTTCAAACAACCACACAACTGTCTCTTAGTGTCCGATCGCGGGTGGGAAACACATAACAACAACAGAAAAGATGATACACACAGGCGTTGCCTCTGTAGAGATATTTTACAAGCATAAACAATGAACGTAGGTTCGCTGCTGTTTCTCTCTCCATCTCACTCTCTCTCTCTCTCTCTCTCTCTCTCTCTCTTTCTCTCTCCCTCTCTCTCTCTCTCTCTCTCGCCCATTCACTCAGGCGCTGCGTAGCTGTCAGTATTCTTCTGGCGTGTGAGCGCTCTTCTTCGCGTAAACAAGTGCGAGTGCGCCCCCACTTAGGCGTGAAAGCGCCACAAACTAAAAGCATGCATTTCAATATACTAGTAAAAAAGTCAATAATACAATTGAACACACATTGCCAAAGGCAGAATGTGAATGTGTCCATAGCTATTAAGAGTTATTCAGATAACTATAGCATAAAAAACATGCTAACAAGTTTAACAAACCATCAGTGTCACTTCAAAACACCAAAATCGCATGTGAAATGATATCATAATGTGTTAATAATTTCACACATAAGTCGCTCCTGAGTATAAGTCGCACCCCCAGCCAAACTGTTAAAAAAACTGCGGCTTACAGTCCGAAAAATATGGCACATTACATTTTCCATCCCTTTTTCTTAACGTTTCAACGCAAGTGGGAGGCAGATGATTCCTTTACTGATGTAAGGCACATACATTTGTGAGCATATTTTAACCCCATGACATCTGAACGGTGAGGAAAATGGGCTATCTATCGCCTCTCACCTTTTCAGCTTAATTAAAAAACATTACTTTTTCACTACTACTTTCTACTTTCACCTGAACATCTCTCTTTGGCTTCACCCCCAAATACGGTATGCATAGAAGCCCATTTGCTTCACCCTCAATTATTCTGCTCTTCTCAGAGACTCTGTATCTGTGTCAAGCAATTTCAATTTCTGCTCTATTTCTGAAATAGAGTCACTGGAAATGAATGCATAGATAGGATAGAGAGTACTAGAGAACAGAAAGAAACCCAAGGTGTTCGTAGGTTCACTTGCCTAGCATATAAAATCACTCAATGTTGGTCTTAGTCATGCAATCACCAGGGCACACAAGCTTTTTAGTTAGCTCAACACAGCTGAAATGCATTCATTAATTTGAACATTGGACACAAGCTCGTTGGTTTCCATAGCAATAAATAACACAATCAACAATGTGAGTACATCACTCAACACCAGCACTTGATCACATTTCAAAATAGTTCACATTATTTGAATAAATATAGCGTTTCATAACTAAGCAAAAACCGCTTACACAAAATCAAGTTCAAACCCCAAACATAAGCGTTTCCAATTTCATTTTTGTTCCAGGTTATGTTAAAACTTCTGAAACCATTATATTGGTTGGCCGATACTGCAAGCAGATCTGGTCATCGTTCGACAAAGATCTTACAAAATGGTATTTAATTTCCACTTGTTTGCAACGTTGTCTATGTACTGGGTTTTTGGCCAAAGCTATAGTGCCCTGGTTGTGCTCGTAGACAAAATATTTGCATGTTTGTCCATCAAAACAATACAATAACCGTTTGGAGTACAGGCACTCATACCTCATAAGCTGAGAGTGCAACTGTAGGCTGTCATTTAGGGGCAGTTTACATGGTGACGCTCCGAGAATACAACACATTTCATGTTTGCATTTACAGGTACATGGTTTCATGTTGGTTCCTCCTCCATTCGGATGATGTTGCAATGCCGCATGAAAACGATGTAGTACTCATGTTAGGCCCTAGGGGACAGTGCAGTCTTACAAGGCGACAGCCAAAGATGCACTTCCTTGACAACAACCTCCTCAGCCTGGCCCACATACCCGCCCACACGTGGCAATAATGTCCACAGGGTTTATTCTTTTGCTTCTAAATGGACTAAAATATAATTAAAAAATATTTGAATTAAAGGGGAGGCCATTCCACAACACAAACGTTGCGTCTTGGTGTCACAGTGTCACCATGTAAACGGCGCCTTAGAAAGGAAGTTAAGAGTTGTCAGTAAGCGGTTTGTCTATGAAAGAACACGGATATGTTTTAAGGAGGTTGCACAAGTTAAAAATCAATGACTGAAGATGAGGCATACATTTTAGTGTTGCAGGAGGGTGGCCATATACATTTACATATACAGTGGTACCTCTACATATGAAGTTAATTCGTTCCAGGACCTTGTTTATAAGTCGAAATGGTCGTATGTCGAGCAGGATTTTCCCATAAGAATACATTATAATTCGTTCCACAGCCCAAAAACCTACACTAAATCCTCAATGAATACTTCTGTTACTATTGCAAATAGCAATTAGAAAGAGAAAAACAAATAAATTATGAATAAAAATCAGAATAATAATACTATAATAATAGCAATAATAATAATAATAATAATACCTGTAGTAATGTCACAAATCGAGGTCTAATGTTGCAGCCTTTTTTGCTGTACCTGAACGCATCGGCTGACGTGACACTAAGCAAGAGAGCGCGGTTCTATTTTACTTCCTGTTTTATGCTGGCGTCAGTGTTGCACAGATTGATGGAATACATGATTAGAAACCTGACAAAGCTGGCGATTTCTTTGGCGATGTTACCACAATATGAATTGTCACCTTAACTTATAAAGACTGGCGAACGGAGGAGGACCGCTGGCCGAGATCGACATTCTACGGCCTTATTGTCGACGCAGTTCATGGATGCAAACACCATACTTATATTTTGCTATCATTTACATCTTCATTTAAATGGTAAGTGTCACCTTTTCTTTTTTTCCTCCACCTGCACTAACCTTTTTGGATCCAGCGTTGATTTCTCTCATAAGAAAATCAGCCGTACGTCCGTCTTGCGGCAAAACAAAGAAACTGTGGCGCTGTCAAAAATCGTCATATTTCGAGCATGTCGTCAGATGTACAAAACAAATGGCGAGTCAAATTTTATGTCGGATGTCGAAAATATCGTGTGTCGAAGTGATCGTATATCGACACATTTGACAATTGACACATCCCAATTTTATTGTTTTCCCGCAAGTTTACCGTGACACGGCGGATTTTCTTGTGAGAGAAATCAAAATGGGTCCCAAGAATGTTAGTGTGGGAAGTGAAAAAAGGTGACACTTACCATTGAAATTAAGAAGGAAATGATCGAAACACATCAGTGTGGTGTACGTGTGAGTGAACTGGCTTGACAAAATACTCCTTTGACCTCTGTTCGCCAGTCTCTCTATAAGTTAAGGTGACAATGAAAACGTTTCTTTATTTCCGATTTATTATTATCATTATAATTATTGTAACATCTTCAAGGAAGTCGCCAGCTTCGTCAGGTTTTTAATCTTTTATTTTAGAACTTTTGCAACACAAAAAGACTACTATCCGCCGTAGCCGACGCTAATAACATAAAAAAAGTAAAAACTTCCCACTCCACCGCACCTCTCTCCATCTCCCTTGCTCTCTCTCTTGTCAGTCACACGGTGCGTTCAGGAACAACATGCAAAACACAACCGCCACATTAGAACCCGATTCGTTACATTATTTCTTATTTTCTATATTTCTTATTAATACTCTGATTTGTATTTATAATTTATTTGTTTTGCTATGTGTAATTACTATTTGTAATTGTACCTGCAGTATTTATTAAGGATTTAGCGTAGGTCTTTGGACTGTGGAACAAATTAATCTAATTATAATGTATTCGTATGGGAAAATCCCACTCGACATACGGCCATTTTGATTTACAAACCAGGTCCTGGAATGTGTATGTAGAGAAGGGGTGTCCAAGTCCAGTTCTCGAGAGCCCCTATCCAGCTTGTTTTCCATTTCTCCTTCCTCCAACACACCTGACTCAAATAATCAGGATCATTATCAGGCTTCTGCAGAGCTTGCTGATGAGCTGATCATTTGATTCAGGTGTGTTCAAGGAGGGAGACATGGAAAACAAGCTGGATAGGGCCTCTCGAGGACCGGACTTGGGCACCCCTGATGTAGAGGTACCACTGTATACTTCTTTTGCTCATATACAACAAAGTACTTACTTCAAGTCCTGGAATGGCTCTGCCCTCACATGTGACGTCTGCACTGAATGACTAAACACAACTCCTTCTGATCCTGTGAAGTATGACAAAGGACGAAAAACTGTCATTTCCTCTAGCCAAACCCAAGTGTCAAACAGCATATGGATTTTTTTTTTAATGGCTTGAATAAATACCATCTGTTTACCAGCAATAAAAGCGAGCCTTCATGACACAAACTAGAGTATCAAGGTCATTTCTGGTCAGAGCTCCAGTCAAGACTAACATTTTTTACATTGAGCACAGTGGCCCCTAATTTAAAATTTTAGGGGTGCAAGCAGAAGATTCAGGGGCGCACACTGTACCTCGACATGCTAAGTGTTCCTCATATTTTCATAGTTCACAGATATATACTTTCATAATAAGTGAATAAAACTACAAACTTATGAATCTATATTTTATTCTTTATCAGTTTTGACATCAACCAGAATACTGCTTACAAATGAGGTTAACATGGGACATTTTTGTAGGGAGACGCAGCTGTAACATGGATGTCTCATTCATGACAAAAAATAATTATATACTGTACATATGAAAAAGAAGTTTAAAAATGCAGAATCTAAAGATAATCATGGGTTTAAGTCAGGGGTCGGGAACCTTTCTGATCGAGTCAGCCAAAACACCCAACATATTTTAAAATTTGGTTCCACGAGAGTCATACAGTGTGTGTGGGTGTGTGTTTGCGTGAACATCTACAGCAGGGGTTTCCAAACCGGTCCTCGAGGGCCGCTGTGGGTCCTGGTTTTTGTTCACACCGATCAAGCACAGACCTTTTAACCAATGAGGTTTCTAGGCTGTATTGGCTGAGCCAAAATTGTGTTGGTTCGTTCCACTGAAATGGATCTACGTGACCTCTGCATTGTAATTTACATACGTTGCTAATTACTACCAAAAAAAAAGTTCTACTCACGGTTTCCTGTCATTTTTTAGTAATTAGCGTTTTCGTGTCGGTCTTTTTTTCCCCCGTGGCGCAGTGATATTGATAAGGCGGAGTCGTATCGTCAGTGTGTGAAGCCATTTTAGGTCACGTGCACCAATAGGAGACGAGGACGGTTGCTATGCGCTTCGAAAACAAACAATATGGCGGCGACTGTGCCAAGCTACAACACGAGCGAAGATGAACCAAAGATAAGAAAACCGCATTCGGAATTTAGTCAAAAGGCATCGAAACGATGCTATATGCATCTCTCAACTGTCCAAGGGCAAAAAAGGGCAGGAATTTGGAAAAAACGTGCAGAGCCCGCGTGGTTGCGTCAGACAATGGCTTTCTTCCAGGCTCCGTCGAAGGATCTTGCTGAAAATGCGTCGACTGGGATTTTTAACGACATTCACTACAGGTAAGCCACACGCACGCCTTTACTACAAGGTTAATTGTTATTAACTTATGCTAAAAAAATTCTTATTTAAACTAGTGTCGTAACGATACCATTTTTTAGCCCAGATATCAATACCACTTTGTTATAAAATGTATATAGGGTACAGTGTGTCGAAAGTGAATCCAGTAGAACTTTTTATTGCATACCAGTTATGGGTGACAATGGCTAAATAAACCTTTTGGCTCAAAAACATCAAGCTGTAATCAATAAAAGCCCTGATACTGACGTGGCAGTGATTGCTGTAAGTCTGCAGATAGATTTACAGTGTAAATTGCATTTTTTCACAGGAGGAGGCAACAGAACGAGGACTGACGTCTCTAAGGTCTCTGCAGCTCCTGGCACTAGTGTGTGTTCAGCACTCATTGGCATCCATACATTCACAGGTTGTGACTCTGCTTGTGCCTTTCATGGCAAAGGCAAAAAAAACTTTTCTTTTGCACGTCATAAAAAAGAATACCTGACTGGGTTTGCAAAGCTGGGCAGCAGTTTTAAACTTGACCTACAAACATTTAACACGTTGTGTAAATACGTGTGCCACCTGTTTTGCCAGTCATGTGCCAAAAATGATGCCAAATGCAGATCTTTCTGTATGGCCTCGTCAGTCTTTCCAGAACATTCTATTCCCCCCAAAACTGATGCTCTGTACCAACATTGCAGGACAGCAGACTATCAAGCAGCAATTATGAAACGCTGTCTGACAGTTAAAATGTGTGCCCCTTCACCCATTGGGAATGGGTGGGACATTGAGGATGGGCAGTTGGCAGTGACATGGATGACTAAAAATCCTGCCCGATACTGTTTTGCAAGTAGTCAACTGTAGTTGAAAGGCAACCAATTGTGACATGGGAAGATGTTCCTGTATGTCTGCAAAACTTTCTTGTACTGATTTATATCGGTGCCAACCATGTGAGAATGTTTCCAAAGAAACAGAAGACACTTGGATGGGATGATGACTTTGAGTAAAGCGATTTTGAGGAGTAATGTTGTCATGTACAGTTTTACTATTCTTTTATTTCTATTTTTTTTTAAATTCGTTTTTCAATATTTGTATGTGTAATAATGTGTATTTCTATAGTATGAGATACTTCCATGTTTAAATAAATGTGTACCAACAGTACCATACTTGAATGATTCCAACCTTTTGTGTATATACAGTGTGATTAAAAAAGGCTGTGCCAAAATCAAAATGCCATGTCAAAAACGAAAAACATTAAAAAAAAAAAAACTACCTTGGACAGATGTAGGAAGTAACTAAGTTTAATTTCATGTTTTCATAGTACTCAAATATGGCCATCACCAGCAGCATGGACAACATCAAGATGACATGAGAATTCCTCCCTCCCGCGTTGATTGCGTCTGTTATGTAATCTTTCATGTCATCAATATTCGCTGGAAGTGGTGGAACATACACTTAGTGTATAACATACGTTATGTGCCATAAAGATGGATAACGAACTTTGTCTTTAACATACCAACACGTCCAGCAAGTACTGATGATGTGAAATATCGAACAACAGTTGCAATCAAGACAATAACTGCGACATGCACACGTTTGAGAGGAATTCTCATCGTGGCTTGATTTTGTCCGTGCTGCTGGGTGTGCTCGCATTTGAGCACTTGTGAAACATGAAATAAAACTTGGACGTTATCTTCAACACGTGTCCATCACTTCTTTTGTGATGTCTTTCATTTTTTAAGTATCACCTTATGATTTTGGCACATTATATTTTTGATCACCCTTTAATTTTTTTGTCTTATTCCATTTTTGCCATGATTCACATTTAGGAGGGTGTGGTAGCAATTGGGTTGATTTTCAGCTATTTATGATCATGGCGTGCATTTTTTATTTTATATATTTCATTGCATAGTAGGTTGTGATATTTTTAATATGACACATAAGCCTTTAGCTTAATTCAATATATATTTCATTGTGCTGGGTGCAAATCATTAATGTTGAAGTGTTTCCTTCAAGTAATTAGCTACATTTCTCATTCTGAATTCACCTATGTGTATACTAAGGCACCAATACTTGTTTCAAATGTTTGGTAGATGTGTTTATGACATTTGATAAAGATTTTGTGTTGCCAGAATTAATATAACACTTAAAACAAGCAAAAACAGCAACACTAGATCTGTATTTTTGTGTATTCACATCAAGATACATTTCTGGCTGGTGACTAAGTTAGGAGGGTATTGGCTTTGAAAAAATCCATTTTCTAAGCACTTTTTCCATGGTCCCAATAAAGCCATATTTCCACAAGCTTGTCCATTCGCAGCACTTCCTGGTCAACTCTAATCTTTTAATGGACGACGGTCTCACAGAAGAAGTTGTAGCTGTCAGTGAAGGGTGTTTCAGTTCTGAAAAACACGCACACACACATAAACCATGTGAGAACTGTTTCATCCATATCATATTTACATAATCTTCCAATCCAAATTATATAGGCTTGTCTATTCTGCCATTTTTTCCTGAATAAAATTATCAAATAGGTTTTTGGAACTACGGTTAAACAGACTAAATACTATGTTATTTGTCAATCTAAACTTTTTGCTCAAAGTTAACAATCTAACATCATAATAATGACCGCTACAGCCCAGAAGGCAAGGCAAGGCAAGGCAAATTTATTTATATAGCACAATTCAACACAAGGCAATTCAAAGTGCTTTACATCACATCAAGATCATAAAAATCACATTTAAATCAACACAACGTAGAAACGAAGACAAGAGATCGCATTTAATCACAGAATAAAAATAAATAAATAAAATAAAAAATAAAACAAAAACTACTACCAATGTTAATAATTGAAATCAGCAATGGAGATAAAAACAAGAGGAATAGAAAGCAGGTAGGTTGAAATATATAGACAGTTATAGATATGCAGTGCTAAACAAAAGCGTTTTTAGCCCTGATTTAAAAGAGCTAACAGTTTGAGCATACTTCAGACGTTCTGGTAACTTGTTCCAGGGGTGAGGAGCATAATAACTAAATGCTGCCTCACCCTGCTTGGTTCTTGTTCTTGGAACATGCAGAAGACCGGTTCCAGACGACCTTAGGGGTCTAGATGTCTCATAGGACTCTAACAAGTCAAGCATGTATTTTGGTCCAAGGTCATTAAGTGTTTTGTAGACGAGCAGTAGTCTTAACTTCATATGTGATCTGACCAGAAGCCCACAACTCCCATAGTTATTCACAACAAAAGGCGTGTGTGTGGCTTACCTGTAGTGAATGTCGTTAAAAATCCCAGTCGACGCATTTTCAGCAAGATCCTTCGACGGAGCCTGGAGAGAAAGCCATTGTCTGACGCAACCACGCGGGCTCTGCACGTTTTTTCCAAATTCCTGCCCTTTTTCGCCCTTGGACAGTTGAGAGATGCATATAGCATCGTTTCGATGCCTTTTGACTAAATTCCGAATGCGGTTTTCTTATCTTTGGTTCATCTTCGCTCGTGTCGTAGCTTGACACGGTCGCCGCCATATTGTTTGTTTTCGAAGCGCATAGCAACAGTCCTCGTCTCCTATTGGTGCACGTGACCTAAAATGGCTTCACACACTGACGATACGACTCCGCCTTATCAATATCACTGCGCCACGGGGGAAAAAAAGACCGACACGAAAACGCTAATTACTAAAAAATGACTGGAAACCGTGAGTAGAACTTTTTTTTGGTAGTAATTAGCAACGTATGTAAATTACAATGCAGAGATCATGTAGATCCATTTCAGTGGAACGAAATCCATTTTCTAAGCACTTTTTCCATGGTGCCAATACAGCCTATTCTACTAATACAAGCAGCACCTGACTGCAATCAATTGATTACACTTATAAAACATCAGATTGGTGAAAAGGTGAGGTCTTGTTTTGTTTGAGTGAAATCCTGCACCCACTGCGGCCCTATGTGGAATAGTTTGGAGACCATTGATCTACAGTATATATTCTATGTTCTGTTGCCCGCTTGTCTGAGTCTGTTTTGTGAGCACTGTTTCTTTCGTGAACACATTTGAATACATCACACGGGAGTCAGAGCGTGGTCACACTGTGCTTTTTTGAACACATCTTTACTTAGAATGCTACAATCGTTGCGCAGTTGCGCACTCAACACATGGAAAATATTCAATAGAAACATTGTGTGGCGCCGTATATATTTCCTGGAAGCGTAAACAACAACAGGAGCCAACCCGGGGGACGTGTGCGTAAATGTGGCCGAGGCAGGCGGAGTTTCGGGGTGGCCGTTTTGTGAGTCTCGCTCTCCTGGAAGTGGCCCAGAAGTCCTTATCTTCTGTTGTATTTTCCCTTGGCAAACCAGCTCGTTACAGTATCGCAAACTAGTCAGTTTAACCGTGAAGGAGTTTGTCGGCAAAAAGAAAACAAACACCCAATCTTACTGGTTGCGCATGTACAAGTAAATGAAAAAAATATTTGCAGTGGCTGTAATTTTATCTGCAAAATGCCCCCATTTGGGGGCAGTCTGGCCCTGTTGGTGGAAGTATCAGAACTAGCGCTGTTGTCCCGACCCTATAATCTGAGCACGTATTAAGACCATGAGCTTAATTTTCTGAAACGGTACATTTCTGCGCTAAGGCAGTGGTCCGTAGCCACCAGGCCGGGCGCATATGCTACCAGGCTAATTGACTAATCCCAGTAGAGATATGTGGATGTCGCCCTCTAGTGGTGGCACCATTACTGGGGTGTTTAAACATCTCAGTGGCAGCATAAGGTCAGTCAATGTAAACAGTTACGTTAGATGCATGCTGCTATCTTTTAGCTGCATGCGGCAAACCTCAGCAATTGCGGACAGGGTACTTCCGGTCATTTTGCTCGGATTAGCCAATAGATATAATTATAAAACTGGATAGGATGTCGTAATAGAAATCAATAGGAGCTAGCATCTATTTTTTTAAATCTATGTGTGCTTGTCCACCATAATTACATATGATTTACGCACATCAGATTTGGTCCTGGAAATAATAAGTCCACACTGTAGCGAAGATGACTAAAAAGTCGACAGCTTTTCATTGGGTAAAGGCCAACTGACGAGTCAAAAGAGGAGAAGAGCCTACGCCAAGTCCACTCTGCATAATATGTGCCCAAAAGTTAGCAAACGAGACAATGAAGTTTTCAAAGGTGCTTTGGCTCACAGAAACTAAGCACAATGGAATAATGGATAAGCCTTTGGAATTTTTGTAAATTACAAAGTGCGAGCACAAAGCATAGAAACAATTAGTGAGGGCAACCAGATAAAAAAAAAAAAAAAAGCGAATGCATCATACCTAGTGGCGAACCGAAATGCCAAAGCCAAGACACCTTTCACGATTGCAGAAGAACTAATTATACCTGTGACCAAAGATATTTGACATCAAATTTCAAAAGAGGCCGCGTTTAAAAAAGGTTGATTCAGCATCTGGTGAGTAACATTTTCCTTGCACTTAACATTCGTTTTTAGCCCCGTTGTGTTATTTGGTATTTACTGTATTTCTCTGCCACACATTGCTGGTACATGGCGCAAAGTTCACACATTTTAGAATGTTGGCAATCTGCTCTCTGCCAAGATAGGCATACAGCGTAGCGAGGTTGTGTCCTTGAAGGTTGGACGTGAAAATAAAGTCTGAGAGACAATTATATTTTTATTCTTTCTATAAGACATGCACTTCTAATAGAGCTCGCCCCAACTATCAGGATCAGCATAACGTTTAAATTTTAATATGAATATTAATCTGTCCACCTTGGAACATGTGCATTTTATGTATATACTTTATGTACTGCTGGTAAATAGAAGAACAGTCACATTGCAACTTAAAGGATGAACGCACCTGTCACTCTAAGTTTCTCTGTGCCGATGCTGATCTCCTCTTCATCCGCAGAGAAAAGAACCCTCTCACCATCAGTGCTCTTCACCTCAAACCTCTGACACTGGACCTCCACCATTTCCGAGCCTAAGAAAGCGGAAAAGAAAATGGGCTCAGAGTCAAAGATTTAGAGCACAGAAATATTCCAAGCGTACATAATGTACCATGAAGATGATTCCATGTAAAGCTTCCAACAGAACTATTTATGCGTGAAGATTTGACTTGAACGACCTTTGAAGAATGTGGACTCCCAAATAAAATGCACTGAGAATTGTTCAGTCGGCCATAAAATTTATACTTTGCGTGCTTTTGTGAATATTGTGCTTGAGCAGCTCAGTCTAAGATATTTTACTATCCTCAGTAGTTAACGGCAAATAGTGTGCTCTTTCACTAAAACACAATACAAAGCAATTTCAACATGTGTAACGTTGGTTAAGACCGCCATTTTTTGCTGTAGGATAATGTGCAGCAAAATTGCAGAATGAAGTGTGAATGGATAGAATTAGAATTGTTAGTGGAACAAAAACATTGTTGAGTGACAAATAAAACACAAATAATTCAATAATTTTGTAGATGCCAGTATGAGCATTTGTTTTGTTTTGCCACAGTTTATGGGAACTGGCTCTAACTGCCCCTCTGCTGTATTCCAAGTTAGAGGAAATATACCCGAAGGGAAAAATAAAACACTTCGGTGTAAAGTACATTGGCAATTGGTGCAGACTTGAAAAGAATTTTGTCATAGGCAGGGGCGCTGGAAGTCACTCACAGCAGGGGGTGCTGAGGCTCTTTTTTTAAATTTTTCCCATCCAAGACCAACCTTTTCGGTCTAAATTTGTCATTTTTGTGTGTTTTCCTCACACAAGACGTGCGCAATGGCAGTACACACACATGCTGGGTAGTTTACCTACTACTACTAGGCTACTACAAAGACAGAGTTCTATTTCACCTACAGTATGCGTTGGAGTTCTTGCATTGGAAAGAAGCGTCCATATATTATAGAGCAAATTAGTGCAGCTAGACGTCGCAATGACACACGAACACATTTGAAAACTAAAAGGTCTGATAAGCCTCAGTTTAACACTCCCTTTTCATAACACAAAAATAATTTGCACACAAATATCCAACAGTGCTCTGCACAGAGGCAGCTGAATAGCAACAACAAACAATAATATGGCTACAATGCAAGCATGTCTTACCTATTTGAAGACAACAAATCCAGATACAAATATGATCATAATCATCTTCTTTTCCGACCTCGAATTTAATTTTGGAAAATTTTGCTGTTTTTGTAAAGGAAAAACAATCGCTAATTTGTATTTGCGCCATGTTAACGCCTCCTCTGTCAACAGTTAACCTTTCCAATAGCCCTAAATTTAACGTGACCCGGTAGCAAGCAAAATGTTAAGAAAAAAAAAAAAAAAAACTTTTTGAACATACAGTATATATTTAATCCCCAGAGTTAAATACTCTATTGTTTCAATATGTTTTATTTATTTATTTATTTTAAAAACACACAAAGAAGAAAAGAATCTGACAAAACCCTTTTTTCCCTCCCCAACACCAGGAGGTGCTGCAGAAGCCTCAGCAGCCCACGTTCCACCCCACTGGTCATCAGTGATAATGGCATGGCCAGAAGTAGGTAGTAACGCGTTACATTTACTTGAGTAACTGTAACAGTACAGTGATCCCCTCATTTCTCGCAGTTAATGGGGACCGGAACCTGTTGAGATAAGTGAAAAACCGTGAAGTAGCGACTTTTTGTGTGTGTTCAATGTACCGATTCCGATTTAGCATTGAAAAGAGAAACATAAACAGTAGGACATGTTTTTTCACTTTTTCCCCCAAAGTATAATTAACAAAAAAAACAACTTATGAATATGTATATATTAAATATATGGTTTTTAAGCACTTCAAATGTAATAATTTTAAGTTTTAAACATGTTACTGTCCCACCGAATTATTTTTAAACAAGAATAAAGTATAAAATTGCTTGTCTTTATTAAATGCTTCATTGATTGAGTCCACTCAACTCCGCTCCATCTCCTCACTTACACAAAATGAGTTGCCACAACAACTGTTTAACAAGTTAAACGATGACAGATGCAGTGCTTTGATGCTTAGGCTTCTAGGGATCTGTGGCAAGATCAAACGGAAGACATCTATTAATCATTGTTAACTTTAATAAGCAACTCCAGTGCATTGCCTGAACAACAAAGAGCAGGGAAAGGGAGATGATTGGCTCTGGACAGCTCATCTGTATTTTTTTATTTTTTTTTAAATTATTGAAAAAAATCCGCGATGGACTAAGCGCACAAAGTTTCAAGCGCGAAGTAGCGAGGGATCACTGTAATGTACTTCTTTGAGTAGTTTTACCACGCAATACTTTTTATTTGTGTAAATTTGTGAAGAAGAAACACTACTCCTACTTCGCTACTTTGGGCTACACTAGAGTTGTTACATTTTTCTTCTTCATTCTACATATATTGACTTTAATTTTTGCCAGAGAAGCAGAGTGTGGCTGTGTGTTTCAACAATGAGACGTCGCACGCAACAATAACCACAATTATGCCAATGTAACCATGTTTTTCTCCACTTGACGGCGTTCACGCTCTTTGGACGGGTTTCAAATGTTGTTCTCGTCTGAATTTGATGATTTTTGTGTCATCTTTTTTGCCTAATATGGCCATGTAATTGGTCAAAGTGTGTGTGTGTGTGTTTGTTTTTGGGGGCACTTTTCATTTCGTATACCCTTACGAGAATGAGTAGTTGAGCCCCTGCTTCGACCTCATGCTCAAGAAACAATTTTCTTATTTTTGGTTTGTCGTAGGAAGTCTAAAGTCATACAAAATTGTATTAGATGCACTAAAGTGCACATGCACTAAACTTCCACATCTTTAAACAGTCCTTACAGCATGATGTTATTCAAACCAATGCCTACAGTGTTGGAACAGGTGCCAAAACTATACAATATTATTTAACAAAAATATTTCCGATTCGGACATTGTGAAGAAAATCACAAGTTAGAATTGTGCTAATACATTAAACGAACACTCAAAGTAAAGATTTGTAGGTTAGAACTCACCTCTACCGACCACCTTCTATTGCTTGGCATCCAGGCTATTAAGAGTGCCAATTAATTAGACGCCAAGAGTGTCCTGTCAGTTACAATCAACTTTATTAGCAACTATCAATCTAGGAGTAGACCGCTACCTCCACCCATTTGCTGCTCTTATTAAAGTATCTGACAACTTTGAGAAAGCAAGCAAGCAAGAGAAAGCTTGTGAAAACTTCACTCATTGTAAAGTGAAATGAGCTACCAATGTATGGAAAGACTGAAAATGTTGAAAGACATTATGGCATGGGGGATGAAAGCAAGGGAAATACAAGAATTAAATTTGACGGAAGCAGGCTGCTTTAAATTGGAGATGTGCTGTCTCAGACATCTAGCGAATAAGTGGTCGGCTGCTTCGCGCCCATATACTGTAGCTCCAAGAGCTGCTTGTCTTGCATTGGAACAGGTCAGCATATTTTCAAGGATGTGTGTGTTCATTCATTTTTTAAAGTTGGATAAAATTTCTAAGGAATAGCTGGATCAATGACAGTGCAAAACTGGATGAATTACATTTAGTGGATAACATATATATTCAGCAGAGAGACACAAACACACAAATATGGGGTAAATAAACAATGGAACTAACAAAAGTTATCATGTGTTCCACTGTTGCGAACACACTGTTGTAAAAAATCTATTGCATTACTAAAACCCCTTTCAGACTTGGACACTTTCAAATTTGTCCCTTGTTGGCGACTCAGCACTCTAGGCAACAAAATAAACCACACATTTCCAAAGATGGACGAGGGACCGTCTCTTCCTCGGCTCTAAGATCCAGTAGCAAATTAATTTCGTTATGTTTCCAGTTTTATTTGTCGTTTTTTCCCGTTTGCCATCTTGAAAATTGTGATGCTTGTTTACCGCTTTTCATCTTACTGCGAAGAAAGAGGAAATGACGATCAGTCTGCCATGATATTTATGTCATCAGCCTTCGCGCTGTGACCCGGAAATTAAACGACTGCTTTCACAAATGTCGCGTCTCTGGACATTATACAACGATGCGACCCAGTTAATTTCAGTGTCAGTCGACCTGGGAAATTGCTTTCAGACATTAGGTCTACCCATTTAAATCCTGGGATTTAACCATTGAGCTCATGTCTGAAAGGGGTTAATAGTTGTATTTGAACTCTTTCAGTGACATTAATGCTGATAGACATCCAAGAGGTAAGACAGCTAATACTAAGATATTAGAGGTGAAGGAATCTGACCTTCTAGCCAGACCACCGGAATCGCACCAACTGAACTGCCGGACCAACGCTAGCGCAGCTCCAAAGGGCCGGGCTGGCGGGACCATGGCAATCCGGCCAGAAGGGCAAACTCTGCGTGTTCACCAAGTTGACAATTTATTCAGGTCGACAGAGATCAAAAACGGCAAGGCGAAACAGAAACACTCAGGCGCAAGCTCGTTCCAAGGTCACCATATCAGTAGTCAACAAAAAGGTTCCAGAGAAAAATGACAACGGTTAGTTAAACATTCAGTCTTTTGAAGGCTCGCGCGTGGCGGGCCGTGGGCAGGATGTAGGGTGTGTTTGGGATTATTGTTTGTTTGTGGATTCGAGAGGAGGATTTGGGAGTTACTGTTGTCCGGGCAACGAGGATGCGGATTTTGCCACCTCAGCGTCAAAGGGGCTCTTGTAGTCTTGTCAGTCGTGTTATCAGTTGGATATCGGGCATTCCCCTGTGTTCCATGTGTTAGGACCGACCGTCCCGCCATTTGTTGTGAACTGTCCGGGAGAACTTATTGCGAGACTTGGTGGTGCAGATGTGTGCTTGTCAGCGTCAATCTTGCACAGTTAGTTGTGTGACGCACACGCTGGGCTTCCATGAAAAGAAGCCGTCGTTTATCTCTTATGCCTTAAATTCTGCTTGTTTTCCTAAAACTATGGTATAAGTGCTATTTATTTTATATTGGGTGTGTTAGAGTAACACAAACAGTTAGACGGTGCCTATGAGAAAAGGTACTATCTCCTTCAGAGGGCAGGGTGAGTGTGACATTTTAACTAATTGGTTGCCATTGACGGCAATAAATTGATTTTGGCTGGGAGGGTTGGCAGTGTAAGATGTAAAATGACTTAAACACGCTTCCCTACATAACAAGTCATGGCACAAAGAGCAGTAATAAACAAGATGGGGGGAGGGGGGACATAAACTTGTGATTTTTGTACATCGTGTAAATGGCATTTAGTTATCCAATGTTAATTCAGAGAAAAGCACTGACACATTTTTTTAATAAATGCCTCACAGAGTTTAAATAATTCTGTTGACCAAATTCTCTTTTGTAATTAAACAAAAGGGGGCATTATAAAATGGTGGCCAAGTAACTTTTCTTTTACGACTGTGCATTAAAACATTAAGGTCATAATAAAATTATATGGCTTGGCTATGCGGGATTTTTAATTCTAAGATTTAAATTAGTGTCCCAAGCTATAAAGGCAAATTACGCGATGTGAACTTCAGAGGACTTTAGGATTCAAAACACAAATAAATAAAAGTGCTTAGTCTGACTCATGCAAATAAAACCATATGTTATCCTACCAAACAGGCAATAATGAGCTCTAATTAAAATAGTCTTTAATGTGGTTTGGAATGACGCAGTCCTACTACAGTTTAAATTTTTTCATCAATGTGTCCGTCATCCCATGCAACTCAAGTAAACATGCTTGACAAATAGCTTTCAAATTGTTCATCGCAACAACTGGAGGGATTATTAAACTTGAGGTGCCATCAACTGCTTTAGTGTCTTTTTTTCCTTTTAGGAATTTTTTTGCTGTTTGAATGCTTGAGTGAGCCTGGCTATGTGCTAAATGACCCATCGCTGTTCACCTTTTAGGAATTGGAGTCCAGCCTAGACTCCTCAGGCGAGGCCCATTCAAAACTGTTCAGACTGAAAGGTTAGTGGAACATTTGTAGTCTTTACATTTTACAACCAGAGCAACATCAGCCGCCTGACTTCAATCGAAAAACTACTGGGATTTTCCACTAATTTTGGACGAAATAGACATGATTTCTAATAATATCATAATTATGTGAAGTAAATGGGAAGGCAGCATTCAAGGGCTTTACGTGCATTTGGTTCTTATTAGGGCCCGAGCACAGACTGGTACGAAAGCCTTATTGTATTGCAAAGGATTTTTATTATATTATTATTACGGCCTGAGCATCGAGTAATGTGAGAACCCTATACTAATGTAAAGGCTTTTTTTTTAGGGCCCGAACACCAAGGTGTGCGAGAGCGTTATTGTTATTCAAAGGATTATTATTATTATTACAACCCCTAGCAAAAAGGGTGGAATCACCAGTCTCGGACGAGCACTCACTCAAACATTTTATATGTAGAACAAACTCAGATTAAAGCTTGAAAAAATAATGAATTACAAAAGTGCAACTCTCTAGCATTCGGAAACACTGAAAAGAAATGAATAAAAAACATTGTGGTGGTCAGTAAATGTTACTTTTATCGAGAAAGTGCAGGGAAATAAATATAGAATCACTCCATTCTGAGGAAAAATGTATGGAATCATGTGAAACAAACATAAAAAAAAAAAACAATCAAAACACATCTCTAGTATTTATAGTCGCCTGGCTTTTATGAAAGCTTGCAGTCTTTGAGGTATGGACTTAATGAGTATTGTTCATCAATTTGGTGCCAACTCTCTTTGATTGCAGTTGCCAGATCATCCTTGCAGGTCAGAGCCTTGCTGTAGACCATTTTTTTCAATTTCCACCACAGGTTTTCAATAGGGTTGAGATCTGGGCTATTTGCAGGCCATGACATTGACTGGATGAGTCTTTCTCCAAGGAATGCTTCAACAGTTTTCGCTCTGTGGCATGATGCATTGTCATCTTGGAAAATGACAAACATACCGGTATTTTCAATTGAAGGGATAAGAAAGCTGTCTAAAATTTCAATGTAAACTTGTGCATTTATTGGAGATTTAACCACAGCCATCTCCCCAGTGCCTTTGCCTGACATGGAGCCCAATATCATCAAGGGCAGAGGGAATTTTGATGTTTTTCTTCAGGCAGTCATCTTTGTAAAACTCAGTGGAACGGCACCAAACAAAAGTTCCAGCATCATCACATTGTCCAATGCAAATTCTTGACTCATCACTGAAAATAACCTTCATCCAGTCATTCATAGTCCCTGATTTCCTCTCCCTAGCCCATTGCAGTCTTGTTCCTTTCTGTTTAAGTGTCAATGATGTTTTCCTTTTAGCTGTCCTGTATGAAAATCCCATTTCCTTTAGGCGCAGTTGCAACACTTGCACAGTTCTGTCACTTACCTTGCCTCCAGCTTCCTCCCATTTCTTCTTCATTTGTCTTGTTGTACATCTTCTGTTTTCAAGACATATGGCCTTTAGTTGTTTGTCATGACGTCTGGATGTCTTCCTCGGTCTACCATGCTGTTTGAGATTTTTTTTTTATACAGCTGACTGAACAGCCCACATCTTTGGCAACCATACATGTAGCGTTACCTTCTTCAAGAAGTGTGATAATCCTCTCCTTGGTCTCAAGAGACATCTCTCTTATTGGAGCCATGATTCTTGAGAAATCACTTGGTCCAGCAGTCCTCCAAGGTGTGATAACTGCCCTGTTTTTAACTGCTGACTAACGAGCAGATCTAATCTGAGGCAGGGGCCCAATTAAGGAAAGGAAATGGACTAGGTGTGTCTCTTTTTTCTACTCAAAATGGAGTGATTCCATATTTTTTTCTTCAGAATGGAGTGATTCTATATTTATTTCCTTGCACTTGCTCTAAAAAGGTAACATTTACTAACCACCACAATGTTTTTTATTAATTTCTTTTAGTGTTTCTGATTGCCAAGGAGTTGCACTTTTGAACTAATTCATTGTTTTTTTTCAAGCTTTTTATCTGAGTTTGTTCTACATAATAAAATTTCTGAGTGAGTGCTCATCCAAGACTGGTGATCCATACTTTTTGCTAGGGGTTGTACTATTCAGGGGTAGACAACGAGGGAAAATGGCTTTTGCTGTTCACTGGCCCCACTATCAAAACACCTGGCCCAGGTCAACGTGTCAGTTATTGATCCCAATCATCATGAAAAAGAACATTTTTTGAATAACATCAATAATATTGATTTTTTTTTTTTTCAGACAAATTTAATGAAAAGTGCAGCAAAACGGTGCAAAAACAGGAATTTAGCGCAAATAATCCTACTCCAATTCCATAATCATATCCATAATCATTCCATAATCACTCCAGTATAGCCAACATTTTTTCCTTTGGAGCTCCAGGGGGAGGCGGGCCTGTGCGAGAGCCCCGTGCCAGGGTGAAACTTTCCTGTCCTCCCCTTACTGGCCTCTGGAAGTCTCCCTCGGCTCAGTTGTCGTTAGGGGTGGGAATCTCTTGGTACGATACAGGATACAGAGCTCACGATAAAGATGATGTCATGATATGGCGATACAACGATTATCGATACATTGGTTAGGAAATCATTCTATGATATTCTACAGAATAACTAATAAAAAAAAAAAAAAAAAGCTATTTCCATCCTTCTGCTGTAAATCTATCATTAGTAGTAGATGTCCAATCCATTTGAACTGGGAGGTGGCAGCGGATGAACCCCTCCCACTTTAAACAGGCCCCTTCCACTTCTATGGCCGTCAGTGGCAATCAGTGCCAGGCAACGAGGTAATTCTGTGCCATTTCAGGTTTTGCAGCATTTAAGGGTCACTTCCTGTTGATTTTGAGGCATTTTATGAGAATTAATAGGCACTGACTCAAACTCAACAGGACATGCCCTAAACTGAACAGAAAGTGACCTGACTGCGAATGATCTGTGAACGTTCATTTGCCCTTCCAGTCTTAATGGATTGGTTGTCGAGAACCCTCAACGGCAGCCATAGAGTTTAAAAGACACTATTATGGTGGAAGACTTTTGTAGCAACTTGTTGGTTCCTTATTAATATTATTATTGATTTCATTTTTTTTTTTTAAACATTGACACCTTTTTAAAACGATATCTCGATTCTTGGCATGAACATATCGATAATCTTTTGGAATGCATACTATCACAATATATACCATTTCAATATTTTGTCACACTCCTAGTTGTTGTGGCAACAATTTAGAAGTCAAAGAGATGACTAAGGCAATTATAGCTAATGATTTTCAATCTAGACTGTCATTATGATGATATTATTTTCTCCGTTGTCATGCAGATGAATTATCACATTTCATTTTCATACCACAGGTTTCATACTTGTTAACTTTTCTCTAACTTACTTGTCTGCCTATGTGGGGATTAATCTGCACACCTCACAGTAAACCTCGTTTCTTGTCTCACCGTAGCCGATCCAATTCCAGCAGTCTCGCCACTTTGGCTGAAACTTTCTCTCCCTTTTCTTTTCATATTGGCTATCACGTTCCCTCAACTCCTCGGTGACTTTCTCTTTCTTGAGTGGTCTTTTTTCCCCAGTGCTTGGCCAGGTGCTGAGGGTTTCAGAAACATGTCCTCTTGTAGTATAGTGTTAGGTGGGTACTGAGATACTGACAGTCAATTAGCAGCAGTAATCAGATTGCGTGCATTCATGCGGGAGCGAGCAAGCAAAAGAGGTGTGTTTACGCACCATGCAGAGCAACGGCTGGCTGCATAGAGTGACAGGTTGTTTTTGATGGGGATAGCGTAACATCATCAAAACACTGGGAATTTGTAAATTTGGGAATGTGAAATAAGGTTGTTGTATTTTAATCGACGCGCTATTTTTACTGGCCCCACCGGGCCAGTGGTTAGTGCTTTATAGTTGCTCTGACGGTTTTCAAATTACGTCCAGGTCACCGGGCCATTTATATTGTCAACCACTGGTAATATAAGGGCCCAAGCACGAGGTGGTGCGACATTGGCATCAACCCTAAAGCGGCATGTCTTGTGACAGTTGCGCCAAACTGCGAGGGCCCGTTCAATCCTGCTTGCAGGCCTAGTTAGTCGTAACAATGACCTCAACTTAACAAATAGTTTCATATTATTACCTTTGTTCTTATTTTTTTAGCTCACTTAAAGACTTATGTTTTCGAGTGTGATCTTGTATAAGGTTTAAAATATAGGGAGGTTGAACCAGAAAATTATTTCTTAATTTAGCTTGGAAATAAACCTTAACGTAATCATGCTTCACTGAGATCAACCCAAATATAAATGTCAAAAAATCTCTTGCCTTGAGTAACAGCGCTACAGAGTAAAGGTTCTTGTTCATGATTTTGAGCACTCATGTATTGTCAACAAGCCAGTGCAAAATTAAAAAAAATAAATAAATAAAAATGAATATGTGAACCATATCAAGTCATAGCCTGAGTAACTGGTAAGAACACCCTGAACAGTCAAGCAGATGACGTTCACTAGCTTGTCATATGCTTAAAGCTATGAGTGTATTTCCAAACTAACCACCCTGATGACTTATTCAAATGTGTCAGAGCTTATCAGTGGATTCACTTCAGCATTTGTGGAATCAGCCAGGCTGTTATGCTTGTCATTTCTCTCGTTTTTTCAAAAGTATTACATTTACATACCCTGTTGGCGGTTTTGCAAAGTAAAATGTTAAAGAATTAAATGGGTATTGAGTGCTGTGATGAGCATGACAGATTGATATGACATGCAGCGATGATTTGTGTTTTGTATTGACTACAGATGATTGTAGTTTTTCCTCATGTTCAGACTGCTGAACCTGTTGCTGTGCCATGAAATGTACTATACATTGGACCCTATAGTGAAATGATGTTGAGTTTGTCTTACTATTTGGAATTGTGATGCATTTAATAATGCTAAAATATGTTAATTAATGTAGAATCGCCTCCGTGAGCCGTCACCTTATGTGGAGGAGTTTAAGTGACCAAATGACCCAAGGAGCTATGCTGTCGGGAGCTTTTGCCCCGGGTCATAGTCCACATGACATATTGGTCCTAGGCGAAGGGTCAGACAAAGAAGACCCTGACGGATATTAAAAACAGAAGTCGGTGCACCTGGCTCGAAGGAGCCTGATCCTGGGTTGTGTAAACATCCATCTTCAACCGCTGAAAATGGATGGAGGGATGCATGGACTTTTCTACTCGTGCATGCTCCACCAATGCCCTGATAAGTACACAGAGCCCTGACATTTAAAACGCTATTGCACCAAAAAGCCCTTTTTCTAACCTTCAATAGAGAGGGTTCTGGTCATTGTTGTTTTCGTCAACAATTACGATAACGAAAATATTTCGTCGACAAACAATTTCTTCATGACCATGACGTCACGATGACGAGGTAAATACGTGGCTTGGGAAACTAGAACATAACGAGACAAATGCCAGTTTTCGTCTGACGACACAACAACAAGATGAAAATGCGACATCGTTTCTGTCATATGTTCACAATACGTGACATTTTTATATCGTATGTTGAGAACGTCAGCTTGCTTCGTAGCAGTGTTTGGTTTGTGTCACTCATGTGACATGTGCTGCGCCACTCCCTCTACTCACCGGAGTTTAGGATGTGTCTCAAGCTAGTCTGTGGCCATTATTTCTTGATTGGAAACATAGTAAGATTTGTTTTCTTATCTTGGCAAGAGAAAATATGCAATGCTGCTTTAGCCTCTAAAGGTCTATGCTGTGTGATCATCAGATAATAAAGGTAACTCCTAGCGTTAGCGGAGCATTTGAGTTAGCATTAGCTTCAGAATGGTAAGCGTCCTTTTAAAACTCTGTCCAGTCTAAAGGAGGGCCACTTGGTTTTTCTGGTCAGTAAATCTAGAGGAAAGCCACTGGCTACATGACATGTAGCTAATAGCCTACTTCAGCTGTTTTGTTTGGTAAATGAGCAATTAATAAAAATACTGATGGCTTGGCTAGACTCTAAGAATAGGGGGGGGGGGGGGGAATCCCCGACTTCCCAGTGTTAAATGCTCAGACATTTTTTACAAACAGGTTGGGGCTTCCAGGTGGGTTTAATTGAAAATGATGTACTGCTTTTCCTGCTGAGTGTGTATTATACTTGAAAGAAATGTATTTATCAACTCCAAAAGAAAAAAAAGTAAGTCCTGAAGAAGAAAAAACTCAATTTTCTCTTTTTACAGGTTCTGTTATTCTCTTAATGAAGAGGAGATGACGGCACACAATTCAGGAACAAAAAGAAAGCAACAATCACCAACAATATATACATTTATTAAGGAAAGAGTAATTAAAAGCTGGCCGGCCAGGACGAACGATTAGATAGATCTGCCCAAATTTTCAAGATCATACAGTTTATAGTTGTCATTTACAAAAAGAGCGGAAAAACACCGGGCACACATCAAGAATGAGGCTGAGAACAGTAGCTCACTGCCCATATCTGTCAACAACCTTGAACAAAAGACGACTTCTTGTAAGGAAAACAGTACTCACGATAATAAATGATTATGTGTGGCGATGTGAAACGAACAGATATATATCTCTACAGTCCAGACCTTTAATTTTTCTAAGCATTTCGCTAACAACTCTGGAACATTACTACTTTGACTGGAAGTGTATAATCGCAAGTAAAAATACACCTTAGAAATAAACAAATAAAGAAACATGCAATTCTTTGAAATTGCTGCAAGTGGTATGGAAGGAGTCATGCAAATCGTCAGCCAAATTATTTTAGGAGTTAATTATATTAATTAACGTCGTAACAAGAGAAGCATGAGAAACCAGAGGGGAGACAAATTAGTGCTATTTGTTGGCATCATTCATCAACCTGATTTCTTGAGTATGTGATGATAAACAGTAGTGGTAAAGTTCTACAGGAGAATGAATCATTGAATAACATCAGTTATTGTCGTTAATGTGGTTATACCTACGGGTGTGAAATTATATCATTAGTTATCATTAATAATTCATTAATATTTAGTGCACACCATTTTTCATTCATCTTCAACGATAGTATTATTGTAAGCGAGTAGCCTTTGAAGAGATTCAGTTTGGGCCGAAGCAAATTGCAAAGGTTGATAAAGCTAACTTCTTAAATCAAAGCGTACTTAATGTTTTTAGTTGTATCTAACATAGTGCCATTTTGCAGCTCCTCTTGTAATTTTTTCTTTTACTACATTCATTTACGGCAGTGGAAAAATTAAAATTCAAAGTAGCCTTTAACAAGTTAGGAAAAGTACTACAACTACCCAACAGTACAACATGGGTGGATAAAGGTCTCACATTTTTTACTTCAGTAAAAGTAAAGCTACAGGTGCAAAAAACTTATTTAAGTATATTTGTTCTTAGATATTTGCTTTAAAATTTTCTTTACAAATAAAAAGTAAAAATATTTTCTCTCGATGCAAAAATGAAATATATTGGCACCCCAGCAATTCTGTCAGATAATACTCAATTTCTCCCAGAAAATGATTGCAATTACAAATGCTGTGGTTGTCACGCCTAGGGCTGGGCAGGTGTGTGGGTGTGTTTGTCATCCAATTACAGGCCCAGCACCTGATGGGTGGAGCAATGGCAGCTGTCAGCAATCACCATCATCAGCCTACATAAGCCAGCCAGAGCTCCACCACGTTGCTGGATCGTCTCTTTCAGTACACCTTTAGTGTGTTCTCGTGTTTTGAATATTTCTGATTGACCTTATCTGATCATAGACCTTTCTTGCTTTGCCCTAGGATCTCGCCAGCGCCCCACGTCTCTTGTTACATTCGCCCAGGCTCTCTACACCAAAGAACTCCACTGCTCTGGATTGAATTGAACTTTTTGACTTCCTAACCACGTCATCTCACGTGCCTGCTTTAGGGTTGTCTGGTCACGAGCATAACAGCACGATCCAGGTACAATATGGACCCCGCAGGCACGGAACAGACACCCCAGCACCAACCAACTCCACTCGTGGAACAGCACAAACAGGCTATCCATTACCTCCTCACCTAGGTATGGAATATCTCACAAACGCTGCTTTCACTTCAAGCCCAGCTCACACCCTTGCCACCCGCACACCGATCTCCGTCACCTTAAACGAGCACCTGCCCCGTTTGCAACACCGCGAGCGCCGCCCCTGCATGAACCCATGATGCCGACGCCCGCTTCCTATGATGGCGATCTGGGTGCTTGCAAGGCATTCCTGGTTCAATGCGGCCTCGTGTTTGAGCAGCAAAGCCTCACTTATGCCAACGACCGAGCAAAGATTGCTTACCTCATTTGATGTCTTTGCGGCAACGCCTTATCGTGGGCAAGTGCCGAATGGGAGAGGGGTTCGGCAGCATGTTCCTCTTATGCCAGCTTCACGGAGGAAATGCGGTATTGAGGTATTTGACCAACCAGTGCGCGGTAGGGAGGCTGCTAGGCACTTGATATCGCTTCGACAAGGCGCTCGCAGCGTGGCGGAATACTCCGTGGAATTCCGTACCCTCGCCACCGAAAGCGGGTTCAATGAGGAAGCCCTCCAGGAAGTATCCGTAGGCGGCCTCAGGGAATCCTTGAAGGATGAGCTGGCATCCCGTGACAAGCCTGCCTCTCTCGACGCGCTCGTTAGCCTGGCAATCAGGATTGACTGTCGACTCCGGGAGCGTAGACAGCAGCGGCATGACTTCCCACTTGCCGCCCCCACGCATGCATCGGAGAAGCCCAACCAGGGGTCACCTCCTGCGGTGGTGCCCCCCCCCCAGGGGGGGGCTCGGAGCCCATGCAACTGGGCCGTGTCAGGCTCTCGGCGGGGGAGCGCTCGCACAGACTCTGTTCGAGTTTATGCTTCTATTGCGGTGGTAGTGGTCATATCCTACAAGCCTACCCAGTCCCCCCAGTAAAAGATCAGGCTCGCCAATAGGAAGGAAGGAGTTGGTGAGCCATACGATGAACAATTCCTCCCGCCGTCTTCTGCTGGCGGCTTCCCTCGCATGGGAGGGCTGGAATTGTGAAGTTGCTGCGTTGCTCGCTTGCGAAGCGGATGAGATCTTAATTGACCCATCAATGGTGTCTCAATTGGGCATCAAAACACGCCAGCACGACACTCCTTTGAGAACCACAGCACTCAATGGACAGCTGCTGGAACACCAAACAGAACCAATTAACCTATGCCTCTTTGGGAATCATCGTGGGGTAACTGCTATTACCATGACCTTGCGCATGTCTTCAGCAACGACCATGCAGCAACCCTTCCTCCTCATCGCCCCTATGATTGCCCCATTGAGATCCTGCCGGGTGCCACTCTGCCTACGGGACGCCTTTACAACATCTCACAGGCCGAGCTGGAGGCCCTGGAGAGATATATTGCTGACTCATTGGCTGCAGGCATCATCCGGCCCTCCTCTTCCCCAGTTGGTGCAGGCTTCTTTTTTACCGGGAAAAAGGATGGCACGCTATGGCCCTGCAATGACTACTGTGGTCTGAACGCCATCACCATGAAGAACAGGAACCCTATGCCGCTTATTGATTCTGCCTTCACGCCGCTCCATGGCGCCCGCATTTTCATCAACCTGTATCTCCGCAATGCCTACCACCTGGTTCGCATCAGAGAGGGGGATTAATGGAAGACCGCCTCCATCACCACCCTGGGCCATTTTGAATATCTGGTGATGCCATTCGGCCTCTGCAACGCGTCCACCGTATTTCAGGCCCTCGTCAACGACATCCTTCGGGACATGCTGAACAGGTTCGTTTTTGTCTATCTGGATGACATACTGATCCACTCTCGTAACCCTGCAGAACACAAGCAGCACGTGCGACAAGTGCTGCAAAGGCTCCTGGAGAATCGCCTCTACGTGAAGGCAGAGAAGTGTGCCATCCATGTCCCTGAGACTTCCTTTCTCGGGTTCATCGTGGCCAACGGAGAACTCCGGATGGATCCCACAAAGGTGACCGCTGTCTCCCAGTGGCCCAGGCCGGGTGACCGGAAACAGCTGCAGCGCTTCCTGGGGTTTGCAAACTTTTAACGGCGATTCATACACAGCTACAACCAGATAGCGCCCCTCTCACGGCCCTCACTTCTACCAAAACTCCATTCCGGTGGTCGGATGCCGCCAAGACTGCCTTCTGCGACCTTAAGGCCCGCTTCACGTCGGCTCCTGTACTCGCTCATCTGGACCCTGCACTGCAATACATTGTGGAGGTAGACGCTTCTGAGCTGGGGGTGGGTGCTTCCCTCTCACAGCGTAGGCTGGGGGATAGGAAATACACCCTGTGCCTACTTCTCCCATAGGCCCACTCCCGCAGAACACAACTACACCACTGGGGATCATGAGCTGCTGGCAGTAAAGTTGGCCCTGGAGGAATGGCGCCACCTGCTGGAAGGAGCACGTCATCCATTTGTGGTTTGGACAGACCACAAAAATCTGGAATATCTCAAGCCTGCCTGCAGGCTGAGCCCCCGTCAAACCAGGTGGGCCATGTTTTTTAGTAGATTCGATTTTACTTTGTCTTTTGTCCCAGGCTCAAACAATGGGAAGGCGGATGCCCTGTCCCGCCTGCACCAACCCGTCGATTCCGAAGAGGTACCCGCACTTATCCTCCCACCATCCTGTGTGGTAGCTGCAGCAATGACGGACCTGGAGGGTGAGGTTTTGGCGGATCAGGGCCAGTATCCGGACCCCTGACAGGGAACGCAGAGTGATCTGTTTGTCCCTGAATCACTCCGCCCCAAGGTGCTGGAATGGGCACACACCTCCCGCCTGACTTGCACCCTGGAATCACCCGCACCTTGGCTGTTTTGCGCCAGTGTTTCTGGTGGCCAACCACGAGGGAGGATTTCCCGTCATTCGTCTCTGCCTGCCACGTGTGTGCCCATAGCAAGTCGTCCACCAAGCCGAGTTCAGACCTGCTCCTCCCGTTGCCGATACCAAGCCGTCCTTGGTCTCACATTGCTATAGACTTTGTCACTGGACTCCCGCCATCTCGGGGTCATACTGTCATTTTAACCATTGTTGACCGTTTCTCCAAAGCTGCTCACTCTGTCGCCCTAAAAAAACTCCCCACAGACCGCAGACTTATAGTTGAGCACGTGTTTCGCCTACACGGGATTCCAGCCAGCATAGTCTCAGACCGTGGGCCCCAGTTCACCTCCCATGTCTGGTCAGCCTTCTGCTCCGCTTTCAGTGTTGCTATAAGCCTCTCCTCTGGTTTTCACGCCCAGACCATTGGACAGTGTGAACGCGCGAACCAGCAGCTAGAGGCGGTGCTCCGTTGCACCACCCAGGCTCATCCGACTACCTGGAACGATCAGCTTCTCTGGGTTGAGTACACACATAACTCGCTACCTAACGCATCTTCCAATCTGTCGCCCCTCCAGTGCTCACTTGGCTACCAACCTCCCTTGTTCCCATCTATGGAGATTGAGATTTACGTCCCTTCGGTACAAGCACACCTTGCCGAGTGTGCCAAGATCTGGGATCAAGCCTTTGCTGCGCTCAGTCATTCATCTACACGTACCCAGAAACAGGCCAACCGTCGCCATGCCCCAGTACCTGCCTACAAAGTTGGCCAAAAGGTCTGGCTCTCCTCCAGGGATGTGCCGCTCAAGACAGTCAAGGAAAATAGGCCCTTACGAGATCGTCAAGGTGGTCAACCCATGCGCCTTACGCCTGAAGCTTCCAGCGGCCCTTTGGGTCCATCCGACCTTTCACGTGTCCTAAATGAAACCTGTCGGGGTGAGTCCCTTGTACCCCCCTATTCCCCACCTCAGCCTCCTCTGTCGATCGACGGGCATCCGACCTTCAGGGTGGAGAAGCTCCTGGATGTCCGCCTGGGCTGCGGCCAGCAGTATTTGGTGGATTGGGAGGGCTATGGCCCAGAGGAGCGTAGTTGGGTCCCGGCGCGCCAGATCCTCTGTAATTCCCTTATCCGGGATTTCCATCGAGACCACCCACATTCTTTGCGTCGCGCGCCTGGTGGCGTGGTGGTGGTGGGGGGGGGGGGGTTACTGTCAGGCCTAGGGCTGGGATGGTGTGTGGGTGTGTTTGTCAACCAATTACAGGCCCAGCACCTGACGGGTGGAGCGACGACAGCTGTCAGCAATTACCATCACCAGCCTACATAAGCCAGCCAGAGCTCCACCACATCGCTGGATCGTCTCTTTCAGTACACTTTTAGCGCGTTCTCGAGTTTTGAATATTTCTGACTGACCTTATCTGATCATAGACCTTTCTTGGTTTGCCCTAGGATCTCGCCAGCGCCTCACGTCTCTTGTTACCTTCGCCCAGGCTCTCTACACCAAAGAACTCCACTGCTCTGGATTGAATAAACTTTTTGACTTCCTAACCACGCCATCTCACGTGCCTGCTTTAGGGTTGTCTGCTCACGATCATAACATTGGTAGTAATATCTTCATTTATTTTGCTTGCAATGAAAAAACACAAAAGACAATTTTTTTTTTTTTTTTTAATCATTGTCATTTTATACAAAACTCAGAAAAATAAGCCGGACAAAAGTATTGGCGCCCTCAGCCTAATATCTGGTAGCACACAAAATAACTGCGAACAACTGCTTCTGGTATCCATCAATGAGATTCTTACAATGCTCTGCTGGAATTTTAGACCATTCTTCTTCGGCCAACTACTCCAGGTCTCTGAGATTTGATGGGTGCCATTTTCAGATCTCTCCACAGGTGTTCTATGGGATTCAGGTCTGGACTCATTGGTGCCCACTTTGGCAGTCTCGAGTGCTTTCTCTCAAACTATTTTCTAGTGCTTTTTGAAGTTTTTTTGGGGTCATTGTCCTGGAAGACCCATGACCTCTGAGGGAGACATAGCTTTCTCACACTGGGCCCTAAATTATGCTGCAAAGTTTGTTGGTAGTCTTCAGACTTTATAATGTAATGCACACAGTCAAGCAGTCCAGTGCCAGAGGTAGCAAAGCAACCCCAAAACTTCAGGGAACCTCCGCCATGTTTGACTGTGGGGACCGTGTTCTTTTCTTTGAAGGCCTCGTTTTTGCCCCTGTAAACTCTATGTTGATTCCCTTTCTCAGAAAGCTCTACTTTTGTCTCATCTGACCAGAGAAATTTCTTCCAAAACGTTTTTGTCTTTCTCAGGTAAGTTTTGGCAAACTCAAGCCTGGCTTTCTTATGTCTCCGGGTCAGAAGTGGGGTCTTCCTGGGTATTCTACCATAAAGTCCCTTTTCATTCAGATGCTGACGGATAGTACGGGTTGACACTGTTGTACCCTCGGACTGCAGGGCAGCTTGAACTTATTTGGATGTTAGTCAAGGTTCTTTAGCCACCATCCGCACAATCTTTCGTTGAAATCTCTAGTCAATTTTTCTTTCCCGTCCACAGTGCCATCGGCTTTATACTTATTAATGACACTATGCACGGTAGACACAGGAACATTCAGGTCTGAGGAGATGGACTTGTAGCCTTGCGATTGCCCATGCTTCCTCACAATTTTGCGTCTCAAGTCCTCAGACAGTTCTTTGGTCTTCTTTCTTCTCTCCATGCTCAATGTGGGGTACACGACACCGGTTGGGTCAACTTTAATACATTTTAACTGGCTGCAAGTGTGATTTAGTTATTGCCACCACCTGTTATGTGCCACAGGTAAGTAACAGGTGCTGTTAATTACACAAATTAGAGAAGCATCACATTATTTTTCAAAGGGTGCCAATACTTTTGTCTGGCTCATTTTTGGAGTTTTGTGTAAAATGATAATGAACTATTTTTTCCCCATTCTCTTTTGTGTTTTTTCATTGCAAGCAAAATAAATGAAGATATTACTATCAAAGCATTTGTAATTGCAATCATTTTCTCAGAGAAATTGAGCATTATCTGACAGGGTGCCAATACTTTTGACCAGAAGTGTATATACATACATAGATACATACATACATACATACAGAGATTTTAGTCAATATTCAAAGAAAGAATCAGAAAATTCATTGACTGTTTTATTTAAAACTATGCAGAAGTGTAAAAACAAGCAATAAAGTTGACTGCACTGTAAACAGAAGCTTACCAAGCTCAAAAATTCCCAAACTTACCTTCATGGGGGATTGCAAGCAACTGCATAACTATTGTACAAGGGTGTAGTGGTTTTTATTGGTCAATATCTTGATCACCTACCTAATCTTGCTTTTACTCGTGTTGGTGCCTTGAGTATGGGGTTTATCGAAACTAGCAATTCACAATGAGGAAAAAAACAAAAGCAATGTGTAATGCTGATGACAATTTGAAAAGTAGTGGAGTAAAAAGTACAGATACGTGCTGTAAAAAGTCAAAAGTACCACTTCATATTTGTACTCATGTCAAGTACAGATACATAAAAATGTACCTAAGTCCAGTCACAAAGTACTTTTACTTCGTTACATTCCACCCCTGCAGTACAACACCCCAATGTTTGGTTAGTTCCCTAGGTAGAAATTGCCCCTGATAAATACTGAACATTGGTGTGTAAACCATCTCTAGTGAAAAATTGAATATGAAAGGAATGACATTTTCCACCAACCTCTTGTAGCTGCTATGAGGAGCAAATGTTTAAAGCTAGGCTACATTGTTACTTTATGAATCAATAAAATATTCATTTTCAGACACATTCCAATCTCATGAAAAAAAAAAAAAGATGTCTCCTTTTCCCCATTGTCCCTTGGCTCGATTGATATTGAACAGAGGTCTTTTATGTCTTAATAGCAAGCTAAAGATTGCATCTTTAAAATGATGAGGTGGCTATATAAAACTGTAAAATTTGGTATATTTCCATGCACATGTCAGATATAATGACTCAAGAGCAGTTCATCACTGGTGTATGTGGAGAACTGGAGAAACAAAATGATAGTTACAGTCAATGTTCTTCACAAAAGTGAAGTATAAAAACTAAAGAATGAATAAACTTGTCCATGACTTTCTCCAAAAATTATATAATATTTATATTATTTTACATGATTATATTATTTGTTTTAATGACAAAATGAAATGTCAGAGTAAACAAAAACAAGTTAAATCATCTTTTATGGCACAGTGTATAACAATTGAGGGGAGTACAGTGGTACCTCTACATACGAAGTTAATTCGTACCAGGACCTTCGAAATGGTCATATGTCGGGCAGGATTTTCCCATAAGAATACATTATAATTCCATTATTTTTATTCCATTGCCTGAAAACCTACACTAAATCCTTAATAAATACTGCTGATACTATTGCTAATAGCAATTACACAGAGCAAAACAAGTAAGTTGTGAATAAAAATTGGAATAATAATATATTAATTGTAATAATAATAATAACACCTGTGATAATGTAACGAATTGGGCTCTACTGTGCCGATTGATTCTGCGTGGTGTACCTGAATGCATCGCGTTGCTGACTTGACAGAGTGAGATGGGACTTTTTACTTTCACTTTCACTCAGCTGCGGTGGACAGTAGGTGTGTTGTGTTGCACAGGTTGATGGAATAAATGACTAGAAACATGACGAAGCTGGCGATTTCTTTGGCAATGTTACCACATTAATAATTGTCACCTTACCTTATAACGACTGTCGAACGGATGTCGGGGGAGGACATTCTACGGCCATATTGTCAAGCCAATTCACGAATGCGCACACGACCCTCATATTTTTCTATTATCGTATTGGCCTGAATATAAGACGGTGTTTTTTGCATTGAAATGAGACTGAAAAAGTGGGAGTCATCTTATATACGGGGTATAGATATTATACCCATTCATGACGCTAGACAGCGCCAGATATCATTGAAGCGAATGCTGAACTTGAGGAGTAATGTTCTGTCATGACAGATCTCAGCTACTCTCAAGTTTAACCAGTTTGCATTATTTTATTGCAGTGTTTTTCCTTATTCAGATTTGTTTCAAGACTACAGTTACAGTTCGACCTCACTTTGATGGTTAATGCAGTTATTGCAATTTGATGTTTTATCACAATAGATTAGTTTATTTACATTTCAAAAATCATAACCCATTAATTCACGAATGTGAATGCACTTTAATTTACATATTTAAATGTTCAGATATTAAAGATTTGAATGAGGCAAAATAACATGCTTTTCTCACAAATATATTGTCATAATAATTTGTTTCAGATGTAATGTAATTTTTTGAATAAAAATTAATTTGGTGTTCAAAAAGTCTTTTTTCAAACTTGAGTCTTGAAAAAGAGGGGGTCGTCTAATAATGAGGGCAGTCTTATATTTGGGCAAATACGGTATTTCCAACAATGGTAAGCATCACCTTTTTCCTTTTTTCCCCACCTGCACTGAAATTATTGGAACCCATGTTGATTGCTCTGACAAGAAAATCTTCCGTAAGTCCGTGTTGTGGGAAAACAAAGAAAATTCCCCGCTGCCATAGATCATCGTATTTTGATCATGTCGTCGGATGTAGAAACAAATGGCGATTAAATTTTACGTCGGATGTCGAAAAGATCGTGTGTCAAAGCGATCGGATGTCGAGGTACTCTGTATAAGCAAGGTCACGTCTCAAGAGTTGTCCAAACAATGTTATGATGTCAAGCCAGAAGCTCACTATCAAGCAGAAGGATTTTTAGTAAGGACAGCACAGCATTCACCCCGATTCCTATAAATATGCATGCAAACTTGATGAACATATAGTATGACATGAGACAAAATATAGTGTCAATTGTCTTTGCATACAATATTTGAAGTAGAATGAAAGCTATAGGATCAAGAATGGCAGCAAACGCATACCTTTATTGAGCCCTTGGCAACCTCTTATATGTATTTTAATTCATTAATGCTGCAAGCTATGTGTTATTGAATGACTCATTAAAACTATTGACATGATAATGGGCTGGCTTTATGAAATGGGCAAGATGGGCTGTCTGATATATTGATTGGATGAGGCGCTGACACAGAATCATACTAATTACAGCATTATCTTTTTTCAGGGGGTTTCTGCAACCAATTAAAGGCAGCAAGACCTCACTCTAGCTGAAAATAAGATCACTGTGAAACATGATTGTTATGTACATCATTTGTTTCTCGGATGAGGATTTGCTAAGATCTAGATTTATAATTAGAATGTGTGTAATGGAACAATTGAATTTTATGCAAGGCTTTGCAAGTGCTCACTCTGCACACTAATCAGGAACCAATTTTCGACGACATTCAGCTGCTAACCGCGACACCAGATTCATTCAGTTCTTAATTTTTGCATACACACATCAAAAAATCTCATTTACATACACATATAGAGCTTTTTCTTTGTGAATATCAACATACTTATACAGCACTCAGTATCATTAAGCACATTTTAACCTTTTGCATTTCAGTCCCTTAATTTTAGCCATTTTATAATCCTTATTTCCAAGCAATGGCATTTAAGAAATGAGCTGAGTGATTCCATCCTGATAAAAGAGAATGTAATTAGTGTAAGAAGTTAAAGATGATGATAGCGATAAAATGAAGTTTAGAAGGCAGTAACAGAGTTGATGGGGAATTAATGTATTGCATGAAGGGATGAGATTCATGCGTGAATAAAATTTTTGTGTGAATGGGAGAAATGACAATCAAGGGAGTAGAAATTAAAAAAAGGAGACAAAAATCTGCTGTCTTTAAGGAAAATAAAGGTACTTCTTAGGCTTCCTTCAATATACACAATACACAAAGTACTGAAGCAAGTATCGAACGATGCAAACACAGCTTGAATAACAACCCCCAAGGCAGATCATTGTTTTACCAATCAGCAGTATTGGCTCTGACAAGAACAAGGCAGCAGATGGCAGTTAAGGACCTTTATTTTGAGCACACACACAATTGCAAAAAGATCAGTTTCTCCATCCATCCATTATCTACCGCTTAATCCGGGGTCGAGTCGTGGGGATTGCACTTTAGCAGGGAAGCCCAGACTTTCCACTCCCCAGCCACTTTAACCAGCTTCTCTGGCGGGATCTCAAGGTGTTCCCAGGCCAGCCATACATAGTCTCTCCAGCGTGTACTGGGTCGTCCCCGGGTCATCCCGCTGGTGGGACATGCCCGGAACACCCAAACCAGATGCCCGAGCTACCTCAGCTGGATCCTCTCAACGCAGAGGAGTAGCGGCTTGACCCAGAGTCCCTCCTGGATGACCGAGCTTCTTACATTATCTCTAAGAGAGAGCCCTGACACCCCGTGGAGGAAGCTCATTTTGGCCACTCATATCTGAGATCTTGTTCTTTCAGTCACGACCCACAACTCGTGGCCATAGGTGAGCGTAAGATCGACTGGATGAATAAAGAGGTTTGCCTTTTGGCTCCTTCTTCACCAGAACGGTACAGAGTCCGCATCACTGCAGACGCTGCACCAATCAGCCTATTGATCTCCTACTCTCTCCTTCCCTCACTCGTTAAAAAGACCCTAAGATATTTGAACTCCTCCACTTGGGGCAGGATCTCATCCCTGACCCGGAGATAGCATGCCACCCTTTTCTGACTGAGGACCATGGTCTTGGATTTGGTGGTGTTGATTTTCATTCCAACCGCTTCACCCTCGGCTGCGAATCGCTCCAGTGATAGTTGGAGATCACCGCTTGATGAAGCCAACAGCACCACATCATCTGCAAAAAGCAGAGATATAATGCTGGGGCCACCAAACCGAACCCCCTCAACGTGTCGGCTGTGCCCAGAAATTCTGTACATAAAAGTTATGAACAGAATCGGTGACAAAGGGCAACCTTACCAGGAGGCTCAGTACCTTGTATTCCCCAAGCACCCCCTATAGGACTCCCCGAGGGACATGGTCCAATGACTTCTCCAAATCCACAAAACACACTTAGATCGGTTAGGTGAACTCGCATGCACCGTCGAGGACCCTGCTGAGTGTGTAGAGCTGGTTCACTGTTCCACGGCCGAGACGAAAACCACACTGCTCCTCCTGAATCCGAGATTCGACTTTCCAACAGACCTTCCTTTCCAACACTATTCCACTGAATAGACTGAATAACACTATAGCTGGAGCACACCATCCGGTCCCCCTTCTAAAAGCGGGGGACCACCACCCCGGTCTGCTAATCTAGAGGCACTGTCCCCGATGTCCACGCGATGTTGTAGAGGCGTCAGCCATGACAGCCCCACAACATCCAGAGCCTTTAGGAACTCCGGGCGGATCTAATCCACCCCCGAGGCCTTGACACCGAGGAGCTTTCCAACCACCTCATTGACTTCGACCCCAGAGATAAGAGAGCCCACCTCAGAGTGCTCAGACTCTGCTTTCTCAAAAGAAGGCTTGTCGGTAGAATTGAGGATTTCTTCGAAGTATTCTCCACTCCGACTCACAACGTGCGGAGTCAAGGGCAGCAGTACCCCATTTCCACTACACAAAGCGTTATGGTGCACTGCTTTCCTCTCCCGAGACGCCAGATGGTGAACCACAATTTCCCCAAAGCCGTCTGAAAGTCATTTTCCATGGCCTCCCATGTCTGAGTTTTTATCTCAGCGAACGTCGAAGCCGCATTCCGCTCGGCCAGCTGGTCCCTGTCAAATGCCTCTGGTGTCCCACAGACCAATAAGGCCCGGTAGGCCTTTTTCTTCAGCTTGATGACATCCCTTAACTCTGGTGTCCACATACTCCATTTCTGGTTTTATCTATTTCTGGGACGGCATACAGTAGATGAGATTATCGCAATAATGATAAGATGGGAAAACTGCATCCAATTGCATGGAAATTAATGGGGTTCTCATAAGCAACATTTCAGTTCTTAAATGTGCATTTCAGTAACATGATCGAAGATCGCAAATGTTCATGGTTCAGGGAACAGCTGATATATTTTTTTTGGTATACATTAAATATACCAGTATCTTGCCAATCTGTTGTACTTGTTGTATAGTACTTGTGGCACTATGCAATGTGATCTGTTTCAAATTTGAATTCATGTTTGCATAGTTTCCCTACTTTAATGTTTAGGATCATCAAATGCAAATATTAGGCAGCGATAACACAAGTTAACATAAAATGCAGTTTTTAAGTGATTATAATATTAATAAAAGGTAATGAAGACATGGCGGAAAACACTCAGGTGACTTGAAGTTACGCTCAGAGACCCCCAATTTGGCCAAATTTCAAAATTGTCCTATATGCATGTGTTATACATCATTGGAAAGCTAAAAATCTCAATTTTCTGGGAGAAGAACATTTTTGAACATGAGGGCATTTAGAAAAATAAAAAATTAAACAGCAAAAACCTAACTGGAGGTGAGAGCACGTGAGAGCATAATTAAAGACGCCATGATTTTAGTGAGATATTATCACATACTTACCTCTTTTTGATCCAAAAACTCCATGTAGCATGTATCACCGAGTTTGAAGACACAGCTGTGAATTTTTGGGGGATTTTATGAGTGAAACATGGTAATATAGCAAGGGTCGCGATGCAGAAATCGCAGACATCAAGGAGTAATCGAGATTTCTATTTTCGTATATTTACCCTTTTGAACTTTTTTTCCCAATTTTTCTTTGTTTGGATCGATTATTTATCATCTAAAATATTGGGGAAAATGCGACTGTAACGGAAAAAACGCAATTAAGCGATCGATATGAGGGCTATATCCGTGACTTTTTTACAGACGCCAATTTTTTTCATCGTGACATAATTTGTTTAAAAGTTTAAAAGATGCGAGTGAATCATTTTTGAAGTGTTTTTTTTTTTCCAATTAAATATTAGACATCAATTAATGGTTCTAAGTTAAAAATGACATACATTTCGAATAATAAATATGATTTCTCACTTATTTTTATGGCTAGGTTGAAAAAGTGATTGCGCTACATCTGTAAACGGGGGTTTCCAGGGTAAAACGGACAAATTAAAAATAGTTTGGGGGCGTATTGCTCCAAGAATCTGCTATGGCAGCATATAGACTTATTGTTCTATCAAACACAACAGTTCTTTTGGCTTAAAATACAACAATTTATTTTTAAGAGGGGTGAAAGAGCAGAAACTTTTTTCAGCCGTATCTGTGTTTTCCGCCATATATAACTTTGTCTTGATAAAACCCAAAAGACCTGTCAGGTTAGCCTAAAACAAAAGAACACCTCTGCATACAGTATATTAACTTCTGCCAATACTTCTCCTGTTTGGAGAGCATGAGCATTCATAGGGGTACATGCACTTTAGGAGATGAAAAGTCAATAGGGCATAAACACACTCACAAATACAATGCTGTAATGATCAGAAGCCTTGCCAAGTTACTGGCACACAAAGAAAAGAAAAACACCTGGGAAATAACTGCTCTCGTCAAAATAAAGTATCGCTAATGCTTCATTGCTGCTGTTCCATTTCTCTTGTGCACAACCTTAAACACGGTTAGAATATTAAAAAGGAACAAAAAAAAACAACAACTGATCAGTTAGTGTTTTTAATAGGAGCTTTTGCCTCCTGATTCTTAAGACTTAATCAAGAGTTAAACGATATGGGGCCAGAACGGGGCGGAACGGTGCTTTGATTAAAAAAATATGACGGCAACTGTGAAAACCCCATGTTAAAAAACCTGCCAGGCTGCCACACGCACACATCACCAAGAAGAAAACAATCTACTAACGTCAAATTTACATACTCAAGTGTTGACAACAAGGCTAAAAAAGTACTTGTTCTGCGTAATACATTTCCACTGATATTTATGATTAATTTATTTCACAGAGCTCTGTCTCACTGTGGCCAAGTCTGACAAGTTGCGTCGATGTGCACATGCTCGCAGAAAACCACCCTGGTCAGTTGTCTGTTCAATTGCCTAACAGTCTGACATGTGATCAGCATGGATATTTAGTTCTGATTGGTTAAGATATACATGTTTTCTGGAGAAAAAAAAAACATGAGAAAAAAGGAAAATGCAACAGAAAATTGATCAGATCTTTAAGAGAAAGGAGAGAATTGAAGAGGCTTATTTTATGTGTTCTCATGGGAGGTTCAAAATATCTTACGTTTCCATTTTTGTTTATTTATGTTAAGCTACTTATTATAAATTTATTTTAAATTATACTTATAACAAAAAAGTCAATATTTGCATGGCCTTTAAAATATATTCCATTTCAATATGTATAAATTATTTTTACTTATTTTTGTTCTTGTACGGTATGTTATTCTTCTAAATAATAACGATATAAGAAAGTCAATATTTACATTATTTTTAGTTTTAATGTACATACTTTAGTAGGTTATGTTATGTTCTGAAGTTGCTAAAATTGAGGTTTTGCATTTAGATAGTGAGGGAAAATACTATTTGGAGATGGAGGTTAGGGTTACTGGTGTTTTTCTTAACTGTTATTTTGCACATCATTGCAAAAATACAATTTTGAATGAAAATCAGTTCCTCATGTATGCCTTCTTACAATAAGTCTAATGTAGTTGCCAAATGCATGTGTTTTATTTTGTTTTATAGGTAAAACTGTGCCAAATTCTTCTTTGTTTGTTAGTTTTCTTTGCATTTAGTGTGCAAAAATATTCTGGCTCCATGGCAACCTCTATGTCAGGAAGTTCAGGCAAGAAATTCTAGCCGCTTTCATCCCTGCAGTTCAAACATAGGGACCGTTTAGGAAAAGCCTTTTTCCGTTGCACCGTGACTTGAGAACAATGAGCTTACATCCATTAAAATATTTTACGTCAACAAGAACAGAGATGGTGACCCAGACCATCAAAATAATTAATACCAACTTATGGACAATGCAGTACAAGTATAAAGCTGTTTTAAAACAAGATGCAAAGGAAAGGGGTCAAAAATAAGCCAAACTTAAACTCAGTTAAGTGATTAGTTTGGTCCAAGATATTTAACGTCAGAAGTTTGTAATGTAGCTTGTAACCGCGCTCAGCTGCTAGGATCGTACCAGGAATACATTTGTCTAGTCCTTTTGATGGCTGGGATTCAACTGCTAATACTGTAACATCACTACCTAGGTGGGTGAAAGGGTAAGACTTCAAAACTCTAAGTCCACACATCATCTTTATGGTTGGCCATTAAGAAGACAAAGATGAAAGGTTCTCACTCACATAAATGAGCTGACAGCGACAGAGGATGGAGAGAAAGAAGAGAAGTAGGGATGAAAGGAAGTGAGTGAGTGCAATAAAAATGAGATGAAGTGCCCAAGGCCAACCAGCATACTCAGAATCTCTTCTGCAGCAGATGGATCCTCAAGGGAGCTCACATGTTAAGTGTGTTTTTGAAACTTTAGTTAAGGCACTTACAAAGTGAGCAGCTTCTTTCATCACAGGGGAGATACTAAAAACATCCATGTACATGAACATCTACGGTTGTGTTTGGACAATTTCACAGTGGTGTACGCATCCATTCGCCAGGTTGCTGACATTGTTTGGTATAAGCCTGTAATAATATGCATATCGAAACCAAAATCGTCAAACGATTAGGAGTAACAATTCTGCCTCATGGTGTGAGACGATAGAATCGTGACACAACCTCAAGTCCAGAACCAAATATTTTTCAGTCGGAAACTCTCTGCTGCCTGCTCTCTCAAAGGCAGGGTCACAGTCATTGAGGTAGGAACACCCTCAATTACGTCTTGCTCGTCACCCTGACAACAGTAACTCCCGAATCTTCCTGTCCAATCCACAAACAGACAATAATCCCAAACACACCCTTCCTCCTGCCCACGGCCCGCCCCGCGAGAGGCTTCAAAAGACTGAATGTTTAACTAAGCATTGTCATTTTTTCTCGGGAACCTTTTGTTGAAGTGTGATGGGGTGACCTTGCCTCCCCGCCTGAGTCTGTTTCTGGTTTTCCTTGCTGTTTGAAGGCTGTCGACCTGAATAAATTGTCAACTTGTTTTCGGTGTGCCTTCTTTAAACCTTTCAAAACATAGTCAATACAAAGGATTAAGACTAAGGTGAACGCGCGGCACTTGCCCTTTTGGCCGAATTGGCGGGGTCCTGCCGGCCCGGGTCGTTGAAGCTGTGCCAGCGCGGGTCCAGCGGTTGGACCGCGATTCCGGCGATCCGGCTAAAAGGTCAGATTCCTTTAATCCATTATCTATTGCTTATGTCACATTGCTTAAAATGTATTATTACAGGTCTCTATAGAATAACACCATGCAACACATATTTTTTTTCCAGGTTCTAAGTGGTATTTCCTAGTTTGTAATCGTTGCACTGAAATATAAAAACACTTTTCTTCCCCAAAACGTTTGGGGTTGTGGTCACGACTTTGAAATTTTATTGTTCACTTTTCTTTATTGTTGCACTGTTTAATGCTTTTTTATAAAGATGTACATTTTCTTTATAGGTTACAGACTTAGTTTGACCTGAAACACAAAGAAATGACATTTAACATAAATATTTTCTGCATAACTAGGTAAAATCGGATTTTTTTTTTTTTTTTCAAATATAGCCTCTAATTTCAGCAAAACCAGTGGCACCAGGGAGGCTGAGTAGTGTAACCACTCTTTTCATTTAGTTTTGACCCAAGCAATACAAATAAGATGATTACAAGCCAGGAACAATTTTTATTTATTTATTTATTCTCACCTCCCACACTCTTAAGTCATTTACTCAGTCATTCGTTCATTGTATAAATCTTTACAATGCAAAATGGCTGAACATGTTGTCATAATATGTCGAGCAAATTTCTTGACATGTTCAGTACTATTTCTGAAATTCAATGAAAGGGGAGGCAAATGTTGTATTTGCATTTGTTTATTTATTTGTGCATATTACTGTTAAACTTTCAGGTGATTTGTCCCATAAAATGTTAGTATTAATATCATTTCAGTGAAATAATTTTCAAATTTGAAAAAGTCATTTTGTGTATTGAACTGTGGGTCAATAATCGTGATTTGAATCGCATCATTAGTTTTTGTATTGTTACAGCTCTAATAACCTGTCCTGTTAAGCTGGATGGCTTTTCATGCTGGAACAGTTTTGCTCTGCCACAGGAGAGTTTGAAATACTCCCTTTGTGTCTGTTTGTATTTTGGTGTTTCTTTGAAAGTGCAGCTGGACATTAAATGGTGCCAGTGGACTGACAATATAGGCATGGGGAATAGAGATTCAGAGTTTGTTGGAATACACGTATATCCTACCTAACTCCAAGTATCTTAGTCATAAAACTTCATTTACAGAGGGGTCACCTTACAAGTGTTACCTCCCTTGGCTGTAAATGGAGTGACTCCAAACTGCTCAGGATCCCTTTTAACATGTGACGTTTATTACCGCGAACACAACACGTCCGGCTGCCTAGAACATCTCCACACACACACATTCATTCCAACGCACGCTTCCTTATCCCCCCTTCCGCGCATGCGCACACAGCCTGTCGGTTCCAAAGAAGCACTCGCAACACACGGAGGGGATACACCAGCTAACCGACAGGAAGAAAAGAGGGAGGACAGGAAAGACTAGGGTATGACAGGGTGGTGAGCGTACACAAGGCATGTACGCTAAAAAGTGCTGTAAGTAAGTTATATTACAGTTTTTCTCAATTGCTTTGATTTGCTTTCTCAGATCAGAACTGAAATTCTCAAAACTACTTGCTCGATCCTCACACCATTGTATCACAAGTGCACATCAAAAAAGCTGTTTCTCATTTCTTTGAGCAAGTTGATGTTTTTGTGCATCCATGCAAATGATTTTGTTCAATTCTCTGCTGTTTCCTACATTATCAGTTGCATTTGTCATGATGGTCAAAACGGATGATCACGGGTTTCTATTGAATAGTCTCACCACCCACAATATTTCGTCATTACTTCATTGCATAAGTCTTTACATGCAAAATGCATGAACATGTTGTCAGAATATGAGAGAGAGAGAGAACGAGAGAGAGAGAGAGAGAGAGAGAGAGAGAGAGAGAGAGAGAGAGAGGGAGAGAGAGAGAGATTTGACCCGTACAGTGCCCCTTTATGCTTCATAAATGGAAGTAACTTAGCAAAGAGGAAAACACATTTTTGGAGGAAGTGGGGAGAGCAATAGAGGTTTATTTTTACGTTTTTAGGTATGTGTGTGAGAGAGACTGCAAGATAAATATGTTGCCGAGCCAGCATAAAGGCAGCAGGAAGCAGTGGCAGCCAAACTCAGGGGTTTCCAGAGAATCCTCTGAAGAATTCATTCTGTTCCATTCCGTCTTATCAAGAAGCCACTTAGACCTTTAAACTAATCGTGTGCTTGTATTGCTATGTGTGTGTGTGTGTGTGGGGGGGGGGGGGGTGTTTGGGTCGGGGTGTGTAGGTGTGTGTCTGAACTCCGTGTGAAGACAGTTGTCACAAGATCAGTGTGCATTGCATTTTAATGTGTATGTAAAGGCATTTGTATTCACAAGAAATTCTGAGATTATGCTTGGCTTTGTCCAGAGGATGTACATGTTTTTAGGGATGCATGTGTTTGTTACTACCATGCATTACAGTTCATGTCATCCTCTACCAGACTGATTAAATTGACTGCAGACTGTCTCGCCAACCAATTTTACAGAATGATTCTGCCTCCTCTAAGATAGGCATGCAGACACACTCACATATATCAGCATTAGAGTGGGTTTCTCAGTGAGAAAAGCTGCTTTGGGAAGCTTTAACAGTAAGAAGAGAGCTGTCAGGGATTTCCTACCTTCAAAGTCAAAAAAGGCAAAACTGTACTGTACATGTGTGGACATTGCAGTTCCTGGTCAGCCCACAGAAGGAGCTGGCATCTAAATACACCATGGTTCAGGGTAAGTAAGCAGTGAAACTAAATAAAAATATATAAATAAATAAAACACCTGGATTTGACTGTGCATGCAGCATGATTTGCAGCAGTGGCTAATAATGCGTTACTCATGTGAATGTAACAAAGTAGTACAAGTATATTTTTCTCAAAAACTTTTAAGAGTAGTCATAGTGGCGCCTTGTCTGGCTGTCGCTGCTGCTCCCAGTAACATAGATACTCTATTGGTTATTTCACCATCTTGATCTAGGCTTTCAGCATCGAAAATTCAGCGAAACGGTGCAAGAATAGTACATGATCGGCAGGTTATCATTATTTTGAGTAAAGTCGAAGAAGCAGAACACCATACGTAACTTTGGTCTGCTTCGCCGGTCTTACCCAGCGGCCTCCAGAGCAGTGGAGTATTCTCTCAGTGTAGGCCACCCCTGGAGAGATCGGAGATGGTGTAAGAGGAAGCAGAAGCGCGTACAGTTGCCTCCCCACCACAGGCACCGCCATTCCCGCATCTCTTTTATCGCACCACATACATTATACTCGACGGGGGGGCTTCGGCTAGGGGCAGTGAGATGTGTGGCTAGGAAGAACTTCCATGCGGCGTTCCCACTGCCCTCAGCCGGGCTCTCCTATTTTACTGCATACACTGCACTACCTTGCCACACAATCCCATAACGGTGTTGGGCAATGGCTGCCAGTAATTGGGCCCACACTTTTTCTCTATGGTGTTGCCTCTTCTTACATGGTTGTCGGGTGCATGGGTAGGTTGGGTGGGGGGGGCTCCGGTCCCACGCCGCACCCCCGCGGCTTCTCAGCACTCTCCTGCTTCCGCCTTCCCCTCTCTTTTCTGCCCAGGTGTCCTCCTTGGACTCCGGCGCGGTTCGGGTGCCAGTGGGTCAGGAGGGTGTTGCCCACTCTGGGTGGGGACCCTGTCCTGTCCCACGGCCTAGTGGGGTTCCGTGTCCCAGGTCCAGTATGCCGTGTCAGTTGGGGGGTTGCGGGGTGGCTAGTAGGCCGGGTAGGTGGACGTGCGTGGGTCCCGGGAGGATAAGGGCGGACTTGCTGGAGCTGTGGGAGCAGGGACGGGCTACGCTGGCTCACCACCACAAAACAGCAGGGGAAGGGCCCTGAGAAGGCTCCCGCGTAGCATTTCCACTTGTCTACAGAACTATCATATGTCTGATGGGATTCAAGCATGACTGGGTGCCATTAGACACACTCAAGTAGAGATAGTACACCAAAAAGTGATTTACATAATAGGCTACTGGGTTCTGCACCTCACAATGCTGATTTGTAACGCCCCACCCTACCTAATCACATCTCCTGCTGACCCCTCCTTTTTCTCCTACTAATGATAGCACTACTATATTCATAGTTTGTATAGGCGTTGAAAGTATTTTTTGTTGTTGTTTGTTCTTCTCTTCTGTCTCTCTCTCCTTTTCTATTTTCTTTCTGTCTCCCCATTACCCCTTCTTGCTCGCTGCTTTCTCCTAATAAAAAAAAAACACAATGAATAATCATCACAATGGGTGTATATCATACTCCCATGTGATATATTAAGATTGCTCAGACCAATAGCACACTTAGATTCTAATTCTCAAATAAAGCAGCTGAACAGGAAAGGCTAAAATAAAAGGAAAAACAACAACAACAAAAAAAGAAAGCAGAAGCGCGGCTGTCGCAGCGGACTTAAAGCTAAACTAAAGGTCAACCCGTTCCGTCTGCTGCTTCCATCAACCTTGCTTGCCAACACCCGGACACCGCCATTAGCCTGGACGAGCTAACAACATTCAAGTTCAACAGCAGCCATGCTCTCACAGGTATAACCAGGGGTGGTGGTGTTTGCTAACAACAACTGGTGTAATAATGCTACTCTGGTCTCCAGTCATTGCTGTGTGGATGTAGAGTTCAAGATTGTAAGATGCAGAGTCTTCCACCTGCTCTGGGAATTTACCGGCGTCACCATTGTCGCTTTTTACATTTCATCTAGCGCTAACTGTAAACCAGCTCTGAGTGTTTTCTACCGTGCCAACAGTGACGTGCAATCCATACACCCGGAGGGCGTTTTTATTGCTGCTGGGGACTAACCAAGCCAACCATGAAGTATGGTGATTTTGCTACAAGCGGGTAGAATACACTGAACTTGGTTTGGTCTAACATCAAGAAGGCATTCAGAGCGCCCTTTCTGCCCTCACCTTGGCTCCTCAGACCACCTCTCTGCTATGCTAATTCCTACATACCAGTCCACAACCAGAGAAAAGCCTGTTTTGAGGAAGGTGAGAGTGTGGCCTGAGGGAGTCATGTCTGCACTGCAAGACTGTTTTGAGCACATCGAATAGAGCTTGTTTAGAGAGGCTGCAGCAGACAATCAACACATCAATGTAGGAGAGTACGCTTCATTTGTGTCAGACCAAATACAATGGTGCATGGCGGAGGTCACAGTCACCAAGACTATTGTCACTTGGTCCAACCAGAAACCTTGGACAACTAAGGAGGGGATGAAAAGTCTGGAGGGAGCGCAACGCTGCGTTCAAAATTGGTGAGGCAGCAGCATTCAGATTAGCGAGGGCCATTTGAGTAGCAAAGCGTGCCCACAATCAGAAGGTCCAAGGCTTCTTCCAGGAACACCAGAGAACTGTGGCAGGGCATCCGAACTATTACGGATTACAAAGCCACTCCCTCACCCTGCTGGGATGACATTGGCGTCCTCAATGAGCTAAGTAACTTCTATGGAAGGTTCGAAGCTCCAAGCAACAACCCTGCAAGGAAAGCTACACTTCCCCATGAAAAGGCACTTGCGCTCAAAATCACTGCAGTGCGGAGAGTTGCTCGCCCTGAAAACATCCCAGGATGACTGATCAAAGAATGTGCAGACCAACTGGCTCATGTGCTCCCAGACATCTTCAACACTTCACTGAAAGAGAAACATCCCCTCATTTTTCAAGTCAGCCATAATAATTCCAGCGCCCAAGAAACCAGCCATCATATGCCTTAACGATTTTTGCTCTGTTGCACTCAGGTCTACCATCATGAAGTACTTCAAAATGGTGGTTAAGTACCACATCATTTCATACTCCCTCCATATTTTGATCCGTTCCAGTTTGCAATACCAGCCAAACTGCCACACTGAGGATACCATCTCCACTGCTCGCTAGTTGAGCCTTGAGCACCTAGAGGAGAAGAACATCAATGTACGGATGCTGTTCTTGAACTTCAGCTCAGCATTCAATACAATTATCCCCCAGGACCTGATATGCAAATTGGAGCCTCTAGGTTTCAAAACTTCCCTGTGCAATTGGCTGCTGGAATCCCTCTACAACAGAACCCAGTCGGTCCAAGCATGCAACAATATATCCAGTGTCATCTCCCTGAACACCGGCTCCCACTAGGTATGTGTTCTCAGCCTCCTACTGTTCATCCTAATGATCCACAACTGTCTCCCCAGGTACGGTAGTAAGCACATCCTAAAGTATGCCGACAACACTACAGTTATGAGCCTCATTAAAGAATGACATTGGTCTGACTTACAGGGAGGAATTTCAACATCTCGTGGACTGGTGTAAGGTGAAAAACCTGGCACTGAATGTCGACAAGACTAAGGAGATCATCGTGGACTTCATGAGATCCAAACCCAGCCATACACCCCTCCGTATTAACAACACAGCCGTGGAAGTCAGGAGCGCAACCAAATACTTGGCGGTATATATCACTACAAACCTCAGCTGGTCCCTCCACATCGCATATGACCACAAACAAGCTTGCAGTCTGAAGTCCTTTTTCAATCATTTGGCGTCTTTAAAGCGCTGTAGAAATTACACAATTTGACAGAGTCAACATGACTCAAAAGCAATGATTTCAAGCTCCCTCACATTTTTTATTTGGCACCGATAGACCACAGAAACACAGAGATATGATCGTTTGAATTTCATGATAGGAAATATGTAAAGGGCACTCAAGCTCTTTGGGCGGGTGATGTTTCATTCCTGTAAATTTTTCTAGTCAGTATTAGATGATTTTTGTGTATTTCTTTGGCCTAATATGGTAATGTAATAGGGTATAAGCAGGGGTGCACATAATTTTTTTGCCCAGGTTCTCAGAGGAGGACCTGGAGATGTGACTTGGTCCTCATTGAGCTTGAGAGCCGACCCACCTAATGCGATAAATTTATGACAAGCTTTACTTAGAGCCTATTAACTTCAATTATTAATTATATTAAATAATTAATATATTATTATATTAATTATATTAACAATTAATGCCTGATTAACATCAACTGGCACAACAAAATTGCCATTACTTTGAAGTGAAATGTAAAGAAATAAACATAAACGCACCAATTCAAAATAAAGGGCATTATGCGGCTCCCACATTAACTCCAAGCCTTTTTAAAAGTGGGATGTCCTCCTCATAAGACCTCATTGAACGTGCATGTTTAGCTTTGTAAAATGCGAGCAAAAACACGTTTGTCAGTGCATGGCGCTGTTTTCATTACCTTTATTCCGCCACTTGTCCATAGGCCGAGTACGGTGCTGTCTGACATTGATAGTTTGCTTAATTGCCACATGCTCTGTTTTTTCGTGCTTTTCAAAGTTTGGATGGCTGAAATTCTTTGACCCTACATAAAATGCGCTGCTCTTATCGGCGACATTGGGATTCTCACGGCACATTTTGTACTGCATTTCCGTGCGAGCATCATTTACTTCTAGCCACGGTACCTCCTGCAGCCACTTTTCAGCAAAAGTCCTTTTTTCGGTAGCTCCGGTGACGTCTCTGTCGTCTGTCTGTCTTTTGACGGGGGTGGGGGAACACGGAAGTAATTACTCAGTGTGGCCTGCCTCTTCGACATTTTGAGAAGTTATTTTCTCGTGTCCGCCGCAAATACAGTGGTCAGCCATCGGTACGCAAAAGCGTATGGAACCCGTTGAGGGCCAGCGCATTTGTCTACGTCCAGTACGCATGCGCGCATGCGGACCACTTATGTGCACCCCTGGGTATAAGGTATATATGATGTTGCAAGCAGTCACTTACAATGTTACTCTTTATTTGAAAGTTCTTTTTACCAAATACTTTTTGGGGATATATTTTTATGGAGTAAATTTTTCTGATGACGACAAGTGATATTATTTTGAAGTAGCGCTACTTTTACGTGAGCAAAATTTTTGGCTACTCTACCCACCACAGATTATTTGGTCTGAAATCCCCCACTAAAATACCTCTAAAAATATTTTACTCTGTATTTTGAAACTGAAAATTTTAATTTGCACATTGGCACTAAGGCTGACACTACAGGACTTCAGCACAAAGGCCTTGCATTTTTCTTGCACGTTTTTTTGGGTTAGGAAATTTGAATTCACTCCGTGTTTTACCTTTAGGCAGCTGTTGAACCACTTGAATGTCATGAGGACATTTAAACATAGAGGCAAACTATGCTAAAACCGCCTACCTCCATTTCGTTTATAACTCTGTTAACATTTAAAGTGCAAGTACTTGTACTCTCAGTGCAACTTTCAGTTCAGTGTATCGTCAACACTGTCTTGTGTGTTGTAACAAATAACCTCTCATTCCCTTCCCCTTTCCTGAGGGCCAGTTAATGGGGGCGCAGATGGTTCGGAACACCACCCTGGGTCCCGGGGAGCCTGGGCCGGCCCCTGTGCAGAATTTCCACTTTTCTGCAGGTGTATCACATGTCTGTGTGGACTCACACATGACTGGGTGCAATTAGGCACACTCAAGTAGAGAGATTGTCGGTGACAGGATTAGCGATCAGGCAGCATAGAATAGGATATCTACATAGCCACACTTACATGTGATTCACATTAATACTGGGTTCCACACCTCACATCGCTCCACTCCGCCTAATCATGTCTCCTTTTAACTCCTCCTCTGTCATCTCGGTTATCAGGCCCCCCACACGCATAGGCGGAGATTGAGGGGGGGCAGTGCCCCCGGGTGGCTAAAATATGTCATTGCATGTAACTGACTTTCCTATAAAAGAATTTACCAAAATTTTGGACAAAAGACTTGATCTTCAAGTTCGCATGGCTTTAATTAGTCGCAGAATTCTGTGCCGTCTCTAAGCTATTTGTTAGTATCAGGGCACCAGAGTGGCTAGCGTGAGTCAATGGTGCCTTCTTCGCATCCCAATAAAAAAACAACATATGCACGTACGAGAATCATTGATGATCCATGTAATCAATAGTATTGGCTATGTTTTCAGGATAAAGTTATGAAAAACTTACCATTGCATGTCAATATTTGTAGTGTGGACAGCAACATTTGTAATCCAGCAGCTCTGCAGGGAACAGGCTGTCTAGGCAAGCAGGGTGGAGTGATATGACATTGTTTTTTTCACCGCTAATTTTTTTTTGTGGGAATGAAAGGGACTCTCCAGCAGACTGAGCCCGAGTGGCCGAAGCACTCCTCTCTATTGTGGTCTCAATACGCGTCTAAAAAAAATAACCCTGCATAATGATATGAATTACGGCAGTGTGGTGTAATATTGTTTTGGCTGCATGGGTAATTTATTTGACTATGTTGGAGCTGTTAATATCATTTTTTTTTAATTGGCATGCTAAGCAGGCACCATTGACTTGCGCTAGTTTAGCCAATCCGGAGCCCTGAAATTAACAAATAACTGACGAACTATACGGAAATTCTATAAATCAACTCTACCGACTAATTAAGACCCCGCTAACTCAAAGATTAGGCCTAATATCAACAATATTGATCCTTTGATTGATATCCCCTTAAAAATAAAGCCCTAAACATTAAAAATGTTGTCTATAAAAATTGTAAAGCAGTAAAACAATCAACAAAATGAATAAAATGAACAAAAACCCTACAAAGTACAGTATTTCAAAATGGGTCAAAATTAATTTCGAACAGATCATGTGACAAGTACCTTAGAGACAGTCTTTTACTTTGCTTAGCCAAAACTACACCTGAGGAGGCAAGATAGATATTTAGCACGCCACACCCACTACAGAGCCTAATTTTGTCTTGTTTAAAGGACATTACATCAAAGCTGGATCAGCCTGTAGTGTGTTTTTCCACTTTAAATTTGAGTACAACTCCAAATGCAGACCTCCTTGGGTTGATTTCGTGGATAATTTTTGAGTGACTTTGTTAACAGCACATTCAACTATGGAAAGAACGAAGTATTTAAAAAATATATTTCATTCATTCAGATCTACAAAGTGTTCTATTAGTGTTCCCTTTATTTTTTGAGCAGTGTATTTCCGTTTGTTGTCTGCTCTTCTGTCTGCTTCCTTGCCTCGCTGTTTTTTCGCTATAACCCCCGCCTGCTTGCTGCTCTCTCCTATTGAATAAAATATAATGAACAACCACAATGGGAGAATATCACACTCCCATGAAATACAATAAATTTGTTCAGACAATCAGGGCACTCAGATTCCTCTCCTCTGTGTCTAAGCTGCTGAACAGGACAGGTTAAAAAAAACAAATAACCTCTCCATCAGCAGACCACAATGTTTTAAAGAAGATAGGCATTGTTTCCCCAGTATACTTTCTTTATTTTTTTAGAAGTCCTTATACCGATACAACTTGTAACCAGCTTTTTCACGGGAACAAAGCCTGAACGACAAGCACAGCAGGGAAGATGTGGGAGTTAAAATCCACAGCCGCTAGTCAACAGCTAAATGTGCTGAAATCCTAAATACACTCCCACCTAGGTAGCACTATAAATAGTTGTTAGTGTGAGATATTTATAGACTTTGAGTGCCTGTCTATTTATTGTAAAAAAAAAAAAAAAAAAAAACATTTGCCGACATCATTCAATATAGCATTTTCTTTGAGAAACTTTAAAACGCTGATGTAAGTAAAGTAGGTAACTGTAAATGTTCATCTATGAGCTCTCCCTTATACACACCCCCACAACCCCCCACCCCCTCCCCCACACACACAGCTTGATGGTTGTAAACAACACATAAATGGCGGGACATTAATCATAACTGTAATGTTGTTGTAGTTCAATAATTGGCTCATCTCTGTTTACCTTGTTCACACGACATTAGGAGACTAACCTTTCTATGTCATTAAACTCTAATACTGCTGGATGCTTTAATTTACCAGTCACCGATCCATCAACCAGAAAAATGTGCAGAGACTAGCTGGTAACTTTCCATCAGCAACTAAGACGTTTCAACACATCACAATGATCCCTCACTACTGTTGGATGAATGAAAATGAGCCATATGTTGGGCAGACACATTTGTCATCTACATTATTACAGCATGCAACTTTCATAAAAGATTTGTTAAAAGTCCATGCAGACTTGCCCGAGTAATTGAATTCTATAGGAAGACGTCATACATGCCACACATGCACAGAATTATGTCTTCTGAAGAACAATAGGCTTTCACTAATCCAATTAGAGCAGATAAAAATGATTCGGCCTAAAAAAAAAATGGCTTTCAAGGCTCAGTGAGAAAGCCTAATGGAAACAGATAGTATTTAGTTTAGCAAACAGAAGGGGGTAAATGCATTTAGGAAGTCAAGCAAAAACAAAGCAATATAACTTAATGTCCTTTGAGAAATGATCTATTTGCTTTTATGTGTATATATATACAGTATATACTCTTCACATGATGTGTGTTTGTGTGCGTGTGCAAGCATGTGTGTATGCCTTACCCACAGTGAGTTGACCAGTCAATTGTCCGTCATCAGTCCTAGCATTGATAGTCACATTTCTATCGGACTGCATGATCAATGGACTGTCCTGCAAAGAGACAGGGAGATGTCATTTGAATATTTGCCTCAGTAAGTTTACAAGAAATGTCAAAAAATGTCCAGCAATCTATAGACACATTTATCAACGTGAGTGACAAAAAAGTATCACACCTTTCAAAGTTCTGACATTCATTTCAACCCCACCAAGAGTATAAGTCGGGTGGGAGTGCTGGCCTATGCGACGGTGTTCTTGGCAGGCCTGATTGAGACGCTTAAGCTTATACTCTTGCTTTTCTTCTATTTTATCTCTGCTCTCAAATGATTTCCTTTCCCATCACTTTGACTCCCCCCTCTTTTTATAGTCAGGAAATAGCTTTTTCAGTTTTGGCACCATTAATTGAATAGCTCACATGTGACTACATTTCAGTCAAGAATTCCAAATGAGAGTTCCAAATTGCAGGTTTTGGTTCAATGAAATAGAAAAATGAAATCCCCCACAAGTCAGTCTTTCATTTGTACACTTAACATGTGTTTAATAAATACTTCTAAAGAGAGTCTAAGGCTACGTTCATACTGCAGGTCGTAATGCATGAATCCAATTTTTTTTTCTCGAGTTTTTCCAACTCGAGTGAGGCATTAACTTGACGGCCTGAACGGAACAGGTCGCATAGAAGTGGACCATTTCAAATCCGATCTGGGTCACTTTCTTATGTGGTTTAAATCTGATCTGGGCCACATTTTTCCAGAATGTTGCGGCGGTCTGAACTGTCAAGTCTCCCAAATCGGAATTCATAGAGCAATTATGTCAGCATAGAGCAAGAGGCACGGAGGACGGAGCTGTATAGTAACGTTAGCGCCTAGCTTGAACTCAGCTTTCTGGGAAGAGGTGAGCTTGACAACAGTCAGAAATATAATATAATGGGGGGGCGGGGGTCAAGCCTGAGAATGCTCGGTTTTCTTTCTGTTTCTTAAATGAGCAGTACTGTATTTCAATATTGCCTACATGGCCGAGAGTTCGGACAAACTGACAGTATGGTGTGTGCATGGACGATGCACACACATACGGTGCATGCGTTCTATCAATCGATATGAACTTGGAACATAAGACTAAACAGGGATTAATAATGTCTGTTATTTGTGTCCTCTTTTTGGAAATCAAAGGAGTTTTGGGAGTTTTTCCTTGCTGCCAAGGAGGGTCTAAGGATGGGGGATGCCCAGGACACGAACTTCATCTAATTCACCTACTGTTTCCGACTGTGTATCATATTGACTCTGCAAAGCCCTCTGAGACAACCTTGTTGTGATATAGGGCTATACAAATAAAATCGAATTAAATTCAAAATATGATCACCCTAGAATGATGCAGAGCCAGCATGTGTTGTCATTTGTCTTGATGTTTTGATGCTTCTGCGCATGCGGGACAGTTTTCTACGCACGTGTCAGACTGCGCTGTTAATTTGTTACTGTTAATGCGCATGAGCAATACTGGAACTTGCTCAATAGACAAAGGCAGTCTGAACGGGCACGCCAAAAAAACAGATATGACAAAAAATTCAGAATTGTGCATTCATACCTGCAGTATGAACCTAGCCTAAGACTGTCAGAAGACACCATAGAGCATCAGGAGAATGTACAGTTATCCCTCGTTTTTTGCAGTTCATGGGGACCCCCCCGCAATAATCGAAATCCTCAAAGTAGAATTGTAGCTTATTTACATTAAAAAAGGGAAAAAATATATATATTTTTTGGTATGTTTAATGTATTTATTCAGATTTAGCATTGGAGAGAGAAACACATAAGACATTATTTTTCCCTTTTTTTCCCCCCAAAGTATCATTCTTTATTATATTTATATACAACACAATGAATGAATTGCCATAGCTACTACAGACAATGTTAAAAAGCTAAATGAGGTGGCGGCCTTTGAAAGGTACATTAGGGCAAATAAGTATTTAGTCAACCACTAATTGTGCAAGTTCTCCCACTTGAAAATATTAGAGAGGCCTGTAATTGTCAGCATGAGTAAACCTCAACCATGAGAGACAGAATGTGGGGGAAAAAAAACAGAAAATCACATTGTTTGATTTTTAAATAATTTATTTGTCACCATTTATCATGGTGAAAAATAAGTATTTGGTCAATACCAAAAGTTCATCTCAATACTTTGTTATGTACAGTACCCTTTGTTGGCAATAACGGAGGCCAAATGTTTTCTGTAACTCTTCATAAGCTTTTCACACACTGTTGCTGGTAGTTTGGTCCATTCCTCTATGCAGATCTCCTCTAGAGCAGCGCTGTTTTTGGGCTGTCGTTGGGCAACACGGACTTTCAACTCATCTGGAGACTGGCTAGGCCACTCCAGGACCTTGAAATGCTTCTTACGAAGCCACTCCTTTGTTGCCCTGGCTGTGTGTTTGTGATCATTGTCATGCTGAAAGACCCAGCCACGTCTCATCTTCAATGCCCTTGTGGATGGAAGGAGATTTTCACTCAAAATCTCTCGATACATGGCCCCATTCATTCTTTCCTTTACACAGATCATTCGTCCTGCTCCCTCTGTAGAAAATCAGCCTCAAAGCATGATGTTTCCACCCCCATGCTTCACAGGTGTTCTTCGGATGCAATTCTGTATTCTTTCTCATCCAAACACGAGAACCTGTGTTTCTACCGAAAAGTTCTGTTTTGGTTTCATCTGACCATAACACATTGTCCCAGTCCTCTTCTGGATCATCCAAATGCTCTCTAGCAAACCGCAGACGGACCTGGACGTGTACTGGCTTCAGTAGGGGGACACGTCTGGCAGTGCAGGATTTGAGTCCCTGGCGGCGCATTGTGTTACTGATAGTGGCCTTTGTTACTGTGGTCCCCGCTCTCTATAGGTCATTCACTAGGTCGCCCCGTGTGGTTCTGGGATTTTTGCTCACCGTTCTTGTTATAATTTTGACGTCACGGGGTGAGATCTTGCATAGAGCCCCAGATCAAGGGAGATTATCAGTGGTCTTGTATGTCTTCCGTTTTCTAATAATTGCTCCCACAGTTGATTTCTTTACACCAAGCATTTTACCTATTGCAGATTCAGTCTTCCCAGCCTGGTGCAGGTCTACAATTTTGTCTCTGGTGTCCTTCGACAGCTCTTTGGTCTTGGGCATAGTGGAGTTTGGTGTGTGACTGACTGAGCTTGTGGACAAGTGTCTTTTATTCCGATAATGAGTTAAAACGGGTGCCATTAATACAGGTAACGAGTGGAGCCTCGTTAGACATCATGAGAAGTTAGACCTCTTTGAAAGCCAGAAATCTTGCTTGTTTGTAGGTGACCAAATACTTATTTTCCACTCAAATTTGGAAATAAATTCTTTAAAAATCAAACAATGTGATTTTCTGATTTTTTTCCACATTCTGTCTCTCATGGTTGAGGTTTATCCATGTTGACAATTACAGACCTCTCTAATCTTTTCAAGTGGGAGAACTTGCACAATTGGTGGTTGACTAAATACTTATTTGCCCCTCTGTAGCTGTCTGGCCACTTCAAAGCACCTCACCTAGTCACTCATCGTTTACTGTAACAAGCTGCAGCTGCCTGGTGAGAAAGAAATCCTTCAAGAGGGTCAGTGAGAGGCTGTACGTGATCGGATGGGACATCTTTATAAAATCCTTTTTTTTTTTTTTTTTTTTTGGGAAAAAAATCTGCAATGGACTGAGGGTGCGATGTTTGAAGCATGAGGTAGCGAGGGATCACTGTATACATAATTTAAAACAGAAATCACCTTTTTGTAACAAAAAAAACAACTCTTTTCTAGATCATTCTTTGTAACTGCATCCCCCGGAATTCCACTCGGTCTGTTACCCTCCGAACGACGCGAAAAACACGTTTGTATTGTAATCAATACGAGGTGGTCCACATGATCCGCTCTGCTCCGATCCGGATACGCCTGAGTACGGCCTCTCAGTCCATCAAAACTAAAATACAGACGAGGTCTATTTCTGGTCCGTCAAACCGCGGCCGGATCAAGCCCTGCCATTTAGCACACACCAAACAGGAATAGAACGCCATCAATATCCAACAAAATGTATACAGGTCATTTGCATGGGATATACAGTGCTTGTGTATCTCCAAATAATAAGATATATTTTAAAATTACTAAAGGAAATGACATCCTTCATAAAACTGTTGTACTTGTAATACTGTCATCGTTGCAATGATGCATCATCGCGACCCCCCCTATTGGTGCAATTGATGTGGCAACGCGACGCTCCCATTGATGGGCTATTGACATTACAATTGAGTGCCGGAAAAACATAAACAGTCAAAAGCGAGCAGCCAATTCTTACAAGGCTACACTGGTGTAAAAAGTGGAATGTAGGATGGCAAACACGATTGAGTAGAAACCGGGTGGTCATTCTTCACCGAGACCGGCTCGCCCCTGATCATCTCCATAAATGGCTAGAGAAACAGAGTGAGGACCCTTGGACGCCTCCAACGCTGGCTGGAAGAGAGTGAGCTCGGCGGCGCTGCAGACTTCCTTGCCATTTGCGGGATTACATTCCGGAAGCTGCGGTTGCTAAGGACAACTAGCTGGCTGGGTGGGGGCTGTGTAGCATCACTTGGAATACTTTTGGTGACGCAATGATGTGTCAGCGCGACCCTCCTATTGGTGCGTTTGATGCGGCAATGCGACGCTCCCATTGGTGGGTACCTGGTAGAACCTAAGTGAGTGGGGGTAAAAATAATACACAGTGCCTCTGGATTGGCAGACCGGGGTGTTGGTCCCCCTTTTTTAAGGCTGCCCTTTGTCACCGATTTTGTTCATAATTTTTATGGACAGAATTTCTAGGCGCAGTCGAAGCGTTGAGGGGGTCCGGTTTGGTGACCTCAGCATTGAATCTCTGCTTTTTGCAATGATTTAGTGCTGTTGGCTTCATCAAGCCGTGACCTCCAACTCTCACTGGAGCGGTTCGCAGCTGAGTGTGAAGCGGTTCAGATGAAGATCAGCACCTCCAAATCCGAGACCATGGTCCTCAGTCGGAAAAGGGCGAAGTGCCCTCTCCGGGTCGGGGATGAGATCCTGCCCCAAGTGGAGGAGTTCAAGTATCTTGGGGTCAGTGACGTGCGGTCAAGGGAGGCAGGTGAGGCAGAGCCTCACCTGTCATCATGACAAAAAAATAATTATAGCATCAAATTTATATTCATATTTGTCCATTGCTCTTTATGTATGACTCATTTCAAACATTTTTTATAGTCAAAATCGCTGAATTTGCCCATTTCCTGTTCAAATAACGAAGTGAAACGAGAGGTGCGGCAGCAACGAGTAAAGCCTCACCTCTGATTGCGCAATCCATAACAAACTGGGTTGATACATGGAATTGGAGCGTGCTGGTTGCCGTACATCTGCATGTCGCCATTATAATGTTTCCAGATACGTTTATTTGACCTGATTTTCCACAGTCTGGCTAATGTCTTTAACCCTTAAAGTTTAATTTTTGTTAGCGACATATTTAGTTTTGCTGATGGGAAATAAAACCGCAGTGAAAAGGCACAGCTTGCGGCAGATAGTAAGTACTCTGCCGCACTGAAAGGGGGCGTACGTGAAACTGGACTTTCCGTCAAAAGTGGACGCGATTAACAACACCGGAGCTAAAAGGTGTGCTTCAAACTACGGGACAGAAGATAAGTCGCGCTTTTCAAACGGACTGGTACACCCGAAAAGACTGGCTATGTGGCTGTCCTTCAAAAACATCGGCTTTGCTGCTTTCCCTGCCTTTTTTTCTCAACTTGTGCCAATGTCTGGACTAACACGAGATATTGTGACATTAAAAAACTACCACGAAGCCTCAGCAAACACGAGAGCTCGACCACTCACATTCAAAGCCTGATTGCTTTAAAAACTTTTGGAAGCTCAAGGATCGATTTGGCTTTGACGAACAGCGGAAGCTCAACGGTAGCATCCAGAATGCTAAAGTAAAGAGTTTGAAATACCTCATTAATGCAACCTGCATCCTAGCTAAACAGGAGTTAACATTTCGTGGTAACGATGAGCGTGTAAGCTCTTCTAAACGTGGCATATATGTAGAACGATTACATGGTTTTGCTAAGAAAGATGAAAGGTTAGCTAGACATTTGGACACATCCACTGTGTGTTCTTGCTTGTCAAATAGAACACATCGATCTAATTGAAGCAATCCTCTCCATTGAGGCGGAGAGATTTTTTAAGGTAAAGGAAAATAAGGAGGACTTTTACAAAAAGGGCGTAGGTTTGCATAGGGACGGTAGGGACATAACACTACCAACTTTTCAGGATGCTAAAATTGTCCCCACCAACGTTTAAGCAACCTTACCTTTTTTGCGTGATATAATGTTCAGTTATATAGAGAATTTAGATCTTTCAATAGTTCCATATGTTGTAAGGATAGAATTGACCCTACCATTATTAAGTAAATTATTTTCATTATGTTTATGCTAATAAAAACCAGACATTTATTCAGGAAGTTTTCAAAATGTTTCTTTAGTATTTTTTGAAAACAAAGGTTTGAATTGAACAGTGTATCATCTGAACCAATGCACATAAAAGTTATTATCAGTAGATAAGGATTTATTTTGCATTGATCATTTTGTCTATTAATTAACTAGGTTCATATACATGAGAAATGTGGCCCTTTGCCCCCTTCATCCAATCTGTTTGGTCTTATTAATGTCCTAACTAAATTTTGGCCTTAAATAAAATATTCTTTGTTTTTCTTTTCACACTTTTTGTTTAGCAATCTGTAATAAATTGATTAAAGTATCAGAATTACAAGTTTTAAAAAAAAAAACTGAATATTTCATTAAAGGTCAGAATTGAATTCTGTGGTTTTGTACACCACTCTTTACTCTCATTTATGTTGCATGAATTATCGCAAATGCATGTTATTTTCTTACTTTTACGTATCGATAATATGTACCGTGTGTGTGTGTTTTGTGAAGAATGCTGATGAGATATGAAATAACCAGTAGCCAATTGAATAAGCTACCCTTTTTGGTTTATATATTTGGAAATCTGACACTAAAGGAGTCAGTGCCTCACCAACCATGAACCTCACCGCACGTCACTGCTTGGGGTCTTGTTCACGAGTGACGGTAGGAGGGAGCGGGAGATCGACAGGCGAATCGGTGCGGCGTCTGCAGTAATGCGGACTCTGCACCGGTCCGTAGTGGTGAAGAAGGAGCTGAGCCGAAAGGCAAAGCTCTCGATTTACCAGTCGATCTATGTTCCTACCCTCACCTATGGTCACGAGCTTTGGGTCGTGACCGAAAGAACAAGATCCCGGATACAAGCGGCCGAAATGAGTTTCCTCCGCAGGGTGTCCGGGCTCTCCCTTAGAGATAGGGTGAGAAGCTCTGTCATCCAGGAGGGACTCGGCGTCGAGCCGCTACTCCTCCGCGTAGAGAGGAGCCAGCTGAGGTGGCTCAGGCATCTGGTTCGGATGCCTCCCGGACGCCTCCCTGGAGAGGTGTTCCGGGCATGTCCCACCGGCGGGAGGCCCAGGGGACGACCCAGGACACGCTGGAGAGACTATGTCTCTCGGCTGGCCTGGGAACGCCTTGGGATCCCGCCGGAGGAGCTGGTTGAAGTGGCTGGGGAGAGGGAAGTCTGGGCTTCCCTGTTAAAGCTGCTGCCCCCGCGACCCGACCCCGGAACAAGCGGAACATAATGGATGGATGGATGGATGGATAATAAACTTTGTGTTCATCTGATCATGTAGTCTTCTCCGTTTTGGGCATGCACGTCGAGACACTGTGGGTGCACGGACCGCATGAGAGACGTATGCAGTGGGCATTGGGCGACGCAGGAGGTCTGCATCGGTACCGCGAACCTTAACAGTAACAGCAAATTTGAAAATGAATGTGATATTTTAGGTTACTATAAGATACACTTCTGACTACTCAAATTGCATGCTTCAATATACAGTAATACAGCTACATGCTAGTGTATTACAAATGACCAAAAAAAAACTTTTTGGGTTGATTTGAGCACTTGTGACTTAAGTGGTGATTGCATGGATGCATTGTTTGGTACTTTTCTTGTTGTTTTCTTTTACCCTTTAAGGTCTGGGCCTATTTTGTCCTATTTTGCATGCTTATGATGTTGCCTTTATAATGTATTTAACACATTTCGATAAAGGCCAAAAATGCCTATGACCATACCTGCTTTTTCTGTGAAATTATCAAATATAAAACTTTTCATCATTTTCTGTTAATTAAATGTTCATCCTAAGAAGTTGAATAAATATTATCAAGCTTAAAAAATGGTTCGTCGAGCATATGTGGTTGTCAATAGGATATAAATATTACAAATTTTGCCAAAAATATTTTGGATACAGTACTTTTATATTTTTGGGTCCAAAATGTTGATTATAATTGGTCAGTGAAGAAAAGAACAGTTTGGACATAAAGGTTACAGTGTCCTGAAAAAAGGGACCCAACCAGGCCATTTTGAACATTTTTTTCTTTAAATGCAATAACAAAGGCATGCAAAATCGGACAAAATAAACCCAGATAAAGGGTTAATTATTGTAATCTACGCAAAATATTCTTGCACCTACTGGTAAATGTGTGCGAAAAAAAATTGTGTACACCATCCACATCTAAAATCAATCTGAGAGGTTTTAATTAAGGTTGTGTTCATGGTGACATAGATTATTGCAAATCAAAAACACATGCACGCACATTGGCCACTCAGGTAGAAAACAAAATGGCTAAATGCACATGGTGCTTCTTATGTGCTCCTCATAGCATGCACACAGGATTAATTATTTTCAGCAGGGCGTGGGATAGGCTTCACTATATTATCTTTCCACTCTGTTTAAAGCGTATGGCTGCTTTGTGCAGCTTGACAGATGTAATGTTCTCCACATCATTCCATCTCAATGGGCAGTGCTTAGGAGCAGCCCTCATGCCATTCACTTTGTGCAGTCATCTAGAACTGTGACTTCATATGAAAAATATCATTTCATTAAGCAACTATATGCAAATTAATGGAAATTGAAGCAGTAAATAATGAATATCAAAGCTAATGCTCATTTATATTTGTACAACATCTGGTTGATACCAAACAATGTGACTGGTAGGAGGATAAAGTCACCGTAATTGCCTTTTCTACATTGGAAAATGAGGTACCTGCAATCTATGCTTATTACAGTGTCAAGCATCAGGATACCAATTTTATGCTCCATACTAATCAAAGGGACATGTGTAACTATATATACTGTATATCATCATTACAAATCAAAGCAGGTATGTCTCCTGCCTGTGCTTGTTTTAGATTTACTATGAAATTGTTGATTTATGAATACATTATCTTAATTTATTTCAGAACCATAATAACAGTAAAATAGTATATGAATATGTAGTGGATTTACAGTATAATATATATATATATATATATATATATATATATATATATATATATATATATATATATTATGTATGTCTCATTGTGCCCTGCGACTAGCTGGCAACTAGTTCAGGGTGTACCCTGCCCTCTGCCCGTAGTTAGCTGGGATAGGCTCCAGCATCTCCGTGACCCTCGTGAGGAAAAGCGGCATGGAAAATGAATGAATCAATATTTCTAAATCGTAACCTCTTCAGCATATTTCATATTTTCAGCAAAGGGATTTTGGGGTGGCTTCACACATCTCTTCAAGAAATGCAGATACTTTCAAATGTAAACCATTTCTTTTGTTTCGATCAAAACGAACATCATCTTTTAAACGAGGGAGGGGTTTCTGCAAAATTAATCCCACCTATTTTTGTCATTGACAGTGGAAGCAATACAAGGGCACACAAACACTCTTCTAATCTGACTGTCAACAGATCTGAGGCACATTTAGTTGAGATTCACAATGAATACAGATGAGTCTAGCTCAGATAAGCCTGAACAAAATCCAACACAACATTCACAAACAATTCTTTCGAGTAAAAGAGCACTGATTAAAAAATATGAGCATACACTAGCAGAGCAGCCTGCAGCATTTCTTCATAAAATATATCACATGTTGTGATAAGAGAATGCCTGCCTTTTATAATATAATGACTCAAGACACAATAATCTGCCAGCGGCTACACACATACAAAAACTATTCACTTTTGCAAACATTTTTGAAATTGCTTGGAAAACCCTTAATGCTACAAAACATAATCTTGCAATCCCATAATTTCAATACATACAATATTTCTCCTCCAATTTTATCTTCTGTAATATGTATGACTGTAGTTTTTCATTTTTTAAAAATACCTCCTTAAAATGCATTTGAGGGTTTCATGGAAAAGCAGATCGAATGTGGCTTTGGGCTTCAGTTCAACATTTTATTTTGAGACATAATGATAAATTGGAGGCCTAACATGCAGTAGATACATGCATCCTCTTGTATGAAATACAATATCACCACCACACAGTGGTGTTCCTAGCCTACATGGTGCCCAAAACCATAAACCCTAATTGGGAAAAATAAAATAAAAATAAAAACAATTGCCCACAAAATGGCTGGTTGGCCAACAAAATACACTGCATGAAGTATACTTATACTCCCAACAACCAAAACACAGTATATGCTATGAATGTTACATTTATTAATGCTATCCAACCAATTGGAATTGCACAACAATAAATATGTGCAAGAGAATATTAATTTAACATCACAAACTTTCCTAAAATGCTGTAAAAATAAACAAAGCGTGAAGGTTTCCACTTGTTGCCTCAGATGTGTTGACCACTACAGGGGCTCCAGTTAGAGAGCACAGGAGATGAAAACAAATACTTTTTTGGGCTCATGTGCAGGTGTGCATACACACACATACATTTAGTATTTGGTGAATAACATACAGACATACAGGGTGACCCAAAAAAAAGTTTACACTGCCATAATACAACTTAAATGCCATGTTTATTCATCTTAGAATTAGAATTTAATCACAAATTATACGTACGTCCTTCAGAACTGCTCAATGTCTTTGAGCAATTTGAACATATTTCATTGTCATCCCTCACCGAAATAGTTAGTAGCATGAAACCCACTAACTGTCCATTAGACGTAATACCAGCTAGGCTTCTGAAGGAAGTCTTTAGTTGCCTTGGATCAAGTCTGCTGTCTCTCATAAACACCTCTCTCAGTTCCGGTTCTGTCCCAGCTGCCTTCAAACAGGCTGTAGTCAGACCCCTTCTTAAAAAAACCCATCTCGACTCCTCTGTGCTGTCCAACTTTAGACCTGTCTCCCACTTGTCTTTCCTTTCCAAAGTTTTAGAAAAAGTTGTTTTTATTCAATTGCAAACCTTCTTAGAGACAAATTCCACCCTTGACAAGTTCCAATCAGGTTTTAGGTCCAGACACAGCACTGAGTCAGCATTGTTAAAAGTACATAACGACATTGCTCTTTCTGTGGATAATGGAAACCCGGCTATCCTTGTTTTACTGGACCTCACAGCAGCATTCGATACAGTTGACCATTCAGTCCTTGTATCTCGTTTAGAACATTTCATAGGTATCCGTGGTAACGCTTTAAAATGGTTTAAATCCTATTTACAACATAGAACATTCTCGGTAATGATTGGGGAATTTTCCTCCTCACAAACTTCTCTGTCTTGCGGGGTACCGCAAGGCTCTATTTTAGGGCCTGTTCTTTTTGCGCTTTATCTCCTACCTTTAGGATCAATTATAAAAAACCATGATATCACTTTTCATTTTTATGCTGATGACCTGCAGCTTTATCTGCCCCTGAGACCTAATAAAAAAACTGCTCTTGCTAAATTGATGGGGTGCATATCTGATGTGAAGCAGTGGCTTGCACAAAACTTTTTACACCTTAACGAGAGCAAAACTGAATTTATTACTTTTGGCACACCTTCCATGATGAAAGCCCTTGAGCCCAACTCTGGCGCTCCGGCTGACATTTTTAAGACACACGTTAAAAATCTCGGAGTGATATTCGATAGCAGGCTTAACTTTGAAAAACAGATTAGTTCCGTTGTAAGAGCAAGTTTTTTCCAGCTTCGTCTCTTAGCCAAAGTGAAGCCTTTTCTTAGTCGCCACGACCTTGAAAAAGCAATTCACGCTTTTATAAGTTCAAGGCTGGACTACTGCAATGCAATTTATGTTGGCCTACCCAAGTCCTCGATCTCTCGGCTGCAACTTGTTCAAAATGCTGCTGCTCGATTTTTAACAGGTACACCTAGACGTGAGCATATTACCCACGTGCTATCATCACTCCACTGGCTTCCAGTCCATTTTAGAATTGATTTCAAACTTTTACTGTTTGTTTTTAATTCTATTAATGGCCAGGCTCCGTCTTATCTATCGGAAATTTTAACTTTTCGTAACTCTGGCAGGACTCTTCGCTCGACCGGCCAGCTTCTTTTGGATGTTCCAAGGTCAAAACTTAAACAGTGGGGAGACCGATCCTTTGCGGTTGCTGCCCCCAGGCTGTGGAACAGCCTTCCCCCCGAAATCCGCACCACCACGGATGTAGGTCTTTTTAAGTCTCGGCTAAAAACACACCTTTTTAGACTCGCCTTTTACAAAGATTAGGATAGCCTGGTTTTATTAGCTTAAGGGCTTTTTTAATGTTTCTTTTCGATTTTATCGGTTTTATTGTTTTACTTGCTGGAATTTTATTGTGATGCGCTCTTTGTTTTATTTTATTTTGTAAAATGTCATTGTATAATATTTTCCTGCCGTTTATTTATCTTGAGCCATGTTTTGTTGTAAAGCACTTTGGGGGCCTTTCGGGTTTTGTAAAGGGCTATATAAATAAATTTGATTGATTGATTTGATTGATTATACATTATTGTAAAGAACATGTACAGTACACTCTATTTTTCAATGTGTCCTCCCTTAAGTGTCACAACAGCCTCCAGGCGCCTGCGGAACGCTTGACAGGTCTTCTTTATGTAGGATGCTGTCATCTTTTCCCAAGATCTAACAATGGACCTCTCCAAGGCTGCCACAGAAGTTTGTGGCTTCTTACAGGCACTGTCCTCCACAGTTGCCCATATGCTATAATCCAGGGGATTGAGATCTGGACTCTGCGGTGGCCACATATCACCTTGTCAATCAACTTTTTGGTTCGCACAGATCGGCACTTCCAGACCCAGGTTTTCGTGAGGCTGTTCCAGTATCTTTCAGCTTCTTTTTAACTTTGTAGACCGCACATCTGGATATTCTCAGATTTGCTGCAATCTCAGTAGGTGTCAGACCGGCACGCAGCAATTCATGTACAGCAAAAGTTTTCTTCATTTTCAGCAGAAGCACAGGAATTGTAGAGACGAGAGATTATCAGCTGCATTGAGTGACCTTAATGAATCACTTAAGCATGACAACCTATTTAGATATGTTTCAATGGCTTTTAAACAAGCAGTCAACTGAGTGTAAACTTTTTTTTGGGTCACCCTGTATACCTAATTTTCGGACTATAAGCCGCTACTTTTTTCCCTCATTTTGAATCCTGCGGCTTATAGTCCAGTGCAGCTTATTTGATGATTTATTTGGGTTAATAGGTAAAACTTTATTTGACAGCTGCATCATAAAACTGTCATAAGAACGTCATAATTATGACATGACACTATCATGGGCATTACTAAATGCTTATGACAGATGCCAATATGTGTCATGTGCAGTGTTGGGCACGTTACTTTAAAAAAGTAATTAGTTACATTACTCACTACTTCTTCCAAAAAGTAACTGAGTTAGTAACTGAATTACTCTATAGTAAAAGTAACTAGTTACCAGGGAAAGTAACTATTTCCGTTACTTTAAAAATAACTTGTTGTATGTCAAAGAATTTGAAATTTTCTGAGCAGTATTCGAGTCAGTGGAATAGAGAAGAACAGACAGGTAGTTAACTTGTTAGGTGCTTCAGCAGATTTGAATTGCTTACCACGGATGTCGACAAAAGCTTTGCCCCAGGACATAAATTACACATTACATGCAGGTTCTTTCCTTTAATTTCGACAAACTTGAAATAGTGTCTATATCTCCCCCTCTTAAAGGACATTTTTACTTCTGAATGCTCTGCCATCCCGACCCTATGCATCTGTTTTGCGTGTGTGTGTTTGCTGCACCCACTGTTCCGGTATGCTTGTGAAATCACCGGCTTTGATTAACTTATCACGACACATGACTCTAACCCTCAGCCAATCACAACCATTTCCATCGCATCTGTCGAGGGGCATTCAGGTAGGCTCGTTTCCCGACAATTCACGTCACCTTCAAAGCATCTGCTGTCCTCAAGATGGAAGCAGAATTATTGCTGGCTGACAGTGGGAGATGGGAACGTGGCTAGCATCAGGTGTAGCAAACACAAAAACGTTACCAAACTTTGGAAAGCATTGTCCAATTGAATCAGCAGGGACAAACAGCTTGGAGTCAGAAGTACGTGCGCTGTTCTCGAACCTGAACGCACCCCAAGTCTTGGATGACAAATCAACAGAACAGAGAGTCGACTCGACACGGCTGGTAGTTTCTTCACTTTATTCAGAGTAAGTAACGCACCGCTTTTGACCGTCAGTAACGGTAACGGCGTTGTAACGGCGGAAAAAGTAATTAGTTAGATTACCCCGTTACTGAAAAAATAACGCTGTTATGTAATGGCGTTATTTATAACGGCGTTACTCCCAACACTGGTCATGTGGTATATTATGTCACTAACTCCTTTAATGTCCAGCTCAGATCTTTTACGTACATTCAAAAGTGAGATAATTTGCTAGATGACACTAACTGACATCTATTATAAGCATTCATTAATGCTTATGATAGTGTCGTGTAATAATTATAACAGTATTATGTCACCACTATCCAAGAAAATGTTACCAAATACAATATCTAGCAATTAATGAGCAGCTGGAACAGTAACTGAAGAAATAATTAGCACAGAACATGAATTTTGATTGTTATTTACATCTGTAGTGCCGCAATGCATGCTAGGAGGAATGCTGGATGACAACAGTGTTGACAGCAGGTGGCAGCAGAGGTTGACTGTGTCCCCCAAGGGAGTAGTGATGGCCAAATGAAGATTTTTGAAACAATAAGGCTTTGCAGCCAACTGGTCAAAGCTTCATGGTGGTTCATTTGGTTTCATGACAATCTTATAATGCCTTTGTCAAATTAATTGTTACCAGTTAATATCTTTTGGTGTAAATATCCCATAATACAATGAGGACAACTACGGCTTATAGTCCAGTGTGGCTTATCTATGAACAAATGCTGTTTTCATGTCAAATTTGGTGGCTGGCGGCTTATAGTCAGGTGCGCCTTATAGTCCAGAAATTACGGTAGTCAAAATTCACAGACCTCTTAATGAGCTTAGCTTATTAAACATGAAACCATTTCATTTTAACTATAAGCCAACTATAGTGAACATTTGAATGCTATCTGCCTTCAAACCACAACATTCACTGCTTACATTCATTACTTGGATATGATGCTAACAGTCGTAGCCGGAATGGGCCAAAATACCTGCAACAGTGTGTGAAAAGCTTGTGAAGAGTTACAGAAAACGTTTGGCCTCCGTTATTGCCAACAAAGCGTACATAACAAAGTATTAAGATGAACTTTTGGTATAGACCAAATACTTATTTTCCACCATGATTTGCAAATAAATTGTTTAAAAATCAAACAATGTGATTTTCTGAGTTTTTATCCCCCATTCTGTCTCTCATGATTGAGGTTTACGCATGTTGACAATTACAGGCCTCTCTAATATTTTCAAGTGGGAGAACTTGCACAATTAGTGGTTGACTAAATACTTATTTGCCCCACTGTATGTATATATTTAGAAAAACAGGCCACATGTAGCAGTAGTACCACCTACAAGTACCTACAAGTAACTCAGTAGGAGGCTATATAATTATATATATACAGTATCTATATATCTCTATATATCTCTATATATCTATATATATATATATATATATATATATATATATATATATATATATATATATATATATATATATATATATATATAGATAGATACACACACACATATATACATATACACACACATATATATATATATATATATATATATATATATATATTAGGCCTGTCAAAAATAACGCGTTAACGACCATGATTAATCTGGAAATATTAACGCATTAAAAAAAAAAATAACGCAATTTACCGCTCACACTAAGTTTGGCCACAACTGCCCTGTTTACATTCTCCGCGCGGCAATGCAGGACAAAATGCAGCCAGCCACTATGAGTGAGGATGATGACCCAGGACTGCTTCATGGCAAATTCCGTTTTAAAAAGCTGCCTAATGGAAATCTGGATAAACCAGAGTTGTGTGCACATACTGCTGTGATGAACTGTCCTTCCATCGAAGCACAGAAATTCATCAACTTTTTGAAAATGAGAAGGCAACGAAGATGGAGCAACTAGCCAGAGCTACGTTTGTTGCAATGACAGGAGACCACTGGACATCGGTAAGCAACCATAATTATCTCGGAGTAACGGCACACTTGATCGATGATAGCTGGCGGCTGCATTAGCTGGCGTTATGTGTTGTGAAAACAGAAGAAAGACATTTCGCTGAAGCATGTGTTTGTCAGTTTCTGGATGTTGCTAAAGGGGGGGGGGGGGGGGGGGTAACAGACAAAGTTACTACTATTGGAACAGATAGCACTCGAAATATGATGGCAGCAGGCAGGAGTCTGCCATTCGAGCATTTGCCTTGTGCTGCGCACATGATACAGCTGAATTTATTTGTGTGAAATGTTCAATTTAACAGACAAGTTGTTTACACATTTTTTGAAACACTAGCTACTGTTACTGTATTGTGCTTGTCTGCTCTTTAAGTTGGCAGTTCATTTTGGGTAATATGCCAAACGGTAATTGAGTTACTGTGGCGGATGCGATGCTTGAGTGAGTCTTGTTGGCCCGTTGAGCAGTTGCTGTGTCCGGTGTTGTGCCGAAAAATAGCCGCCCCGCGTGAAATGTCCCCCCTGACGGGAACGCTTATTTATAACGCTTTATTGAGTGTTTATTTTATTTATTTATTTTTTATTTATTTGTTTATTTTATTATTGAGCACCCACACGTCACTCGTACAAACAGCTTTTTCTTACCAATCGATGGAAATGGAAACGATTCTCTTGTACCGTGAATATGTATTATTTTACTCTGCTTGAACTAATAAATGTCATACCTGTGTGATTGTCATTGTGTCATTGGTATTTTGTGTAATTTATTTATTTAAAACTGATTTTACAGTCGTAGATCCATTACTGTAATGCGTCCATGAAAACATTTGATGTTTTCACCTCAATAAAGCGTTATAAATAAGCGTTCCCGTCAGGGGGGCGGCTATTTTTCGGCACAACACCTGTTGGCCGCTTGGGACTCTCTGTGAACTCTGAATTCAGCTGTAACATGCACGGCTCTTAAGTGTCTGTCACGTGACTGTGATGTAGCCGGTAACGAGCTCGGCCAACTATACACACAAGTTCCATGGGTAAATTATGTCATATAATGAAGGGTCACCACACTACATTGTTAGTCTGAGGCATTTCAATCTGTTAAAGCTCTTTGCTGGATAACACAGACAATTTATTTTATTTTATACGTGCTGAGTTGTTAAATAAAATTTTAAAACTCTATTTGGTTAAGTATTAATTCATTCTTACATCATACATTTAATCTTAAAACAAATTTTAAGTCAATTATATTATATTCCTAGATTTTTTTTTTCCTGAAGAGCAACTTTATTCATCCCGAGGGAAATGTGATTAATCATGATTAATCACACAGTTGACATATGATTAACTCGATTAAATTTTTTAATCATTTGACAGCACATACATATATATATATATATATATATATATATATATATATATATATATATATATATATATATATATACAGTGCCTTGCAAAAGTATTCGGCCCCCTTAAACCTTGCAACCTTTCGCCACATTTCAGGCTTCAAACATAAAGATATAAAATTTTAATTTTTTGTCAAGAATCAACAACAAGTGGGACACAATCGTGAAGTGGAACAAAATTTATTGACTATTTAAACTTTTTTAACAAATAAAAAACTGAAAAGTGGGGCGTGCAATATTATTCGGCCCCCTTGCGTTAATACTTTGTAGCGCCACCTTTTGCTCCAATTACAGCTGCAAGTCGCTTGGGGTATGTTTCTATCAGTTTTGCACATCGAGAGACTGACATTCTTGCCCATTCTTCCTTGCAAAACAGCTCGAGCTCAGTGAGGTTGGATGGAGAATGTTTGTGAACAGCAGTCTTCAGCTCTTTCCACAGATTCTCGATTGGATTCATGTCTGGACTTTGACTTGGCCATTCTAACACCTGGATACGTTTATTTTTTAACCATTCCATTGTAGATTTGGTTTTATGTTTTGGATCATTGTCCTGCTGGAAGATACATCTCCGTCCCAGTCTCAGGTCTTGTGCAGATACCAACAGGTTTTCTTCCAGAATGTTCCTGTATTTGGCTGCATCCATCTTTCCGTCAATTTTAACCATCTTCCCTGTCCCTGCTGAAGAAAAGCAGGCCCAAACCATGATGCTGCCACCACCATGTTTGACAGTGGGGATGGTGTGTTCAGGGTGATGAGCTGTGTTGCTTTTACGCCAAACATATCGTTTTGCATTGTGGCCAAAAAGTTCAATTTTGGTTTCATCTGACCAGAGCACCTTGTTCCACATGTTTGGTGTGTCTCCCAGGTGGCTTGTGGCAAACTTTAAACGAGACTTTTTATGGATATCTTTGAGAAATGGCTTTCTTCTTGCCACTCTTCCATAAAGGCCAGATTTGTGCAGTGTACGACTGATTGTTGTCCTATGGACAGACTCTCCCACCTCAGCTGTAGATCTCTGCAGTTCATCCAGAGTGATCATGGGCCTCTTGGCTGCATCTCTGATCAGTTTTCTCCTTGTTTGAGAAGAAAGTTTGGAAGGACGGCCGGGTCTTGGTAGATTTGCAGTGGTCTGATGCTCCTTCCATTTCAATATGATGGCTTGCACAGTCCTCCTTGAGATGTTTAAAGCTTGGGAAATCTTTTTGTATCCAAATCCGGCTTTAAACTTCTCCACAACAGTATCTCGGACCTGCCTGGTGTGTTCCTTGGTTTTCATAATGCTCTCTGCACTTTAAACAGAACCCTGAGACTATCACAGAGCAGGTGCATTTATATGGAGACTTGATTACACACAGGTGGATTCTATTTATCATCATCGGTCATTTAGGACAACATTGGATCATTCAGAGATCCTCACTGAACTTCTGGAGTGAGTTTGCTGCACTGAAAGGAAAGGGGCCGAATAATATTGCACTCCCCACTTTTCAGTTTTTTAATTGTTAAAAAAGTTTAAATTATCCAATAAATGTTGTTCCACTTCACGATTGTGTCCCACTTGTTGTTGATTCTTGACAAAAAAATTAAATTTCATATCCTTATGTTTGAAGCCTGAAATGTGGCGAAAGGTTGCAAGATTCAAGGGGGCCGAATACTTTTGCAAGGCACTGTATAATATTGTATATACAGTATATCTATATATATTGTATATACCGTGTATCACAAAAGTACACTTCTCGCATTTCTGCAGGTATTTAAATATATCTTTTCATGGGACAACACTGACAAAATGACACTTTGACACAATGAAAAGTCTTCTGTGTGCAGCTTATAAAATAGAGTTAATTTATTTTCCCCTCAAAATAACTCAAAATATAGCCATTAATATCTAAACCCCTGGAAACAAAAGTGAGTACACGCCTATGAAAAAACTTACATGCAGTGGGAAACGGTCGCAAGAATGATGAACATAGAATAAGGATTCTCTCTCACCTGCGAAGGAATGCCACAAAAATAATAAAAATGTACACATAAATTGATGTATGCGGGGTGTCCCGGGAAGTTGTATGCATCCTTCTGCAGCTGGAAACAGGACATGTTTAAATCCAAACTGTTTTGTACACTCCCAACAACATGTAATAAATACACTTTCTTCCTTCACAGTTTAGTCGGTCAATGGGCTTATTTTACAAGGATACTCATAGACAATTTGGTTTCCAGCTGCTGGGGAACATATGCAACTTTTTTTTTTGGAACACCCTATATATTATCAGACTTGGAACAATTAAGGAACTATGCGTAAATAATACACTTCACCGGTCCTTGGCATACATCTAATGGTGTTTGATAAACCTCTTCTTCTGTCAGCTTTACAGGTGGAGTTTGTTGGCGTCCTGCCCTGGGCCGTCCCGTCGCCGGTCTTGGCCCCCGGGATTTTCGGCCGGGGCTTGTCTGGTTGCGTCTGGCTGTGCGGGGGTCCCGTCGGGCGCGCGCTGGTGTCGTTCGCGCGGGTGCCGGTCCGGGGCCGCGGCCCTTCCCCGGCCGGCCGGGGTGGGGTGGGGTGGAGTTGGGGTGGGGGCCGGGGGGTGCATGCGGCAGCCATGGTTCCCTCCCAGGTCCGCCCGGCCGGAGCCGCGTCTCCCTGTACCGGGTGCCGGGGAGGTGCCCTCTGGTGTCATGCCGCGCGCCCCAGGGGTGGGTTGTGGGGGGCGCGCTTCCGTCCCCTTGGTCTGCTTCCGGCCCTGTCCGCCTCCCTGGGCCGCGGCGGCCGCTGCTGCCCCCCGGCCGGCGGGGTCGTTGGCGGGGCCTCTTGGGGCCCGCGGGGCCTTGGGTGAGGCTTGCTTTCCCTTGCCGGTGGGGTGGACGTCCCCTGGTCGCCGGCGCTTGGTGTGGCGCCTGCTCGGAGTGCGGGGTGGGTGCTCGGTGGGTGGGGGGGGGGGGTGGGCGGTCGCGGAGGCGCCGTGGGTGGTCTGGGGCGGAGATTGATCGGGGCCCTGATGCCTCTTCTGCCCTGCGGCCGGTGGTTCTGGTGGACGGGGCCACGCCCGCGGGAGCCTGCCTCTTAACTCACGCACTTCTCACTTCGGCACTGTAAATATTTTTCACCTTGGCACTTACATGCTCATACATTTCTCCGGGGAGAGTTGGGACGGGGCTTTACAGTCCCGGCCCGGCTCCCCCCTGTTTTTAATGCACCACACACCAAGGTTGTGGGATGGTTGGGACCTGTTGGGGGTGGGGGTACCTCACAGCTGCCTCCTCACCACAGGCCCCGCCATCTCTGCACCTTTTTTAAATGCACCACACATCATACTCCACAGGAGAGCTCTGGCAAAGGGCGGTGGGACGGGCGGCTGGACAGAAACTCCATGCTGCGGTCCCACTGCCCCAAGCCAAGCTCTCCTATTTTAATGCATACATTGCACTACCCTCCCCTCACACCCCCATCACGGTGCTGGGTGATGGCTGCCAGTCGGGAACCTGGCAGCCACAGTAATAGGGTGGTAGGTGGGTCCCACACTTTTTTATATGGCGTGGCTCCTGGGGTGTGGCCTCCCCTCTTCCTCGGCTGCCGGCCGCGGGAGTAGGTTGGGGGGTCGGGTCTCCGATCTTGCATCGCCCCGTGGCAGTTCCTGGGCGTTCTCCTGCCTCCGCCTTCCCCTCTCTTCTCTGGCTGGGCATCCGCCCTGCGCTCCGTCGCGGGTCGCTGACTGGGCGCCGGTGTATCAGCGGGGTGTCGCCTGCACCGGCGGGGGACCCTGCCTTGCCTGGGGCTTGGTGGGCCGCTGGGGGTCCCGTGGCGTGCCGTGCCGGTTGGGGGGCTGCGGCTGTGGCTCGTGGCCCGGGTGGGCGGGCGGGGGTGGGTGTAGGCGTGGGGTTGGTGATGCGTCCCCTCCTGCCATCCCTGAAGGCCGGTTGATGGGTGCGCGGGTGGCCCGGGGGACCACCCTGGGTCCCGGGGGGGGGACGATGGCTCCTTTGCTGGGCTGCGGGAGGAGGGATGGGCTGCGCATGGCCCCCCGCCCCCGCGCCCGCCCTCCCTCCCCGGGCTGGCTGGGTGGGGGCCGTGGCCCTGGGTTGGCGCCCGCGCGGCTTCTCCGCCCGTCTGCGTGGCTGTCGCGCGCCCGGTGGGGCCTGCGTGCTGCTGGATGGGGTAGGGCATTCTCGGGTTGGGGGTCCCGGTGCCGGGATTGGCGATGCGGCGGCGTAGGGTTGGTCGCCAACGGGCTTACTCATAAGAGATTCACACGATTACTGGGTTCTAGATCACAGAACTGATTTGTGTACACTCTACCCCTTTCAATCACTTAGCTTATAGGCTTATAGACACCCCCACCCCCATTCTCCTCTTTCACTGGCCAACAGGCCCCCACATGGTGTAAACCGGAAATACATCTCGCTGACGATAGCACCAGCATATTAGTAACTAGTTTAGATGTTCAATGTATTTCTAGTTGTTGTTTGTGTATGTGTTTCTTTTCCTTCTTCTCTTGTATTTCTTTTCTTCTGTCCCCCCATAATCCCTTCCTGTTCGCTGCTTTGTCATAATAAAAAGGTATTTTGAATGATCAGAATGGGAGTATGTCAGACTCTCAATGTGAAACATTAAAACTGTTCAGAATCTGGGCACTTAGACTTACATTCTCTGTGTCAAACAGCTGAACAGGACAGGTTTTTTTTTTAAAAAAAAAAAAAAAAAAAAAAAAAAAAAAGAAAAAACTTACATGCCTAAATGTCCAAATTGCACACCAATTTGGTGTATGGTCTGAACACGAACAGCTAAAAATAACAATGTAAATTATCTCCAACAACGACAGAGACGTAAGACAACCAGACGATATAATATATAAGAAAGACAGGGCATATGTTGGTAAAGGATAGATTGTTGAAACAGGAGAATGTCATTGTCAGTAGCGTAAGGCAATGCACACAAGAAAAAAGTGTCGATAAAAAAGCTACCTTTGGATCAGGTCTGCTCTTTTTCCCGTCTTTTTAAGCCCTCGATACTCAAGCCGTCTCTAACTGAACATTTGTATGTTCTTCCACATCTTTACCAGTGAATTTGGCACCAGGGACATCATTTTTGAACAGAATTGGTAGGTTTAGCTCAGTAAACATCTCGTTCGTTCACTATTTACATGCATTTACCATTGTGGACAATCAGGCGGTTGACCCGCCTAGCAACAATTGCTAACGTCATGAATATTAATGAGCAAAAGTGATGTGTTGCATGCGGCATACCTTTTTAATAGTAGACAATCACTCGCGTGCACCTCGCAAGCATGCGCCTCAGCAATTTGGCGCCCCAACCCGACCATGCCAGGAACCGCCATTGTCAAGAGTTACGGTTGTTTGGTTAATGATTGAATTTGCCCTGCTCATTGCTGGTATAGAGTAATCGCTTGCCCTCTTTTGATAAACAAAGTGTTGGCTTGTGTGTCTGTGGGAATTCCATAGTGTATTTGTATGGTCAAAAGGTCACCGTTGTTGTTGGACCTGAAAGAGGGCATAAATCACACTCTCGATTGTGGTTCATCCCAAAGGTGCTAGATGAGGTTGTTCAGTCAAGTTCTTCCGAATGAAAAGCATCCAAGCATGCTTTTATGGATCTTGCTTTGTGCACTGGGGCACCTGCTGTCATGCTGGAACATAATAGGGCATTTTCTAAACTCTTCCGACCAAGTTGGAAGCATTCCAGTATAAAATTGTTCAGTCTGAGAATTGAGGCGCGTGATGCCCGGTCCCTCGCCTGTCCTTCGCTGGCCTTTGTGTCATAAGGCAGGATTCCCTAACAATTATATTTGTTGGTATTCATTATATTATTTTGTTGTTGTGAATAAGTGGCAAACAATAATCACATTACAGTAATCGTACGTCACGCCGACATCACACTCACATGTGCCTGTGACTTATTTAACTTAACTTTTTTTTAACCCAAATCAAAACCAAAAGAATCAAAATTCTGGTATTCCTGGGAAATATATTAAGCAATTTGGCCATTATCATTGTCACTTTGCAAGCATGATAGTATTTGAATTTACTTATTGCGGTTTTTTCTTGCAATTTTATAGGTAAACAGTCTTCATTGTTACTAATAACTACATGTTGGTGCAGAAGCATTGAGTTCTTTCAACTGTTTTGATGAGTTCATTGGCCCTGATTTGTCTTCAAATCACTATTCAGTCAATTCAATGAATCACATGTCCTTTGTGGATAGATGAGGGGTTTTACTGGTCAGATAGTGAACACAAGCTGCCTGGAGGTTTTTAAAGATATTGTATACAATAATTCATGAATGTAACATTACTATCTATGGGTCGAACTGAATCACAACATGCAAACGTTTGTCCATACTTCACTTTCCCATGTACAGTGCTCCCTCCCTCTAAATTCGTTCCAGGGCCTGGTTTGTCATTTGAAATGGTCGTATGGCGAGCGGGATTTTCCCCTAAGAAAGCATTATAATTTGATTAATTCATTCCATAGCCCGAAAACCTACACTCAAGCCTTCATAAATACTGCTGGTACAATTACAAATAGCAAAACAAATAAATTATGAATAAAAATTGGAATAATATAATAATAATAACTATGTAACGAATTGGGTTCTAATGTGGCGGTTGTGTTTTGCATGCTGCTCCTATGACTAATGACAGAGTGAGAGAGGTGCGGAAGAGTTTTTACTTTCTCATTTCATGTTGCTGTTGACATTGGCTACTGCGGACTGTTGCCGTGTTTCATTGCACAAGTTCTGAAATAAATGATTAAAAACCTGACGAAGCTAGCGATTTCCTTGCTGATGTTACAGTAATACAGACTGGCGAACGGAGGTTGGTGGAGACCGGCTATATTGTCTAGCCAGTTCACTCACATTCACACCATGCTCATGGTTTTCTATCATTTCATATTTAATTTCTATGGTAAGGTTCACCTTTTTCCGTTTTTCACCACTTGCATTAACCTTCTTGGGACCCATGTTGATTTCTATCATAATAATATCTGCCGTGCGTCCGTCTTACAGGAAAACAATGAAATTGTGATGCTGTCATAAATAGTCGTATTTCGAGCATGTCCTCATATGTCGAGACACTTAACAATTCAAATTTTACGTCAGATGTCAAAAGGATCATATGTCGATGCAATCGTATGTCGAGGTACCACTGTATTGGTATCTGGTGCCCTTCTTCCTTGGTATTTACACAAAAGTCAAACATGAATATAAAAATAAAAAAATACAGGCGCTGATGAGTTACCACAACATTAGTTCAGTTAATAATTTGATTTGACTTTGATTATAGATGCAGGCACAGTGATGGGGGCCTCAGGCACTTAGTGTAATTAGCGCACTAACAGTAAGATGTGGACTGTTGGTCCGTCATCACAGCCTCGGGGCACGAGTACAGATGGGCCTAATAACAGCTTTCAGCTTGTCTGTCTCACTCACTGCATGTGTGCTGCTTAGTTCCAAGCCGATGTGCTTGAGTGTGTGGAAATGAGCTCTACTTTGTCTAGGTTCATATAAACATTTATCTGCAACCCTTGACCAACAGACCCCTAAAGTTTGCCACTAAATTCTGCCAATTACAACCTAAAAATATATAGCCATAATTAAGGAGCTTCTGACTAAACAAGACATGGAAAAACCTATCCATGCATTCAGTTTTAGTAGGTTGGACTATTGCAACGGTATATTTACAGGTCTAAATAAAAAATTAGTCAGGAAGCTGCAGCTACGATAGAAAGCTGCTGCCCAGGGAAACTGGACCGCATTACACCGGTTATGGTATCGTTACATTGGCTTCCAGTTAGTCAAAAGATAAACTATAAAGTACCATTGTTTGCCTCTGACCAAAATACAGACTTGATTTGTTTGACCCCTATGGAGCATCTAGACCACTTAGGCTGTCTGGAACCGGTCTGCTGTATGTTCCAAGAACAAGAACCAAGCAGGATGAGGCAGCATTTAGTTACTGTGCTCCTAACCTCTGGAACAAGTTACCTGAAGGCCTGAAGTGTGCTTAAACTGTTAGCTCCTTTCACTCAGGGCTAAAAACACTTTTGTTTACCACAAAATATTCATAAATTATTTTCAAGTTATATTCAAGTTATTTCTTTTTTATTATTATTTTTTTTTATTATTTCCATTTCCGATTTCAATTATGTTTTAATTCTCTTGATAATTTAATGTGATTTTTATGTATTATTTATTTCTTGTTTCAAGTGTCTTTGTTATTTGAATCATTTTATCTTTTTGGATGTTCACATGATCTAAAGCTCTTTGAATTGCCTTGTGTTGATTTGCGCTATACAAATATATTTGCCCTGCCTTGACCCTTTGGCTACTATTCACGGCACTAGACGTCCAATCCATTTGAAGTAAGAGGGTTAGCAGCGAAAGTATTGGACGTTTATTTGTGACAAACTCATCGCGATTTACAGCAGAAGGATGAAAAATAAGTACCACCTGATTGGACGTCTACAGACATCAATGGCACTGAAAGGGTAGCAGAGGTCCCTAACCTTATCCCAACTTTTGGTAAGTTTGGTAATTATAATAATGATAAATGATCCAAAAATGTAATTAAAGACCATGTCATTTTCTTGATTTGTTTTAAATATTTTCAATATGTTTGAAGAAAATTATACTTAAATCGTGCAGTCAGAGAAAAATGTATTAGTGGATTGCTGCGATATATAATTCATTATCATCCTGATAATATTTTGGGCGAGGCTTAAATGGTACTTGGTGATACTACCAGGCTAATAGTATAAGTTGCCCCTCCCTTCATCTTTTAATGGGATCCTCGATCTTAAAGACATGTAATTCCTAAAAGATAACTGTTAGTGTGAGTCATAATAATTTTGATATTAAAACCCATGTTAATGTTTTCGTTTTAATAACATTTTTAACATTATTTTAGCTGATAGGTCGCCATTCTTGTTGACGTCCCAGTGCGGTGATGTCACATGGCCCGCTGCCAAACTTCCAGCGTGTCACTTGTTAGCTACCCCAACATGTCGTCGGTTCTGCCCTTCCAATTTGAACCAGAGCGGATAAGTGAAGAGCAGGACAGCACTGCGGCAAGTGCGTCTCAATGACAATGGAGCGAGACAGCGTATGCTGTCGAGAACTCCGGTTTTTGTTCGCAGGTCTTCAAGGTGAGCTATTGGGTGATCAAACTTATTTCAATAGAATTATGTAGATTGTTAGCATCCAGAGCTGCCGTTATTTTCATGACTTTTGACATTATAAACTCTCACTGAAGGTAATAAAACTATGAATGCACACATGTGATAGTATCGGAATTGTGTCGTGGCTGATTGTCCTCATTAAATTGGTCATCTGACAAGAACAAGTGCTGGGATCGAGTGTCCTCCATGTCTTGTACATCCAACTCACGTTTATCTACGTAAGGGTGGTCAATATTAAGTGCCTGTTGCGCATCAGCTGGCCACTGGACCGCTGAATCGTACGTGTCTGGATCAGTTTGAGTGGCAGCATCACTCATATTAGGTGAATAATGAAAACAAACACTTACTGCCTGATGAACTGACAGTAGAGGTGAATTATTTGTTTCCTCTGTGACTAGGCCCGAAGGTTCGCCTACCGCTGTAGCAACAGGAGCGGCTTGCCTGCTTAAGAGGGCAGCCAGAGTTTCTTGTCTTTGGCGTTTATTGCGCACATTTCACTCGCTATTGTAGCACTTTGAGGCTTCTTGTGAGGGACAATAGTTGTAACAGCATTTGATTTTACTCTTCGCTTATATCCAGCCGCTCCGGTGAGCTCTTTAATAAGTTGTGTTCGACTAAAAGCCTCGAACGCGGTAGGAGAAAAATGGCGAGAACAAAGCTTTGGGTCTTTGGGAAGTTTTGTCAATCTACGGGCATTTTCCCAAACCTTTCTCCTCTTCTTGTCAATAGGAAATCTGTGGAGACTCACATAACTCCCCTTGTTTCCATTTGACTGGAAAATGCATCTGAAAGCGGCACATCGTGGCATTTTACTTGGGGAGTTTAGGCAGCAATACACAGTAGTTGTACACAATTGGAAACGTCCCATTTACATCAACACTCTGAGCCTGCAAAACATGGCGCCAACTATCGGTCAAAATATGTACTTAATATAATTGCCACTGATTTAACATTTAATGTGTTTCTAACAACATATTTTAGTACAAGAGAACAACTGTGATTAATTAGAGCCTACATGTCTTTAAGACTGAGGATCCCTTTAACCACAAACTACCACTGTGATGCATTTGCAACTATCATAGTGATAAAAACTTGACCGATTCCTCCCCATAAAGTTAGGGTTAGGGTCTACAACATGCAAATATTTGTCTTATAATGTGTTAAGCATGTTTCTTGAAATATGGGAGTATTGGGGAGAAAACATACTCAAGCACAGGGGTTACCTTTTAACACTGGAGCCTATTTTGTCCGAATTTGCATGCCTTTGATGTTGCCTTTATATTTCAAAGAAAACATTGTTCACAATGGCCTGGTTGGGTCCCTTTTTTACACCATAACCATCATGTCCAAACTGTTGTTTTCTTCACTGACCAATTATAATCAACATTTTGGACCCCAAAAAGACAAAAAAGATATATATATATATATATATACAGTGCCTTGCAAAAGTATTCGGCCCCCTTGAACCTTGCAACCTTTCGCCACATTTCAGGCTTCAAACATAAAGATATAAAATTTTAATTTTTTGTCAAGAATCAACAACAAGTGGGACACAATCGTGAAGTGGAACAAAATTTATTGGATAATTTAAACTTTTTTAACAAATAAAAAACTGAAAAGTGGGGCGTGCAATATTATTCGGCCCCCTTGCGTTAACACTTTGTAGCGCCACCTCTTGCTCCAATTACAGCTGCAAGTCGCTTGGGGTATGTTTCTATCAGTTTTGCACATCGAGAGACTGACATTCTTGCCCATTCTTCCTTGCAAAACAGCTCGAGCTCAGTGAGGTTGGATGGAGAGTGTTTGTGAACAGCAGTCTTCAGCTCTTTCCACAGATTCTCGATTGGATTCAGGTCTGGACTTTGACTTGGCCACTCTAACACCTGGATACGTTTATTTTTTAACCATTCCATTGTAGATTTGGCGTTATGTTTTGGATCATTGTCCTGTTGGAAGATAAATCTCCGTCCCAGTCTCAGGTCTTGTGCAGATACCAACAGGTTTTCTTCCAGAATGTTCCTGTATTTGGCTGCATCCATCTTCCCGTCAATTTTAACCATCTTCCCTGTCCCTGCTGAAGAAAAGCAGGCCCAAACCATGATGCTGCCACCACCATGTTTGACAGTGGGGATGGTGTGTTCAGGGTGATGAGCTGTGTTGCTTTTACGCCAAACATATCGTTTTGCATTGTGGCCAAAAAGTTCAATTTTGGTTTCATCTGACCAGAGCACCTTCTTCCACATGTTTGGTGTGTTTCCCAGGTGGCTTGTGGCAAACTTTAAACGAGACTTTTTATGGATATCTTTGAGAAATGGCTTTCTTCTTGCCGCTCTTCCATAAAGGCCAGATTTGTGCAGTGTACGACTGATTGTTGTCCTATGGACAGACTCTCCCACCTCAGCTGTAGATCTCTACAGTTCATCCAGAGTGATCATGGGCCTCTTGGCTGCATCTCTGATCAGTTTTCTCCTTGTTTGAGAAGAAAGTTTGGAAGGACGGCCGGGTCTTGGTAGATTTGCAGTGGACTGATGCTCCTTCCATTTCAATATGATGGCTTGCACAGTGCTCCTTGAGATGTTTAAAGCTTGGGAAATCTTTTTGTATCCAAATCCGGCTTTAAACTTCTCCACAACAGTATCTCGGACCTGCCTTGTGTGTTCCTTGGTTTTCATAATGCTCTCTGCACTTTAAACAGAACCCTGAGACTATCACAGAGCAGGTGCATTTATACGGAGACTGGATTACACACAGGTGGATTCTATTTATCATCATCGGTCATTTAGGACAACATTGGATCATTCAGAGATCCTCACTGAACTTCTGGAGTGAGTTTGCTGCACTGAAAGTAAAGGGGCCGAATAATATTGCACGCCCTACTTTTTCAGTTTTTTATTTGTTAAAAAAGTTTAAATTATCCAATTAATGTTGTTCCACTTCACGATTGTGTCCCACTTGTTGTTGATTCTTGACAAAAAAATTAAATTTCATATCTTTATGTTTGAAGCCTGAAATGTGGCAAAAGGTTGCAAGATTCAAGGGGGCCGAATACTTTTGCAAGGCACTGTATATAATATTAATAATAATATAATATAATATATATAGTAATAATAATAATAATATTTATTCAACTTGTTAAGATAAACATTTAACAGAAAAAAATAAGACTGAATAGTTTTATACTTGACAATTCAACACAAACAGCAGGTATGGTCAAGGGGTTTTTGGCCTTTACACATATTGTGGTCAAAACAGGCTATATACAGTAGACTAACAGTGCAAAATACTGAAAAAAAAATATATATAAATGTATATAAATCCATATATTTCATCCAAAACAAAAAAGGTTGGGTGGATATCTTTTTCTGAAGTTAGGTATTGTACCCATCACCTTATCAAAAGGATATACAAGCAATCAAGCTTCTCGAACACACACATCTACGTATATACAAATTTAAAAGATTGATAGTGGGGAAAAAAATCAAATATAACATTAAAAAAAAGACGTTTTAAAAAAAATTAACAGTAAACAAATTTATTCCGATTTTTTCAGGCAAGCCACTCAGTTCCCCCTTGTACAAGACAAACGGCTACGTCATACACTATGTCACACAGCCCACTCTCCCGCCATTTGCGCTCAATTCAACTGGCCATCGCTCGCTACCTCGCCTCCCTTTCCTTTGGTAACATAAGATAAGGTAAGACTTTATTAATCCCACATAGGGGAAATTCAGGCATTGCAGCAGCTCAGACAGTGTACAATCAAATGAATAACATATAGACAAACTATAAGAACTATTTAAAAGGTATATACAGTGGGGCAAATAAGTATTTAGTCAACCACTAATTGTGCAAGTTCTCCCACTTGAAAATATTAGAGAGGCCTGTAATTGTCAACATGGGTAAACCTCAACCATGAGAGACAGAATGTGGAAAAAAAAAAAAAAAAAACAGAAAATCACATTGTTTGATTTTTCAATAATTTATTTGCAAATCATGGTGGAAAATAAGTATTTGGTCAATACCAAAAGTTCATCTTAATACTTTGTTAAGTACCCTTTGTTGGCAAACGTTTTCTGTAATTCTTCACTAACTTTTCACACACTGTTGCTGGTATCTTGGCCCATTCCTCCATGCAGATCTCCTCTAGAGCACTGATGTTTTGGGGCTGTCGTTGGGCAACATGGACTTTCAACTCCCTCCACAGATTTTCCATGGGGTTGAGATCTGGAGACTGGCTGGGCCACTCCAGGACCTTAAAATGCTTCTTACGAAGCCAGTCCTTTCTTGCCCTGGTTGTGTGTTTGGGAACATTGTCATGCTGAAAGACCCAGCCACGTCTCATCTTCAATGCCCTTGCTGATGGAAGGAGATTTTCTCTCAACATTTCTTGATACATTGCCCCATTCATTCTGTCCTTTACACAAATCAGTCCTCCTGGTCCCTTTGCAGAAAAACAGCCCCAAAGCATGATGTTTCCACCCCCATGCTTCACAGTGGGTATGGTGCAATTCAGTAATCTTTTCCCTCCAAACACGAGAACCTGTGTTTCTACCAAAAAGTTCTATATTTTTTTTCATCTGACCATAACACATTCTCCCAGTCCTCTTCTGGATCATTCAAATGCTCTCTAGCGAACCGCAGACGGGCCTGGACGTGTATTTTCTTCAGCAGGGGGACACGTCTGGCAGTGCAGGATTTGAGTCCCTGGCGGCGCACTGTGTTACTGATAGTAGCCTTTGTTACTGTGGTCCCAGCTCTCTGTAGGTCATTCACTAGGTCCCCCCGTGTGGTTCTGGGATTTTTGCTCACCTTTCTTGTTATCAGTTAATGACTTAATTGGGGATTATAATATTCATATTTTGGCCCTGACTGAAACTTGGCTTCAGCAGGATGACTTTGTTAGACTTAATGAATCCACACCCCCAAGTCACGTGAATTTTCACACAGCTAGAAGCACGGGCCGTGGAGGTAATGTCACACTCTTGTTTAGGTATGAGCCCAAAAAGTAAAGCTAATTACATTTATAACTCCTTTGAAAGTCTAGCACTATCAATTAGAGATGCTAACTGGAAGAACCAAAAACCAGTTCTTTTCATAATGGTTTACCGTCCCCCTCGTCCCTACTCACATTTTTTGTTAGATTTCTCTGACTTTTTATCTAGTATTTTGCTAAGCTGGGATAGAATTATAATTGTAGGGGATTTTAATATACATGTTGATGATGAAGGTGACTCCCTTGGTAAGGCCTTTAATGACCTACTAGATGGGACTGGCTTCATTCAAAATGTAAATAAACCAACTCATAGTCACAAGCACACCCTGGACTTGATTTTAACCTACGGTAGGGAGATTAGTGATCTTAGTGTCCATCCCCACAACCCCGTACTGTCTGATAATTTTCTAATTACCTTTCAGTTTGTGCTTCAAGATAATCCGCCACTAGTGACTAGAACTCAGATGAAAAGGACATTAGGTGATCGCTCTGTTTCAGAGTATAAACAGATAATTCAGCCTATATTTGCCTCCATGTCATCTAATTATGAAGGAATAATGTCCGGCCTTGCTGTTAATGACGAGTTTGTTGATCGTGTTATGTTTAAGCTTCGTACTACCCTCGATGTCGTCGCTCCCCCCAAATTAAAGTTTGTCAAGCCGAGACGAGCCTCTCCCTGGTATAATGTTGAAACACGCTCTCTTAAACAATCGACACGTAAATTAGAAAGACTTTGGCGCCGTTCCAACACAGAGGACACCCTCTCTGCCTGGAAACACAGCTTGGTGACATATAAGCAGGCCTTGCGTACGGCTAAAACCAGATATTACTCATCCTTAGTAGATGAAAACAAAAGCAATCCTAGGTTTCTGTTCAGCACTGTAGCAAGGCTGACAAACAGTCACAGCTCAATAGAACCTTATATTCCAACCACCCTTAGCTGTGATGACTTCCTAAAATTTTTTAACAATAAAATCGCAACTATTAGAAATAAAATAAATGAATCACTCCCAGTTATTAGGTCTGATAAAGTGCAGACAAAGAATTCAGAATCTCCTATAAACCCCTCTAAAATATTAAATAACTTTACCACTGTAGACCAAATCAATGTAATTTCAATTATAATGTCCTCCAAACCATCAACGTGCCTCCTCGACCCAATCCCAACCAAACTTTTTAAAGAGACCCTGCCCCTAACTATTGACATTATCTTAAATATAATAAATACCTCATTAGTTACTGGCTACGTGCCGCAGTCCTTTAAATATGCAGTTATTAAACCGCTCTTGAAAAAAACTACTCTTGATCCTGATATTTTGGCCAATTATATACCTATTTCTAACTTACCATTTCTCTCCAAAGTCCTTGAAAGAGTGGCAATTAAACAGCTCTGTCAGCACCTACAGGACAATAGTTTATCTGAACATTTCCAGTTATTTGAAAATTTCCAGTCTGGCTTTCGAGCTCATCATAGCACTGAAACTGCATTAGTTAAAGTAACTAATGACTTGTTACTTGCCGCTGACGTTGGATTAGTCTCAATCCTGGTTCTGTTGGACCTGAGTGCAGCCTTTGACACAATCGACCATAATATCTTATTGCAGAGATTAGAATGTGACATAGGCATTAGAGGAGCAGCCCTCTGCTGGTTTAAATCATATTTATCTAATAGGTACCAGTTTGTCAATGTAAACCAGCAATCATCATCGTACTCTAGAGTTAGTTATGGTGTGCCGCAAGGATCGGTCCTCGGGCCCATCTTGTTTACGCTGTATATGCTTCCTCTAGGTAATATCATCAGAAAACATAGCAACTTTCATTGTTACGCTGACGACACACAACTGTATTTATCAATTAAACCTGAGCAGGTCAGGCAAATGGAAAAACTAAGCGCCTGCGTCCGAGATATAAATACCTGGATGAGCACTAAATATCTTCTACTTAACCCTGAAAAGACAGAAGTCCTTATAATAGGCCCGAAAAGTGTGAGAGACTCTTTAGCTGCCCAGGTAGTCACTCTGGACAATGTAAGTGTAGCCTCCACCCTGACTTATCGTTTAAAGCACACATTAAACAAACCTGTAGAACGGCTTTCTTTCACCTGCGCAACATCGCCAAAATTAGAAATATTTTATCTAAAAGCGATGCAGAAAAATTAATTCACGCGTTCGTTACATCGAGATTGGATTACTGTAACTCCCTACTTGCAGCTTGTCCTAAAAGTTCTCTAAAAGGTCTTCAGCTAGTCCAAAATACAGCAGCAAGACTTTTAACAGGAACCAATAGAAGAGAGCACATCACCCCTGTGCTCCAGGCACTTTACTGGCTTCCAGTCGAGTTTAGAATTAAATTTAAAATACTCCTTCTTACATTTAAGACCATTAATGGGTTGGGGCCATCTTATCTCACCGATGCTCTGGTTCCATACCGCCCCAACAGAACACTCCGATCTCAGAATGCAGGTCTACTGGTAGTTCCCAGGGTTTATAAAAGTACTGTCGGAGCTAGAGCCTTTAGCCACCAAGCCCCTGTTTTGTGGAATCAGCTTCCAGCTAGTATTAAAGAAGCCGAGACAGTCTGCACATTTAAGATTAGATTAAAAACGTTCCTATTCGACAAAGCTTATGGTTAGGCTAGTTGAAGTCAGAGTAGACTCACAGTTTAGTCTAAGCTGCATTAGAAGCTATAGTGCTGGGGGAAGTACAGCTGGTGAGTTCTATCTCTTTTTCTTACTCTACCTACCACTTGTCTTACTTTATTTCTATTTTCCAATGTTAATATCTAGTTGTCTAGTCTCTTCATCACTAGTCACCCGGTGTCCCCTTTCACCCCTCCCCTCTGGGGAGGGGCTATTTTTCAGCTGCAGCCTCCTGACTGTCCGGACCCCTGGCTGGATAGACGTCCTCGCTGCTACCCCCGTTTCATCTGGCTAGATGGACCTCTTCTTGCTCCTTTACTCCACTGCATTTTTACGGACTGTAACTTCGCTTGCTAATTCCCATTAGCAGTTCTGGGGTTCCTGTCTATCCGTCCAGGGAGTGGATCTCTCCTGACTGTGGTACTCCCCGAGGTTTCTCATTTTTCTCCCAATTGACTCTGGAGTTTTTGGAGTTTTTCCTTGCCGGCATGGAGGGTCTTAAAGATAGGGGATACCCAGTACTTGAACTGTATCTATTCATCTTTGTTGCTTCATTTCTAATTATGTATCATATTGACTTTGTAAAGCCCTTTGAGACATCTGTTGTGATTGAGGGCTATACAAATAAAATTGAATTGAATTGAATTGAATTGAATTTTGACGCCACGGGGTGAGGGGGGAGTTGAAAGTCTGTGTTGCCCAATGACAGCCCCAAAACATCACTGCTCTAGAAGTGATCTGCAAGGAGGAATGGGCCAAAATACCAGCAACAGTGTGTGAAAAGCTTGTGAAGAGTTACAGAAAACGTTTGGCCTCCCTTATTGCCAACAAAGGGTACATAACAAAGTATTTGTTACTTATTTTCTACCATGATTTGCAAATAAATTCTTTAAAAATCAAACAATGTGATTTTCTGTTTTTTTTTTTCCACATTCTGTCTCTCATGGTTGAGGTTTACCTATGTTGACAATTACAGGCCTCTCTAATATTTTCAAGTGGGAGAACTTGCACAATTAGTGGTTGACTAAATACTTATTTGCCCCACTGTACAAATTACCTACGACTAAAGTACAAATGGAATCTAACATGACTGCAGATCGGCACTATGTCAGAAACATACAAAAAATGAGTACCTGTCATTGTTCTTATACATAATGTACATTTAATTGAGAGCACAGACCTGCTGTTATAAAGTCTAATGGCAGTGGGCACGGCTATAGCGCTTAGTTCTGCATGTAGGTGGTATAAAACGCTTGCTGAAAGAGCTACCCATCTGCCACAGCTCGTCATGGAGAGGGTGAGAGGGGTTATCCAAGATGGCTTTGAATTTGATCACCATCCTCCTCTCAGCCACAGTCTCCAGACTTCCCAACTCAAACCCCACCACAGAGCGGGCCTTCCTCACCAGTTTATTGAGTCTGCCCACCTCACCTGCTTTGACACTTCTCCCCCAAAACACTACAGAGAAAAACAAAATGCTGGCCACCACAGACTGGTAAAAACTTCAGAATCCTACCACAGATGTTAAATGATCTCAGTCTCTTCAGGAAGAACAGCCTGCTCTGTCCCTTCCTGAAGAGGGTGTCAGTGTTGTGAGACCAATCCAGTTTATTATTAATGTGGACCCCAATGTACTGGTAGGAGTCCACCGTCTCCACCACCTCCCCCTGGATGACGACTGGGGCAGGAGACCTTCCGTTCCTCCTATAGTCCACCACCAACTCCCTGGTCTTGCTGATGTTGAGTCTCAAATGGTTGCTGCTGCACTATATAATAAAGTTGTCAATCAGTTCCCTGTATTTATCCTCATCCGTTATACATCCAACAATAGAGGAGTCATCCGAAAACTTTTGGAAATGGCAGGAACCAGAGTTGAACCGTAAGTCAGAGGTATAGTAAAGGGTGAAGAGTGAGGGAATAGTATTTTTTCTCGTATTTACTGTTTGACTGTTTGGATTACGCTAACACACCCAATAAAAAATAAATAGCATTTATATCAAAGTTTACGGAAAAGAAGCAGAATATATTTGACATAGGGCATAAGAGATACATGACGCCTTCTGACCATGGAAGCCCAACGTGGGCGTCATGCAGCTGAATGAGCAAGATTGACGCTGACAACCAGGTAATGGGCAAGACATCTACAAGCCCACGTCTGCAACACCAAAATCCCGAATTCAGTTCTTCAGGACAGTCCAGAACAAATGGCGGGACGTCTTGTCCTATAAGAAACACCGGATTACGCCCGATATCCAACTGATAACACGACTGATAAGACTCCAAGCACCCCTTTGACGCTGAGGCGGGCTAAATATCCCACTCAGCAAGTGTGAACAGCCCAAACTGCAATAGAAGCTAATTCTAAACAACACCCAAACACACCCTTCTGCCTGCCGACAGCCCACCCCGCGTGAGTCTTCAAATAGGCTGAATGTTTCACTAATCGTTGTCATTTTTTCTCAGGAATCTTTTGTTGACTTGTGATACGGTGACCCTGGAACCAGTCTGCCTCCTCGCCTGGGTCTGTTGCTGTTTTGCCTTGCCGTTTGATCACTGTCGACCTGAGTAAATTGTCAAATTGTGTTTCTAAGCCTTTTTACAGCTTTCAAAATGGAGTCAGTACATGGGGTTGAACGCGTAGTTTCGCCTTTTGCCCGAGTTGGCGGGGTCTCACCCGCCCGGTTCGTTGGAGTTGCGCCAGCGCGGGTCTGGCGGCTCGGCTGGCATGATTCTGCCAATCTGGCTAAAAGATCAGATTCCTTCAAGAGAAATGGCCAAAACCATACCCTGAGGCACTCCAGTATTGCTTGTTACTGTACAAGAGGTACAGCCATCCAGTCTGACGTACTGGTGCCGGCCAGTGATGTAGTCCGTAATCCATGCTGCAATGTCAGGGCATAGCTGCATCACCAGCAGTGTAGGAGAAAGGGCTGGATGGTGTTGAAAGCACTAGAGAAGTAAAAAACTGTCACTCTCATTGGCCAGGAATCGATCCCGGGCCTCCTGTGTAGCAGTCTGAGGCATCCATCTGAGATTTACATCTGATAATCTTTCGGTACCACATTTTTTGCAAAAATTTCTGTGAGCAAGTTTGACTAGCCTTTATAGGAAGGTTTTACAAGTGAACGCAAGAGGATTTTGAGTAGCACGGGGCCTAATAGAGGACGTCAGGCCCTCCGGCCATCCTTATGGAGCCTGTTTGTGATCGTTTGGTCAGAAACATTCAAACCTGTATCCTGCTGGAGGTCATTTTGTAGGAGTTTGGCAATGCTCATCCTTTTCCTCCTTAAACAAAGGCGCGTATACCGATCCTTCTGTGGCCCTGTCCAGCTCTCTTGGAGTCACTAACTGTTTCCTGGTTTCTGTCTTACAGGCTTCCAGGTTGCTTCTCAGACTGTCCATGAGCTCAATGATGCCCTGGTCCAGATCTGGGACGCCGTAATCATGTTACACATGTAAGTTTATGATATAACTTGTTTATTTAGCACCGCTGTATAATATTGAGAGTCCAACTGAATGTAAAAGAGGGCTTATTCACTGCCACAATAGCTTCGGGAGCAAAATCTGAGAAGAGTGCAAAATCTGACAGAACACTGGTCTTTTAAAAAATACAAAGGCCAATATCACACCGGTCCATGGTGCACAAAAGGTTGGGGACCACTGCTTTGACCTAACACTGATGACTTTAAATTTACAGCACACTTAAAAATATATTTATGTGAAGTCCCTTAAAGCCATTTCCTCACACTCCAATAGTGCAGGACTTAGTTTTAAATAATGTAGCAACAAGTAATAAATGAGTTGGATGAGTTGACACAGGCAGGGAGGCTGGTCGAAATTGATCTGTTTAGACTTGAACATAGTTCTCGCTTGAGTCAGAGTTAAAAACAGAATACCAATCAAACGGTGAGTGATTAAACAGCCGGCGGTGTCCCTCTATTCCTCTTTCAACATTAATCCTGCTAAATTTGCGAGCACTATTAAATAAGTAATGGGCTTGTTGTCAGCCGGCACTAATGTCTTGTTTTGGTAGCCAATGGCCAAATAACTGCAGGAACAAAATATCACTTCCCACAGGATTAGATTCTTAATATTGTAAACTGCATTATATTAACATTTTTGATTAGTTTTTTGGATGCCATGCAAATCAAATTCCTCAATCTCTTACCACTCTAAATTCCTCATATAAAAATGTTTTATTTTAATGCTCTTAATCATCATACATTTGATTGCAGATTGGGAGTGTTGTAGACTTCGTTTGTTTCTTTCTTTCTTCTTTCTTTTCTGTTGGTTTCCATGGAGATTGATGGTGGGCACTTTCTCCTGCATCGCACCTGCTGGCAATTGTCATCAGCAGGGTATTTAGATGCAGAAGAATCGGAAGGATTTTGAGGGAAATAAAAGTGATGAGAGCGTGTAGGGGATGATAAAGTGAATTTCTTTTATTTTAATCTTCTTCTTGATTGAGATATAAATGGATTGCCAAAAAGAGTGGTTTAATCATCAGCAACTAGTAGGATCAATGGGTTGAAAGGGAAGAAAGTAAGGAAAAGGCAGGTAAGATTTGACCGTTTCAAGGAGGAGATTTAAAAAGTGGAGGTGAAAGAAATACTGTATATAGCCAAGTAGAAAAAGTAATTATTTATACTATTTGAAACTTAGTCTGGAATTTAAATGATGAACACGCGGTAAATTGCGTCGTGAGTTTGGGAGATTAAATAAAAGGTCGCCATTTCAATGGAGACGTTAGCAAGGAAGATTGCAGGACACTGCTGATCTGAATGGCAGTCACACTCCTTTTTTATGAATGGACCTCATTCGCTCAGTCATTAGCGCAGTATTCAATTTTAATTACTTTATGGATTTATTTCATTTAGATTAAAAATAAAGACTCCTTCCAAGTGTAGCGTGTCAGAAGCGTAGTCCGCACATCCAACTGGCAAACATATGTCTGCAACAGAAGTTGACTTCACATTTAAAGATTGGTAAATTTCTAAATTGAGTTGTATGAGATACAGTGCCTTGCAAAAATATTCAGCCCCCTTGAACCTTGCAACCTTTCGCCACATTTCAGGCTTCAAACATAAAGATATAAAATTTTAATTTTTTGTCAAGAATCAACAACAAGTGGGACACAATCGTGAAGTGGAACAAAATTTATTGGATAATTTAAACTTTTGAACAAATAAAAAACTGAAAAGTGGGGCGTGAAATATTATTCGGCCCCCTTGCGTTAACACTTTGTAGCGCCACCTTTTGCTCCAATTACAGCTGCAAGTCGCTTGGGGTATGTTTCTATCAGTTTTGCACATCGAGAGACTGACATTCTTGCCCATTCTTCCTTGCAAAACAGCTCGAGCTCAGTGAGGTTGGATGGAGAGTGTTTGTGAACAGCAGTCTTCAGCTCTTTCCACAGATTCTCGATTGGATTCAGGGCTGGACTTTGACTTGGCCATTCTAACACCTGGATACGTTTATTTTTGAACCATTCCATTGTAGATTTGGCTTTATGTTTTGGATCATTGTCCTGTTGGAAGATAAATCTCCGTCCCAGTCTCAGGTCTTGTGCAGATACCAACAGGTTTTCTTCCAGAATGTTCCTGTATTTGGCTGCATCCATCTTCCCGTCAATTTTAACCATCTTCCCTGTCCCTGCTGCAGAAAAGCAGGCCCAAACCATGATGCTGCCACCACCATGTTTGACAGTGGGGATGGTGTGTTCAGGGTGATGAGCTGTGTTGCTTTTACGCCAAACATATCGTTTTGCATTGTGGCCAAAAAGTTCAATTTCTGTTTCATCTGACCAGAGCACCTTCTTCCACATGTTTGGTGTGTTTCCCAGGTGGCTTGTGGTAAACTTTAAACGAGACTTTTTATGGATATTTTTGAGAAATGGCTTTCTTCTTGCCACTCTTCCATAAAGGCCAGATTTGTGCAGTGTACGACTGATTGTTGTCCTATGGACAGACTCTCCCACCTCAGCTGTAGATCTCTGCAGTTCATCCAGAATGATCATGGGCCTCTTGGCTGCATCTCTGATCAGTTTTCTCCTTGTTTGAGAAGAAAGTTTGGAAGGACAGCCGGGTCTTGGTAGATTTGCAGTGGACTGATGCTCCTTCCATTTCAATATGATGGCTTGCACAGTGCTCCTTGAGATGTTTAAAGCTTGGGAAATCTTTTTGTATCCAAATCCGGCTTTAAACTTTTCCACAACAGTATCTGGGACCTGCCTTGTGTGTTCCTTGGTTTTCATAATGCTCTCTGCACTTTAAACAGAACCCTGAGACTATCACAGAGCAGGTGCATTTATACGGAGACTGGATTACACACAGGTGGATTCTATTTATCATCATCGGTCATTTAGGACAACATTGGATCATTCAGAGATCCTCACTGAACTTCTGGAGTGAGTTTGCTGCACTGAAAGTAAAGGGGCCGAATAATATTGCACGCCCTACTTTTCAGTTTTTTATTTGTTAAAAAAGTTTAAATTATCCAATAAATGTTGTTCCACTTCACGATTGTGTCCCACTTGTTGTTGATTCTTGACAAAAAAATTAAATTTCATATCTTTATGTTTGAAGCCTGAAATGTGGCGAAAGGTTGCAAGATTCAAGGGGGCCGAATACTTTTGCAAGGCACTGTACATGTCTTAGGAGAACCTCTCAGTCCATATTATGTAGCATCTACATCAGTTCTTGAGATTTGAACAGATGGGTGTAGATTTGGCTATAGGATGACCACTTCCATAAGGTCAAAATGGAGGACATATTAAAAAAAAAAAAAAAAACAACAACATCAGACTTGTGGTGTATTTTCATCAACAATGAAGTTTTGCATGGATTATAGATATTTGTGTAACTAAATAGTAAACAAATACCAATTAAAGGTCAAACGTTTTTTTGAGAATTTATTTAGTTGACAGTGTTTTCAAATTGCAATGTGCCCAAGAACAAATCTTATTTTGAAATGGTGTTCTGCCAAAGTATCTCGATGGTGAAATGTCCAACAATGCCCAGTGCGCTTGCGCATGCATGCGTACATCAGTTAAAAGCAGCAAGTACTTATTATTTTCTTTTATTGAGTCTTTTTTTTAATCTTTCCATTGCCTCAAAATACTATTGAAGTTTTTTCCACTGGTAGCTTATAAGCATTGTTTTTTTCCTGTGGTAGCTTTAAAGCAGTGTTTATCTGTTAACCACATTAATTTTTTTATTTTTTTATTTTCCCTCCAGGCATGACAAATCCAAACAAACAAACATACAGCATTTATATGTGTTGACAATTAATTCAACCCGAAAAGAAAAGGGCTGACGGGAGAAGCCGAAGCTTATTGAAACCCGTCCCCAGTATGCCATATAGGACGCAGAAAATATCGAATATCAATTTTTGACATTCAGACTTCGTAATGATTACAAGTTTTTTTTTTCTTTCTTTCTTTTTTCTTTTTTTTTTTCTTTTCTTTTTTTTTTTTTTTTATAATAACCATCCCCTCTGATTGTTAATTTTCCCAATAGTCCATTGTAGATCGTGGCAATGTGCTCGTTATGTTGATTAGATCCTGTAGATTAGTTCATAATTCAGTAATTAGTTTATTCAGTTGATTCGATCCAGAAGATAGGGAATAGCTGAGGACCGATGTCGCAGTTTTCGTTCCTTACAGATCAATGTTCAAGTCTCCATAAACAAAGATATGCTTATTATTCGTTTTCGACAGTTTGACAGTTTCGACACAAGTTTTCCTACACATTCAGTGAAGTCAGATCCTTTGATATCATTAATCCAAGTTTCCGATACAGCAATGATGTTGTACTTAAATAATCCTTGATGTGTTCAAAGTTCTTGTAGAGACTTCTGCTGTTGAAATTGATTAATGAAAGCTTACCGTCCAGTTTAAAAGAGATGTTAAATTGATCATCACTGTAGTATTTGCACTCCTCCGGTCTGTTGACGTAAAACTATTTATCAGGATCGAATATGTCATCTGGTTCATTGGAACAATCTTTAAATAGGTCTTCCAACTGTAATTGTGATAAGAGCATAGAGTCCGCTACTTGGGTCATGATTAGTTTTCATAAGCTGCCAGATCTTCGACTTGCTTGATAACTTTCGTTTTCTGGTCTTGTGTTTTGACGAAAATTCTGCAATCTGCGGTCCATGTACTCTCAATCTTTCCCGCTTTCTTCAGTTGATGTGCCTTTCTTGCTATTTCAGCGTTGCGGCGGGTTAGATTCTCATTGAAGAAGATGTTGGATACATTAGTCACGTAGTGATTTTAAACCACCCTTATATGATATTATTACAGTTTAATTATGTTCTTAAGGCGTATTTTTTTTTAGTACGTTCTTCCTATATGCATCTAAACAAAACAAGCTGACACGGGTAGTACTTAGTGTGTCTAATTTGCCATTGGTAGACATTTCGCCAGTGTAGCATATTGTAACGAATCGGGTCATAATGTGGGGATTCTAATGTTTGCATATGTTCCTGAATGCACCGCGTAACGTGCGGGAGTGAGGGAGGTGCGGGAGAGCGGGGGGACGTGCCTTCCTGTGTTGCTATTGTTCTGGCGAGTTATGAGTGCGTTAGCTGCGGCAGACAGCAGTTGAGTTGTTCCATAAGTTCCAACAAATAAAGAATTGCAATCTGATTCACTGGGTGACTTTTGCCAATGTTACACTGGTGTCAGAAGTGGGAGGCATAACTCGGTCACGTCCTGGGTCTTCTCGTGCGTACAAATTGCTATTGCTACGTTTAGCCTCTTCTCTGCTCGAGGTTTTGGAGCCATGCTGCCGACGGTACGTCCGGGGATCACGGTGGCGGAAGCGGATGAACTGCCCTCTGCTGCGGCTGCTTGGGGCTCCCCTGAGCATAGAGAGACCGTGAGAAAGATGACTGCTGAAATGGCCAGGTCGGCGGGATTTGGCTCAGCTGGCCGTCGTGAGGCGGTGTCCGACTCGCTAGCTTACCCATCGCCTGCTGGGGCTGATCGTTTGGAACTGCTTGGTGGGACGATGCCCCCCGTGAAGACGCCGAAATACGATGGCAAGGCTAACTGGGAGGCTTTTCATGCCCAGTTTGAGCTCCTCGCCCAAGCTAATGGTTGGCCCGCTGGTGTGAAGGCTCTCCAACTGGCGATGTGTTTGACTGGGGATGCTCTCTCGTGCCTGCTGCTCCTTAGCCCCGAGGATAGGAGTGATTATGACGCCCTGGTGGGGGCGCTTAAGAGGCGCTTTGGACTTTGCACCACTGCCAGTCTGCTTCGCTCCGAATTGTGCAGTCGCCATAGACGGCCTGGGGAGTCTGTGCGTGCTCTTGCCAATGACATTGAAGGACTGGTCCACCGCACCTATGGCCATATGCCCCCTGCCATCCAGAGTGAACTGGCCCGGGACCACTTCCTCCAGGCTCTACTACCGTGCGACCTGCGGGTGCAGACCCTGCTGGCCCACCCCAAGACCCTTCAGGAGGCTGTGGAGCTGGCCTCTGAGAGGGAGTTGCTGCGTGCGGCGCCCCCATCTGCTGCGTTTGAGGATTTACCGAGTGGAGTTGCCACGGCGGGGGCTGGGTTGGACTCTAAAGCACCTGCATGGGCGGAGGAACTGACTCAACTGGTTCGGGCGGCTTCTCTTCAGGGAGGTCGTCGCTCTACACCACGGCGGAGGATCTGCTGGGGCTGTGGCCAGCCGGGCCATTTGGTCCGGGACTGTCCGAAGACACCGGCGAACCAGGGAAACGACCCGGGGACCGCTTAGTCGGGGCGTCGCGGTCCCCCGGGTTGTCGCCCCAACCTGGCCCAAGCGAGAAGTCAGTATCGCCTCAGCACTCACTACCTCTGGGGTCGACTGCTGCGGTGGATGGCCAGTTGGAGCAACTTGGGGTGCTGGGTCGGACTTGGGTGGAGGACTGTTGGTACGCCGCTGTGACTGTGGGGAGTACGTGCTGTTTCGCGCTGGTGGATATGGGGTCTTCGGCAACGTTTGTGAGGTCTGATGTTGTGGGGGAGGGAACGCCTATCTCTCCGACGATGGTGAGACTTCAGACTGTTACCGGCGAGCGGGCCCCTATGCGCGGGAAATCAGTTGTGACTCTGGGTGTGGGTTACATGACGATTCGGAGCACGGTGTGGGTTGCGGATCTGGAAGAAGGTATACTGGGACTCGATGTCCTTAAGACTCTTGGCTGCATATTCGACACCAGAAATGGAACGCTCTCCTTCCCGGACGGTCACGTTGTTCAGCTGTCCAAGCGTCCTGTTGCGCCAGGCCATACAGCGTGCCACTCTGTTTTTGGGTCTCCGACAGGGTCTGTCGACGACTCCACTGCCTGTTCCGCTATGCCTGGGGAATTGCCCAAGCGTGGTGTGGACGTACCTTCTGTTTCGTCGGACCGTCCCTCATCTCCTGGGTCTACTCCGTTGCCGGGGACCGTCTCGGGGACGGATAGCGGGAAAAGGATCTTGTTGGTGAGGGATATTTTGGAAAAGAACTCTGGTGGACTGTCTCCTGTGGAACGGGGTTCGCTCTGGCGCCTTCTGTTGGAGTACAAAAACTGTTTTTCATTGTCAGGAGAAGACGTGGGCAGTACGGATCTTATAGAGCACCACATTGACACTGGGGATGCGCGGGCCATCAGAGTGAGACCTCGACGACTTCCTCTAGCGAAGCAGGCTGCTGCAGACCAGGCCCTGTTGGAGATGCGGAGGGCAGGGATTATTGAACCTTCCAAAAGCTTTTGGGCTTTCCCTGTTGTCATGGTGCCCAAGAAATCTCAGGCTGAACCGCGGTTCTGTGTGGATTATAGGCCTTTGAACTCTGTGACTAAAAAAGACCCCTACCCTCTCCCCCGCATCGATGAGGCTTTGGACACTGTTGCAGCATCTTCATGGTTCTGCTCACTTGACCTCCGCAGTGGTTATTGGCAGGTTCCGCTTGCTCAGGAGGCTAAGGAAGAAACAGCTTACATCACAAATGGGGGTCTGTGGCAATTTAGAGTTCTTCCGTTTGGTCTCTGCAATGCCCCCGCCACGTTCGAAAGGTTGATGGACAGGGTGCTTGCTGGCGTTTCACGCCACGAGTGCGTCGTGTACTTGGACGACATCCTGGTGCATGGCTCGTCCTTTGAGTCAACCCTCAGTTCTCTCAGGAAGGTGTTGGAGAGGATAGCAGCTGCAGGGTTAAAACTGCATCCTCAGAAGTGCCATTTCATGAAGCGAGAAGTCACATTCCTGGGCCACAGACTGGGACAGGGAGGGGTCAGTGCATTGGAGGACAAGGTGCAGGCTGTCAAGGACTGGCCCACCCCCGGCTCAGTGCAGGAGCTGAAGAGCTTCCTAGGATTATCCTCTTACTACCGACGATTTGTTAAGGGGTTTGCTTGCCTTGCCGCTCCCTTGTTCCGTTTACTGCAAAAAGGGGAACACTTTGTCTGGACACCAGAGTGCCAGTTGGCATTCAATTCACTGCAGACTGCTCTCATGAATGCCCCGGTCTTGGCCCCGCCCGACGCTACTTTGCCCTTCGTCCTCGACACGGACGCAAGCAGTGTCGGCTCGGGGGCTGTGTTGTCACAGGTGACACCGGCGGGTGAGAGGGTGGTGGCTTATCACAGCAGGACTTTTTACAAAGCAGAGCGTCGCTATTGTGTCACCAGATGGGAGTTACTCGCTGTGATCGTTGCCATCCGTCACTTCAAATACTACCTTGGTGGCCTCCATTTCACTGTCAGGACTGACCACTCGGCCTTGCAGTGGTTGATGACTTTTCGAGAGCCAGAAGGACAGCTGGCACGCTGGCTTGAAGAACTACAAGCCTATGACTTCACTGTGGTTCACAGACCGGGCACTCAACACGGGAATGCAGACGCGCTCTCCCGTAGACCTTGCAGTGCCAAAGGCTGTCACTACTGCGACAAGAGGGAGTTGCGAGAGAGTGAGCAGTTAAAGCTGGAGGTGAGATGTGCAGCGAGCAGTGCTCAGGGACTGCCTGTTGAGCGCTGTCCGGCAGCTGTCGACGTGGCCGAGTGGAGGAGCATGCAAGAAGCGGACAGTGACATCGGTCCGGTGCGGGCTTGGGTTGCAGCGCAGCGCAGACCCACGTGGGAGGAGGTTGGCATGTGTTCCCGTGCCACCAAAGGACTCTGGTCTACGTTCAACACCCTACGGTTGCAAGATGGAATACTGCAACGTGGCTGGATGGAACCGGCTACTGATGAGACTCACTGGCAGGTAGTAGTACCAAAGCTCCTACGGGAACGTGTACTACAGGCGGTACACGGTGGACTTGGCACGGGGCACTTTGGGGTTGGGAAGACGCTCCGTCGACTCCGCAACAGTTTTTACTGGGGATTACATAGACGCGATGTGGAGGACTACTGCCGCCGCTGCGACAGCTGCACCGCAAAAAAAGGTCCCACGGACAGGTCTGTTGCACAACTTCAGCAGTGCCCGGTTGGAGGACCCATGGAGAGAGTGGGGATTGATGTCCTGGGGCCGTTTCCTCGCACGGAGAGTGGGAATCGCTACATCCTGACCGCTATGGATTATTTTACAAAGTGGCCCGAGGCCTATTGCCTGCCTGACCAGGAGGCGGAGACCATAGCGGACGCACTGGTTGGGGGGATGTTTAGCAGGTTCGGAACGGCGGAGGTGATTCACACGGACCAGGGCAGGAACTTTGAGTCTCGGCTTTTCACAGCCATGTGCGATAAACTGGGCTCGCACAAGACCCGCACCACCCCATTACACCCACAAAGTGATGGACTAGTAGAACGGTTTAATAGAACACTATCGCAGCAACTTGCTATAGTGACGGCCAAGCATCAAAAAGATTGGGATAGACACATTCCATTGGTGCTGATGGCGTGCCGATCGGCAGTGCAAGATTCCACGTCCTGCTCTCCGGCTCTTCTCATGCTTGGAAGAGAGCTTAGGACCCCTGCTGAGATGATGGTGGGCAGACCGCCTGATTCTCCTTCTGTTCCTGCAGGTCCTGAATATGCCCGGAAATTGCAGGATCGAATGGAGTCTGCATATGATTTTGCTAGGCTCCAGCTGAAGAATGCAGGCGTACGGCAAAAGAAGTACTACGATGTGCATTCCAAGGGAAGACACTTCGAATCGGGGGAATTGGTATGGGTGTACAACCCTCAGAGGAAGAAGGGCAGGTGCCCTAAATTGGACAGCGACTGGGTGGGACCCTGCAAGGTCCTGGAGAGACTTGGGGAAGTGGTATATAGGGTTCAACTGCCCCCTAGAGGGAGGAGGGTGGCCCTCCATCGTGATCGTCTGGCACCGTACCGAGGTACTGCTACAAACACGCCAGAACCCCTTGGTGGCTCGGATGGTGGTAACCAGCCTTCCCAAGATGGACTGTATGGATTAGACACTTCTCCTCCTGGGGGTTCTGTTGTGGACTCCTCTTCTTTGCCTTTTGATCGGGAGCGACCCCGAAGGAACCGTAGGCCACCGGGGTGGCTGAGTGACTTTGTTCAAGCCTCGGGGGCGAGGTTTTTTTGAAAGGAGGGGGTAGTGTAACGAATCGGGTCATAATGTGGGGATTCTAATGTTTGCATATGTTCCTGAATGCACTGCGTAACGTGCGGGAGTGAGGGAGGTGCGGGAGAGCGGGGGGACGTGCCTTCCTGTGTTGCTATTGTTCTGGCGAGTTATGAGTGCGTTAGCTGCGGCAGACAGCAGTTGAGTTGTTCCATAAGTTCCAACAAATAAAGAATTGCAATCTGATTCACTGGGTGACTTTTGCCAATGTTACACATATTTTGGGAGAACAACGGTATGTATGTATAAATTTCAAACAAAGTGGTATCGGCCGATACTACACTGACAGGTATCGGTATCGGGGCCAAAAAATAGTATTGGTGCAACACTACAGTGGCTATATACTGTATGTTGTATGTTATATATGTTTAAATTGTAAAAATGTGATCTAATTTTGATGTACAATTGTACACCGACTTATATTTGTGCATGAGTGCAGGCCAGCCTGCTTCTAACGCCCCCACAGGGCACCATGCAGACAGCTCACAGTTTTATTAAAAATGATCAAGTCCAAAAGTAAATACAGTCCAAACATTCCCTTTGAGTCCAATACATCCAGTGGCCTGAGTGCCATTTGCCTGAAAGACCAACCATAATGTTCCACTCCCTAAAGGTAAGGTAAGGAGACCTCCCTTGGTCCAAATGACAGTAATGAACACTTGTTTTACATGGCGAGGACTCTCACATAGCCGTGTAGGATGTATTAAATTCTATAAATAATCTAATATGCTTTTTTTTTTTTCAAGAAAAACAAATTCAACATGTTCAAACATATAATTCCACGTTACAATCCTGAATATTAGTCAAAGCAAACAATAACGATATTCCATGAAAACATGCAATGAATAGTGTTCCATTTTGGCCATCTTGAAAAATGGTGACCATATTTTTGGGGACATGGGCTCTAATTTTCTTTCCAACATCACAACGGATCCTCTTGCACAATTTTGTCTTATTCACCGGGCTATGGCTGAGACAGTGATATAAAGCAGTGCTGGCAGACATTTGATGAATCACTGACAAAATCAACTCTTATGCTGTGTAATGACAACAGACATGTGTTAAATGGTCCGTATCTTTACTTAAAAATCGATGCACATGAGAAAATGTTGAGCTTACACTTGAGTTGTTACCACTCAAAGCTCCTGCACTAACACTGTAAGTACACCATACACTATACAGTAAATGTGTTTGTTTTAATGTACTAGTACTCACATTGACTTTCTATACCAGGAGCAATCATAATATACAGTATGTTTAGCATTTGAACAGCAAAATTGTTGGAGACTAATGGAAGTTTTGGGGACTTTTTAAACTATGTACATTTATTGCAAAAAAGTCTAAACAATGTCCTGAAAATTGCACATCTTAAATATGCAAGAAGAGCTGTGAGCAATTATTAATGTTGTATAAAAGCATTTATAAACACATCTTTTGCTTCATTCATTTTTCTTTCCATCTAACCAATGGTAAAACACTATGAACCCTGCCCCTCATTGTCAAATGTTACTCCCGCTCTCTTGGACACGCAATACTGTAAGTGTCTGTAATGAACGTAATGAAGTAAATGTACTTCGTTACTCTACTTAAGTACTTTTTTTTTTTTTATCTGTACTTTACTTGAGTAAAAATGTGAAGTGCTACTTTTTACTTTTACGTCACTACATTTGACAGCAGGTATCTGTAGTTTTTATTCCACTACCTTTTAAATAGTCGCCTGCTTTACATGTTACTTTGTGTATTTTCTTGTTTTCTCATTGTGAATTGTGCGAAAATTTGGCGGCGCCATCTTTGACATTTTCTGCTACAGCCTTCCGGTTTAGACAGGTCTTCAGTAACACAACATTCCCGTGTTCATGTATTAGGACACATTCAATTTTGTTGCTGTGCTGGATGCCTCAGAGCTTTTCAGGGGCCTGATTGTGTTTCCTTCCACTGCCGTTAAATCAATAAAATACAAGAATATTTTGGTTGTGGTGTCTCTTAGCCATTTCTTCATGTTGACCTCCCATGTCATGATGATGGCAGATGGATGTGGTATTTCCAAATTGTCTTTTTTGAGGGATTTTGATGAGTGATTCTACTCCATTTTCATTGTTGTTTTGGTTAGAGAATGTGTAAAACGTAAGTCGCAGGAAGAAATGCGGAAGTAAAGCGGGAGCACCTCGGAAACTTGTGTCTTGAGTGACGTTTAAATGCCTCCAGCGCAATCGATACGCTCCGTGCAACTATACGGTAACTGAGCAGTTGAGGCAGCAACACGAGTACAAGCAAGATAAGGCAGGTGAACAAGATATCGACCAATTAAAAACCACCACACTCTTGTACAGTAGTAGTATGCACCTGATTGTTGCTTCCAATCTGCCATTAAGCTAAAATTTGGAGTTTTTGAGCTTGTTAAACTTCTGTTTAAAGTGCAGTCAGTTTTATTGCTTGTTTTATCCTTCCTGCAGAGTTTTGAATAAAACTGAGCAGTCAATGAATTTTCTGGTTCTTTTTTTAATACAATCAGATCTCTGTATGTACTGTATATATGTAGTTACAGTGCTGGCCTAAAGTATTGGCAGCCCTGCAATTCTGTAATATAATGCTCAATTTCTCCCAGAAATGATTGCAATTACAATTGCTTTGGTAGTAATATCTTTATTTATTTTGCTTGCAATGAAAAAAAAACACAAAATAGAATAATAAATAAAAAAACATCATTATCATTTTACACAAAACTCCAAAAATGGGCCAGACAAAAGTATTGGCACCCTCAGCTTAATACTTGGCAGCCCAACCTCTAGACAAAATAACTGCGAACAACCGCTTTCGGTATCCATCGATGAGTTTCTTACAATGCTCTGCTGGATTTTTTAGACCATTCTTCTTTGGCCAACTGCTCCAGGTCTCTGAGATTTGAAGTGTGCCTTCTCCAAACTGTCATTTTCTGATCTCTCCACAGGTGTTTTATGGGATTCAGGTCTGGACTCATTGCTGGCCACTTTAGAAGTCTCCAGTGCTTTCTCTCAAACCATTTTCTAGTGCTTTTTGAAGTATGTTTTGGGTCAATGTCCTGTCCTATGGCCTCTGAGGGTGACCCAGCTTTCTCACATTACGCAGCATAATTTGTTGGTAGTCTTCAGACTTCATAATGTCATGCACATGGTCGAGCAGGCAGTCCAGTGCCAGAGGCAGCCAAGCAACCCCATAGCATCAGGGAACCCCCGCCATGTTTGACTATGGGGACCATGTTCATTCCTTTGAAGGCCTCATTTTTTCCCTGTGAACTCTATGTTTATGCATTTTCCCAAAAAGCTCTACTTTTGTCTCATCTGACCAGAGAACATTCTTCCAAAACATTTTTTGGTTTTCTCAGGTAAGTTTTGGCAAACTCCAGCCTGGCTTTTTTATGTCTCTGGGTCAGAAGTGGGGTCTTCTTGGGTATCCTACCATAGAGAAGCATCACATGATTTTTCAAAGGGTGCCAATACTTTAGTCCGGCCCATTTTTGGAGTTTTGTGTAAAATTATGTTTTTTTCCCCCTCCATTCTCTTTTGTGTTTTTTCATTTCATGCAAAATAAATGAAGATATTACTACCAAAGCATTGGTAATTGCAATCATTTTCTGGGAGAAATTGAGCATGATCTGACAGAATTGCAGGGGTGCCAATACTTTTGGCCAGCACTGTATATACACATTACATATTTAAGAAAAAAAAACTATATAAATGTATATTAAATTTTTGTACCAGGAGAAAATACTTTTACTTTTTACTAAGCGAATTTAAAGCAAGTAATTTTGTACTTTTACTTATGGAAATCTTCCTCTTAGACACTTGTATTTTAACCTAAGTATTTTTTTTCACCTGTACTTTTACCTAAGTAAATAAAAGTGAGTACTTCATCCACCACTGGTAAGTGTAGTGTCTACCAATCATCATGTCAATCAACTTTTTTTTTTTTTTTTTAAATTGACTGCAATACTTAATCGCGCCATTTTTAGTGGATCGGAATTGGGTGAAAAGGATCAGATTTTTAATTTAAAAAAAATATATTTGTTTTTCTGCTTCATGGTTGTACAGCGCCACAGCCTCTCACCCTCCCTCCTGCTAAGCAGTGTGAAAAACTGTCCAGCTTAAAGTTAACAATGATTGACAGGTTTGTAGCCTTGCTCTTGCCAGAGAGGTTGAGTAGCTCTATGATCAAAGACGTGTAAATCATCGTTAAACTTGCATAGCTGTGCTGTGGCAACTCATATTAATATAATAACAGTAATATAATAATATAAGAGGCTGTTCTCAGCAGCATGCGAGTCAAAGCGTGAGTGGATTTGAGTGGACTCACTCAATGAAGCATTTGATAAAGACAAGCATTTTGTACGTTATTCTTATTTAAAAATAATTCACTTTATGAAGGCGGCATGGTGGGACAGTAACAAGTTTATGTTTTGTTTTTGTTTTGTTAAAAAAAAAAACATAAGAAAACCTTTTCAGTACCGGATCGGAAAACCTTTTCAGTACTGGATCGGCAGATTCTCAAAAGCAGGTGACTTGGACTCAGGTGCAAAAATATGCAATCGGGACATCCCTAGTTAGCACTAACATTAATTAGTTTGGAAGTCATCATCAAGTGGCCAATTGTGTAAATGCTTGGATGAGAGTTGGAGCTTTGTGGAAATTTTGGCAGACTGCTTGAAATGCAGGACAGAAGAAGCAGATGTTGTCTAGAGATCTTCAAAAAGAAATCAGCCAATTAAAACCTGCTCTCCAGCGTGGCGTTACACGGACTGTACAATTTCTGTTCAGTTTTTGTCTCCGTCCAATATTCATGAATATTTTTATTCAATTGGAAGCCAGGTAACATTTCTATAGACCAGCTGGTCCAATTAGTCTTGCATTGCACAAAATCAATCAATGAATTAATATGAACTTGTTTTGTTTTTCAAATCCTATCTCAACAACATTTGGAGCAGCATTCTCTCAATTTGCATTTCATTTCCCATCTCAGGCTGTCAATAAATACCCGCCTGGGTTTATTTCATTGATGCATCTTCAATATTGTTAGTCTGATTAGGAGTCAGTTCAATTTCTTGACATTGCCATATCTGCAGACCTCACAGACACGCCTTATAATATCTGAATCATTACCTCTATCTTGTAATATTAACAGACAAGAGCAATGGTCAAAATTGGGTACAATTTAACAAATTAAAATGTATATTATAGATACATTCCGTATTTTTGCACTACAGCCCGTAGCAAAAAGTATAGAATCACCAGTCTCGGATGAGCACTCACAGACATTTTATTATGTAGAACCAACTCAGATAAAAAGCTTGAAAAAGTAATGAATTAGTTCAAAAGATTGAAGATTTAACCACAGCCATCTCCCCAGTGCCTTTGCCTGACATGTAGCCCCATATCATCAAGGACTGAGGGAATTTTAGGCAGTCATCTTTGTGAATCTCACTGGAACAGCACCATAGCCTTGTCCAATGCAGATTCTTGACTCTTGACACCTTGTCCAATGCACATTCTTGACTCTTGACAAGGTGATGATGCTGGAACTTTTGTCTGGTGCTGTTCCAGTGAGATTTACAAAGATGACTGCCTGGAGAAAACATCGAAAATCCCTCAGTCCTTGATGATCAATCAATAAATGCACAAGTTTACATCGAAATTGAAAATATGTTTGTCATTTTCCAAGATGACAATGTATCATGCCACAGAGCTACAACTGTTAAAGCATTCCTTGGTGATAGACTCATCCAATCAATGTCATGGCCTGCAAATAGCCCAGATCTCAACCCTATTGAAAACCTGTGGTGGAAATTGAAAAAAATGGTCCACAGCAAGGCTCTGACCTGCAAGGATGATCTGGTAACTGCAATCAAAGAGAGTTGGCACCAAATTGATGAAGAATACTCATCAAGTCCACGCCTCAGAGACTGCAAGCTGTCATGAAAGCCAGAGGTGGTGCTACAAAACACTAGGGATGTTTTGATTGTTATTTCTTTGTTTTTTTTCTCATGATTCCATATTTTTTTTCCTCAGAATGGAGTCTTTCCATATATATTTTCCCTGCACTTGCTCTATAAAAGTAACATTTACTGACCACCACAATGTTTTTTATTCATTTCTTTTAGTGTTTCTGAATGCTAAAGAGTTGCACTTTTGAACTAAATTCATTATTGTTTCAAGCTTTTTATCTGAGTTTGTTCTACATGATAAAATGTCTGAGTGAGTGCTCATCCGAAACTGGGGATTCCATACTTTTTGCTAGGGGTTGTGTAAGGCGCATAATCAATGAATGGCCTATTTTTAAACTGTTTTCATATATAGGGCGCACCACATTATAAGGCGAAGTAGTAGTAGTGGTTGGGGTTGCGTTATACATCCACTAGATGGTGCAGCGCTCAAGGGAACGTCATGCCCTGATTAACCAAAATTGATCCATATATAAGGCGCATCTGATCATAAGGCGCATTGTCTGCTTTTGAAAAATTGAAGGCTTTTTGGTGTGCCTTATAGTACGGAAAATATGTACGATAAGGTGCCCCTAAAAGTAGTCCATACTCTACACAGAAGTTTCAGTACACTAAAGACCCCACTCACCAACGTCACACAATGACGTGTCGCTGTGTCCGGCCGCCATATTGTCCGTCATTGTTTATCCGTATTCTCAATGGTTTCAATTTGTCGTGCAATTTATGGCACCGTCTGGAAGCCCCGGTGCTTTCAGACGCTGTAAATGAATTGGATGCGTTGCATAAAAGGCGTTATGTGGAAAAGCTTCAGTCTATCCTTTTGCCAGATCCATATTTGATGCCTAAATCGATATTTTTCGCTGTCTCTGCCTGACATCTGCTACCTTGATATCTACAACTATCTTGTCCACAGAAACTCAGCCTATTCTCACAAAAGTTTAGAAAACTTTAAGAGCAGCACTCTAAGCAACATTATCCCGTGTGACCCTTCCAATTTTCTTAAATGGCGACAATCAATAAAAAAAAAAAGTTGACTGCGTTGGCCGACGCTTCAAGGATAGGTGGATATTGGACTATTTCTTCAATAAAATACGCAACAACTGTGTCTGCCTCATTTGCAAAGAGACAGTCTCTGTTTTCAAAGAGTTCGACGTGACGCAATATTACCAAACAAGACACGCTGACATGTACGACAACATTACAGGGAAGATACGCAGCGAGAAATTATAGCAACTTGAAGCTAGTTTAATTTCACAGCAGCAGTATTTCGCAAGAGCCCGAGTGTCGAAAGAGAACGCCACAAAGGTGAGATTGTTGAAATTATGAATTAAAAAAAAAAAATACTAAAGCAAATGTGACACACAGAAGGGCTTGCTAAAATTTGTTTAAATATATTGTTCTACCTAAATCAGCCAAGGTAGCCCCCCACATTTTTATCACACCAAATCTGGCCCCCTTTGCAAAAAGTTTGGACACCCCTGTTTAACTGATGATCCGTAGACGAGCCCAGCTCCTTTCACTTGTTACCAGCTAAATATTATTCAAAAAATAATGATGGTGGAAGAAATAAGCATCTTGAATTTGAAACTGTATGTTGTCGGCGATTAGCCTCGCAATAATCTTAATTGTGGTTGTCAGCCCAAAACGCTCTAAATATATGTTAAATGCATCGTATCAGTTACAAAATGACTACTACATAATCTGTGGTGATTGTGTGGTGCCCAGTTTTCTCGTGGAATTGCAGCACTCCATCTCGCTCTCCTCTCCGGGTCTCTTGGAATACGGTAGAACTTCAAGTCTCTCCGTCTATCTTCTCTGTTACTGCAACCAACCGCCACACACGCCTTCACCATTTTGATTATTAATGTTAACGAGCAGAAAAACACGCCATAATAGGAGGAATTTACGTAGCTGTAATGCGTAAACATGACGAGCTGACGGACAATATGGCGCGGAGGCGTGGTTGTGACGTCATGTGAGTGGGGTCTATACTGGCTACTTGGTTATGGTGTTCCATGTATTCCTTTCCTGACAGTGTCTTCCACCCTGTTATTAAGTGTCGGACTGTTTCAGGGGCCTTTTTGCACTGTCTGCACCTGGGATCCTGCCTCGTATGGTATATCTGGGCCTCTATTGGTCTGGTGCTCAAAGCCTGCTCCTCTGCTGCCATGATTAGCACCTCTGTGCTTTATTTCAGTCCAGCCCTCTCTAATTATTGATAGCACTTGTTCATATCTGCCACTTCAGTTATTTGTCAGTGGTACATCCCATGCAAGGGGTTTTCCTCCCATTATCGTTCTGCCTCCTCCTTCCTTTTCTAGTTTCCAGTGCCTAAGACATTCACTTGTGCTTCATATCTTCAGGCCATCTTCATGATGTGTTCGTGGAGCTTGGATGTTTCGTCTTGGACAGTGGTCCTGATGCTCACTAACCCTCGGCCTCCCTCCTTGCGCTTAACGTATTGCCTCTTGATACTGGATTTGGGGTGGAAACCTCCGTGCATGATGAGCAGCTTCTGTGTTTTCACATCTGTGGTCTGAGCTTCCTTCTTTGGCTAGCTAATTATACCAGCAGTGGTATTCCAAGGTATCTGTAGCTCTCTTCAACATCTACTTTCCTACCCTCTGGGACTGCAACACCCTGTGTCTGGACGACGTTGCCTCTCTTTATCACTATTTGGCCAAATTTCTACAGTCCAAATGACACTCCCATGTCCTCGCTGTAGATCCTGTTGGTGTGGATTAATGAGTCAATGTCTCGCTGGCTCTTAGCGTACAGCTTGAATTCATCCATATAGAGGAGGTGATTGACGGTGGCCCCATTTTTAAGTCGTTATCCATAGCCAGTATTGTTGATCAATTGGCCTTAATAAATACATACATACACACACACACACACACATACAGTATATACAGTATATACTGTATGTATAATACATACATACAATGGTTTGAAAAAGTGTTTTAACCTTTTGGAATTTCTTACATTTCTGCATAAAATCACCAGCTTATGTGATCTGATCTTTGTCAAAATCGCACTGATGAAAAAACTGTCAGCTTTAACTGAAACCACTCAAACTAGAGATGTCGATCGGGTCCGATCACATCATTTTCAAAGTATCGGAATCGGCAAAAAATCGGCCATGCCTTTTTAAAAAAAAAATATATATATATATACATATAATTTTCTAATTGTATCTAACGTTACAGACATAATAAGTTACACTTATCCAGAGTCTTTAGTTTAGGCTTAAGGTAGGGTTATCAAATTTATCCCAATAACGGCGGTAATTTTTGTATCACGTTAAAATATTTAACGCAATTAATGCATGCGCTGCACGACCCACTCACGCATTGTCGCGCTCCACCTGTAATGGCGCCGTTTTGCCTATATAGAGAGCTAAAAGGCAGCATAAAATGAGTAGAGTGAATTTTGGCAGCCTTTGGAGCCTTATTTTAATTGGCTAAAGCCTTACAATCCCTCTCCCTTTGATTAGGAACATCATTGGAAGCAATGTGGGGAAGCAAGGTAGCAATTAATCTTTTTCTTAACACCTTATGTTATTTCCCAACGCAGAGAATATATATCAATTGGTAGCACATGATTCCACTTCCCATCATGCATTTGGGCATGGCCTTCAGTATCATTTACTGAAAGCTCAACAAATACACTAGATGGCAATATTTAGTCACAATATACAAAGTCACAAGTCTTTCTATCGGTGGATCCCTCTCACAGAAAGAATTAATAATGTAAATGCCATCTTGAGGATTTATTGTCATAATAAACAAATACAGTACTTATGTACTGTATGTTGAATGTATATATTCGTCCGAGTTTTATTCATTTTTTTCTTAACGCATTGCCAAAATGTATATGATCGGGAAAAATTATCGGAAATTATTGGAATTGAATTGGGAGTAAAAAAAAAGCAATTGGATCAAGAAATATCGGGATCGGCAGATACTCAAACTAAAACGTTTGGGATCGGATCGGGAGCAAAAAAACATGATCGGAACAACCCTAACGCAAACGTTTATAGGTTTTCATATTTTAATGAGGATAATACGCAAACAATGACAGAAGGGGGAAAAATAAGTAAGTGAACCATCACATTTAAAAAAAATTTACCCTCCCCCCACCCCTTTGGCAGCAATAACTTCAACCAGACGCTTCCTGTAGCTGCAGATCAGTCTGCCACATCAATCAGGACTAATCTTGGCCCATTCTTCTCGACAAAACTGCTGTAGTTCAGTCAAATTCCTGGGGTGTCTGGCATGAATCGCTGTCTTTATGTCATTCCAAAGCATCTCAATGGGGTTCAAGTCTGGACTTTGACTTGGCCACTCCAGAACGTGTATTTTGTTCTTCTGAAACCATTCTGAAGTTGATTTACTTCTGTGTTTTGGATTGTTGTCTTGTTGAGGCACCCATCCTCTTTTTAGCTTCAACTGTCTGACAGACGGCCTCATGTTTTCCTGCAAAACATCCTGATAAACTTTTGAATTCATTCTTCCATTAATGATTGCAAGTTGACCAGGCCCTGTGTTATCAAAACAGTACCAAATCATGATGGTCCCTCCACCATGCTTCACAGTTAGGATGAGGTGTTCATATTGGTGTGGTGTTCCATTTCCATGCGAATATTAAACGTGCAACAATGTTTTTTTTTTTTTTTTAGACAGCAATGGCTTCCTCCATGAAGTCTTCCCATGAACACCATTCTTGGCCATAGTTTACATGTAGTTCATGGGTGCACAGAGATAATGGACTGAGCCAGTGATTTGTGTAAGTCTTTAGCAGACACTCTAGGGTTCTTTTTTACCTCTCTGAGTATTCTGCGCTGAATTCTTGGCGTCATCTTTGGTGGACGGCCACTCCTTGGGTGAGAAGCAACAGTACCAAACTCTCTCCATTTGTAGACAACTTCTCTGACTGTCGGTTGATGAACATCCAAACATTTAGAGATGGTTTTGCATCCTTTCCACCTTTATATAAATCAACAATTTTTGATTGCATGTTTTCAGACAGCTCTTTGACCGAGCCATAATGTACATCAGACAATGGTTCTCATCAAGACAATTCTTACCGGGCGTCTGTTTTATAGTGGGCAGGGCAGCTTTAAACCACCCATCAGTAATTGGGCACACAACTGACTTAAATTGTTTTGTAAAAAATGGTTTCAATTGCTCTTTAAGTCTCCTTAGGCAGAGGGTTCACTTACTTATTTTTCCCCCTTCTGTCATTGTTTGCATGCTATCTTCATTAAGATATGGAAACTCATAAATTTTTGGGTGGTTTTAGTTAAAGCAGACACTGTTTTTACATCTGTGTGATTTTGACAAAGATCAGATCACATTTGATGGTGATTTTATGCAGAGATGAAACTTTCATACCACTGTACATACATAGAAGAATATGTATGTACATACAGTACATACATACATACATACATACATACATACATACATACATACATACATACCGTAATTTCCCGAATATAACGCACACTTTTTTTCCCCCAAAATCAATTTGTAAAATCATGGTACGCATTATAAACGGGTACATGTATGGAGACAGAAATATACAGTTGTGGTCAAAAGTTTACATACACTTGTGAAGAACATAATGTCATGGCTCTCTTGAGTTTCCAGTTATTTCTACAACTCGGATTTTTCTCCGATAGAGTGATTGGAACAGATACTTCTTTGTCACAAAAAAACATTCATGAAGTTTGGTTCTTTTATAACTTTATTATGGGTTAACAGAAAAAGTGATCAAATCTGTTGGGTCAAAAATATACCTACAGCAACACGAATTAGCAATTTCTTGTGAGTGATTATTGACTTGAACAATCATTGACTTGAACAAGTCAGGAAAGTCACTTGGAGTCATTTCAAAGCAGCTGCAGGTCCCAAGAGCAACAGTGCAAACAATTGTTTGTAAGTATAAAGTGCATGGCACTGTTTTGTCACTGCCACGATCAGGAAGAAAACGCAAGCTATCACCTGCTGCTGAGAGAAAATTGGTCACTACCCTCCCCTCACACCCCCATCACGGTGCTGGGTGATGGCTGCCAGTCGGGAACCTGGCAGCCACAGTAATAGGGTGGTAGGTGGGTCCCACACTTTTTCTATATGGCGTGGCTCCCGGGGTGTGGCCTCCCCTCTGCCTCGGCTGCCGGCCGCGGGAGTGGGTTGGGGGGTCGGGTCTCCGATCTTGCGTCGCCCCATGGCAGTCCCTGGGCGTTCTCCTGCCTCCGCCTTCCCCTCTCTTCTCTGGCTGGGCGTCCGCCCTGCGCTCCGTCGCGGGTCGCTGGCTGGGCGCCGGTGTATCAGCGGGGTGTCGCCTGCACCGGCGGGGGACCCTGCCTTGCCTGGGGCTTGGTGGGCCGCTGGGGGTCCCGTGGCGTGCCGTGCCGGTTGGGGGGCTGTGGCTCGTGGTCCGGGTGGGCGGGCGGGGGTGGCTGTAGGCGTGGGGTTGGTGATGCGTCCCCTCCTGCCATCCCTGAAGGCCGGTTGATGGGCGCGCGGGTGGCCCGGGGGACCACCCTGGGTCCCGGGGGGGGGTGACGGTGGCTCCTTTGCTGGGCGGTTGGAGGAGGGATGGGCTGCGCATGGATCCCCCCGCCCCCCCGCCCGCCCTCCCTCCCCGGGCTGGCTGGGTGTGGGCCGTGGCCCTGGGTTGGTGCCCGCGCGGTCTCTCCGCCCGTCTGCGTGGCTGTCGCGCGCCCGGTGGGGCTTGCGTGCTGCTGGATGTGGTAGGGCATGCTCGGGTTGGGGGTTCCGGTGCCGGGATTGGCGATGCGGCGGCGTAGGGTTGGTCGCCAACGGGCTTTCACTCATAAGAGATTCACACGATTACTGGGTTCTAGATCACAGAACTGATTTGTGTACACTCTACCCCTTTCAATCACTTAGTTTATAGTCTTATAGACACCCCCACCCCCATTCTCCTCTTTCACTGGCCAATAGGCCCCCACATGGTGTAAACCGGAAATACATCTCGCTGACGATAGCACCAGCATATTAGTAACTAGTTTAGATGTTCAATGTATTTCTTGTTGTTGTTTGTGTATGTGTTTCTTTTCTTTCTTCTCTTGTATTTCTTTTCTTCTGTCCCCCCATAATCCCTTCCTGTTCGCTGCTTTGTCATAATAAAAAGGTATTTTGAATGATCACAATGGGAGTATGTCAGACTCTCAATGTGAAACATTAAAACTGTTCAGAATCCGGGCACTTAGACTTCCATTCTCTGTGTCAAACAGCTGAACAGGACAGGTTTAAAAAAAAAAAAAAAAAAAAAAAAAAAAAAAGAAAATTGGTCAGGAGGGTGAAGATTCAACCGAGAATCACCAAAAAGCAGATCTGCCAAGAATTAGAAGCTGCTGGAACACAGGTGTCAGTGTCAACAGTCAAGCGTGTTTTGCATCTCCATGGACTGAGAGGCTGCCGTGCAAGAAGAAAGCCCTTGCTCCAAATGCGGCACCTTAAGGCTCGACTGTTTGCTGCTGATCACATGGACAAAGATAAGACCTTCTGGAGGAAAGTTCTGTGGTCAGACGAAACAAAAATCGAGCTGTTTGGCCACAATGCCCAGCAATATGTTTGGAGGAGAAAAGGTGAGGCCTTTAACCCCAAGTACACCATGCCTACCGTCAAGCACGGTGGTGGTAGTATTATGCTGTGGGGCTGTTTTGCTGCCAATGGAACTGGTGCTTTACAGAGAGTAAATGGGATAATGGAGAAGGAGGATTAGCTTCAAATTCTTCAAGATAACCTAACGTCATCAGCCCGAAGATTGGGTCTTGGGCGCAGTTGGGTGTTCTAACAGGACAATGACCCCAAACACACATCAAAAGTGGTAATGGAATGGCTAAATCAGGCTAGAATTAAAGTTTTCGAATGGCCTTCCCAAAGTCCTTACTTAAACCCCATTGAGAACTTGTGGACAATGCTGAAGAAACAAGTCCATGTCAGAAAGCCATCAAATATAACTGAACTGCACCAATTCTGTCAAGAGGAGTGGTCAAAGATTCAACCAGAAGCTTGACAGAAGCTTGTTGATGGCTACCAAAAGTGCCTAATTGAAGTGAAAATGGCCAAGGGACATGTTACCAAATATTAGCGCTGCTGTATGTATATGTTTGACCCAGCAGATTTGATCACTTTTTTCTGTTCACCCATAATAAAGTCATAAAAGAACCAAACTTCATGAATGTTTTTTGTGACAAAGAAGTATCTGTTCCAATCACTCTATCAGAGAAAAATCAGAGTTGTAGAAATAACTGGAAACTCAAGAGAGCCATGACATTATGTTCTTCACAAGTGTATGTAAACTTTTGACCACAACTGTATATATATTACATATATAAATAAACCGATTTTTTTTTCATTGACACGGCCACGTTGTGTTGAAGAAACGTATGTGGCGAACCGTTGCCGACCATTAGGGTACGTGACGTCACCATTTTGTTTCGGTAATACTTCACTCTAATCGGCCGAATGATTTCGTCTGTGTTAAATTCTGCTTTTTTAACTATTCATAAAGCACAGAATTTAGTTTCTTGAACTCATTTGAGTCAACGTTTATTGCAGCTCCACAACTAGGACCATAACAAACGTAAGCACACAGACTTCCTGTGTCCGTCAACTATATCTGTCCCTCCGGAAACTCAAACCCAAATAACAATAGTTCCTATTGTTACTGTCGTGTTGACAGCGATGAGCTCTCACGGATTTCCGACTTACATTCTCACTTTCATTTTACCGTATCAATCCATGGAAGAAACATATATTCATCATAATGAAACGAGCAAGTTATCCAGCAGCCTTTAAAAGAAAAGTCACATCTGCTTTGTCTTCTCCTAGATTCTGGTAAGTTGGAGAAGTTGTCAAATCATATTATTACCGTAAATATTGTCAGTTTATGGTAATGTTTTGAACTACCAATGTGCTATGCTGTGTTTCAGCAGTCAGTAAAATGACATTTCTGTATCTGTACAAGAGCTCTGTTTTCTTGTATTCTTCTATTTATTGGTGCGCGTTATAAACGGGTACAATAATTTTCCCTAGATTTTACAAGTAAATTTGGGGTGCGCATTATACACGTGTGCGCCTTATATTCGGGAAATTACGGCACATACATACATATATACACATACTGTACGTACACATACATACAAACATGGATATTCACGTGGATGTATTGAGGCGTTTCGTTTTTGCATGTTTGGTTCACTTGTGTAAGCCTACCGTTTAGGTTTTGTTTTACGTATATATATTTTTTTACTTCGAAATATTTATTATTTGCGTGAGCAAATCGCTGCATGCAGAACAGAAGTCCTGTGGGATTTTTTTTTACCGCACTGACGCCTTAAGTGTCGGATACTCAGGCTAGTTTAGACTTTACAGCCTGTCAAGTCCTGTAAATTACAGGCATGACAAATGCTAGTATGAGGCTTGAGCTATAAGACCGTCCTACTTCACTACTGTTGAGCCGGAGCAGCGACAGGCGCCCTGGCCACGGCTGACTAAAGACGCTTCCACCAGTGATGTTGAACACATTTTTGGCTTCCTCATTTGCTGCACGGATCTGCTAACCCACTTAAAATGGCACAATCAGACAAAGAATGTTGAATCTACTTGTAAGAAAGTCAGCTAGACATTGTCATTGCAACCAGGTATATGTGCTTTCTGCAAAAAACGTGGATATGGTCATCTCTCTAGCAAAACAAAAAAACAATGACCTGGATAATTACATTTGTCATGTTCAGGTTATTGCTGCTGAGGATTCAATGCTTACAGTTTCATTTGTTCATTCATCAATTTGAGGTTTTATAATTTTTTTGATTTTATTTTATAATTACAATTATTTATTTATGTTATAATTTTATGAACTCAAAGTGTCATTTATTTGAAATATCATCCCAAAAGGGTCATTTTTATTTATTTACACAATTTCTATTGTTTACATTTTTAAAAATACAAACATTTTTGTGCGAAAATTAACCAAAGCGAGCACTTCAAAAACTGGACCAATCACGGAAATTAGAGTTTACTGTACTGTTACACCCCTAATATACAGTACAGAGTATTTCATTACAGGTGTCATTATTCTCCTCATCTACTCATCTAATCTGCATATACATCTGCCATAGAGTATTTTAGCAATGCAATTATCTAATCTGCATTAATGTCACAGCACATTCCTGAAATTAATCACCTGGAGCATTTAGCCCACGTGTGCTTATATTTAATGTACCTCAGGTGTTCATTTTTTCATGCTGCTTCTAAATGCATTACATCGTTCATCCCAAGGCTGTCTGAATTAAAGCACAGCTGTAGTTGAGGCAAAAGGTTGGCAAAAGTCCCTTCATGACTGTCGCATGGTAAATTAGTGTTTAAGTGAACATCGATAAGTTGACTTTACTTAAAAAAAAATGCAAACATGCTGCCTTAGAAAATGTCATTTATGTTACTTAATTTTTTCAAGTTTTAAGGACTCAAATTAACCTTAGTAATTAGATTATAGTAGATTGTTTGAGTTTGCAGTACTCAAAATAACTTGAATGAATTAGATTAATTTATTTATTCTGAGCTTCCAATACTGAAGTGATACCGTAGTTTTGTGTTTTTCAACCACTGTGCTGCGGCACACTATTGTGCCGTGGCGTAGGGTCTGGTGTGCTGCGGAAAATCAATGACTTTTACCTAATTGATGGGAAAATGTTTTGGGAAAATGAATCCGCAAATGCGCAAAATCCGATGTCGGTCGGTAATCATGCAATACTCTTCCATTTCAGTAGGTGTTAATAGGTAGGTACTGTAATTACTTTCTTTAGTGCTTTCGCTAGCGGCTAACTAGCGAAACTACAACGGTGACAGCGATGGAAAAGGTATTTACAAAGGTAAGATGCTAACTCAGAACTTGACAAAATTCATCGAATGACTGTCAAAAGGAAACAAAGCCTTTTTCCTCTCAGAGAGTCTCTGGTGTGACACAATAAGCAAAAGCTAGACTGTAAAGAAGAATTGAACATAGCGGGATTAACTTTCAACGGGGATGCTGTGATACCTACTCTAATACAACAAACCCAGGTGTCACAATGAGAGAGATTATAAAAAAAAAATTTCATTGTTTCTGTCTGATTCCTATTCAATACATAACTTTGTATTGTTAATATAGTTTACCAAAATACTGTCTTCCGTCTGCATGGACTTTGATTGTGTTGTTTTAGTGGGTGACTTTAACATTCATGTTGATAATCCTGAAGAAGGATGTGCTAGAGAGCTTTTAAATATTTTGGATACATTTGGTTTATCTCAGCATGTCACAGTTCCAACACATAACAGAGGGCACATACAGGACTTAATAATATCCAAAGGTCTTAACATCTCTGAGGTCACAGTGAATGATGATGCTCTGTCTGATCACTACTGCATTATGTTTGAAATGACCACCCCTGTCCATCCTCTGAAAAGGGAAACAGAGGTGATTAGGAAGCGTTACATAAGTGATAACACATGTGCGTTATTCACACAGGCCTATGCCTCATCATTAACCCCTTCAATAGCTCCAGTGGAAGAACTTGTAAATAGTTTCAGTTCCAGTGTGATGACTGTAATGGACACTATTGCCCCGATTAAGACTAAAACTTTGTCAAGAAAGAAGAGGTCACCCTGGAGAAATGCCATACTAGCTATAAAACAAAAGCAAGTTTGTAGACGAGCAGAACGCAGATGGCGAAAATACAAACTCCTAGTTTTTTATGATATCTACAAAGAGAGTCTTCGCAAATACAACCAGGAACTTAAAAATGCTAGACAATCATATTTTTCAGAGATCCTTAGTAGAAACACCAACAATACTCGCACACTATTTTCTGTTGTTGACAAACTGACAAACCCACAAGCATCAATACCTCAGGAATTGGCATCTGAGGTGTCCTGTAATAATTTTGCAGCATTCTTTACACACAAAGTACTAAAGATTAGACAGACTGTGTGCAACTCCGGATTAACAAATGTTACACTAAATGCCTCCCAAAATGTCCCCCACGTCAATCTTAGACAGTTTACCCTCTTGGACTATGCCACTTTAACAAAAATTGTGTCGAAATTAAAGCCCTCAACATGCTGCCCTGACATCCTTCCTTCAAACTTTTTCAAAACTGTTTTTCATTGCATAGCCCCAGACATACTTCAGATTATAAATACTTCCCTCCAAACAGGAGAGTTTCCTCAGACTTTAAAAACTGCAGTAATAAAACCTCTCCTAAAAAAACCTAATCTGGATGCCTCAACCATTAGTAATTACAGGCCAATATCAAATCTGACATTCCTGGGGGAAATTATCGAAAGGGTTGTGTTTGAACAGATCCAGACTTTTATGATCCAAAACAATCTTTTTAACTCATTTCAGTCTGGATTTCGGCCACAACACAGCACCGAGACCGTGCTTATCAAAGTCCTAAATGATATTCGTCGGAATACCGATGCAGGCAAATCATCTGTTCTGCTACTATTGGATCTCAGCGCCGCATTTGACACGGTTGATCACAACATACTACTCAGCAGATTGGAACAGTGGGTAGGGCTTACTGACACTATTCTTCAGTGGTTCACATCCTATTTACATGATAGGGATTTCTTTGTGTCAATTGGAAACTATCAGTCAGAACGAACCAAATTCACGTGTGGAGTCCCTCAAGGGTCAATTCTTGGACCACTCTTATTTAACATCTATATGCTTCCGTTAGCTCAGATAATGGAACAGTATGACATCTCCTATCACGCCTATGCAGATGACACACAACTGTACATTTCTGTGTCCTCACATGATTATAGTCCCTTAGTCTCCCTGAGTAAATGCATTCATCAAATCAATGAATGGATGTGCCAGAATTTTCTCCAGTTAAATGTGGAGAAGACAGAGGTGATCATTTTTGGGCCAAAAAAGGAAAGGTCAAAGATAAGCAGCCAACTTAGCACAATGTCACTTACAGCTACAAATCAAGTCAGAAACCTTGGCGTAATTATTGACTCAGACCTAAAATTTGATAGCCATCTAAAGTCTGTCACTAAATCCGCTTATTACCACCTAAAAAATATAACCAGAATTAAGGGGCTTCTGACTCAACAAGACATGGAAAAACTTATGCATGCATTCATTTTCAGCAGATTGGACTACTGCAACGGTATATTTACAGGTCTTGATAAAAAATCAGTCAGGAAGCTGCAGCTAGTACAGAATGCTGCAGCCAGAGTCCTCACAAATACAAGGAAGCTGGACCACATTACACCGGTTTTGAAATCGCTACACTGGCTTCCAGTGAGTCAAAGGATAGACTATAAAATACTACTGCTCGTCTACAAAACACTTAATGGCCTTGGACCAAAATACATGCTTGACTTGTTAGATTCCTATGAGACATCTAGACCCCTAAGGTCGTCTGGAACGGGTCTTCTGCATGTTCCAAGAACAAGAACCAAGCAGGGTGAGGCAGCATTTAGTTATTATGCTCCTCACCTCTGGAACAAGTTACCCGAACGTCTGAAGTATGCTCACACTGTTAGCTCCTTTAAAGCAGGGCTAAAAATGCTTTTGTTTAGCACTGCATATCCATAACTGTCTATATATTTGCCTGCCTTCTATTCCTCTTGTGCTTGTCTCTATTGCTGATTTCAATGATTATTAGTAGTAGTAGTTTTTGCTTTATTTTTATTTATTTATTTTTAATCTGTGTAAATGCAATCTTTTGTCTTGGTTTTTACGTTGTGTTGATTTAAATGTGATTTTTATGGTCTTCATGTGATGTAAAGCACTTTGAATTGCCTTGTGTTGAATTGTGCTATATAAATAAATTTGCCTTGCCTAAATTTGCCTTGCCTTGCCTTTACAGGAATGTATTTTTCAATTATTTGATGGTGGCGTGCCTTGGGATATTTAGTTTATGGAAATCTATTTTTCCATTATTTGATGGTGGCATGCCTTCGGTTTTCTTTCATGAAAAAAAGTGCAGTGGCCAAGGCCGGCCCAGGCCATTTGGGGGCCCGAAGCAAAATAATGCCAAGGGGCCCATATTTTTGGCCAACCATTTCGTCACAGTGTACTGTGAAATCCATACATGCAATCCAACCCATACGTCCATATTTTGTATACTAATCATATTTTGTTGCACATCTAACTTCTCACCCCAAATTACATTTAATGACAAGAAAATGGATGTTTGCATGGATAAGCGGCAATGCACGCCACATTATTAGCGATGCTCTATTAACAACGTATAAAATGAGGTTGCCAGATTGGTGGCCCCCTAGTGGTCAGGGGCCCTAAGCAGCTGCATAGTCTTTGTATAGGCTGGGCCGGCCTTGGCAGTGGCTCAAAAAAGGTTAAAAACACTGCCTTAGTTAGCTTTAGTGCTTACATTCATCATTTGCAGGTGAACTTGTTTTTGTTTTTACCTGAAATAATTCCACAATTTAAACAGCACATGCTAATTTTATTAAGAAACACATTTTCAAACAGTAATGACCCAACCCCCAAATAAATGAAGGGAGAACACTCACGGGAATTAAACTATTTTAAAATGCTCAGCAGTGCAATTAAGACACAAGAAACATTGGCTCTCGACACGCTGTTGAATGTTTTGTTAATGCTTGGTGTGCAATGAACAATCAGTAGTAAACATTATATAGTATAACCGGATCTCTCTTCAACACCTTCACTGACATCGATTTGGTAAGTAAATATTGTGGCGAGCGACATGGAAAAGAATGAGAAAGGCTTTTGTTTTTAAAACCTGATGTTCTTGTACCTCACTCACCGTACTACGCCAAGAAACAACACACTGTTTTTTAACAAAGCACACAAGACATAACAACACTAATCACTAACCTCAGTCGTGGTTTCCACAACTACCCATCATCCATTGCAGCGGAACAGATAAATAACAATCGCTACAGTATTTTACTCTTTTATACACTGTCGCGTGGCCTTGTGGTATACAAGAGTAAAATATTCGATGTGAAGTAAATAAGTTAAGGTGCTGAAGAGAGCTCTGGTTGACGTCGCGGATCACCGTGGACGTGTGCGGGAATGTTTTGGTGTCAAAAAAGCGCGAAATGGACGAGGCAGATCTGCGCATGTCTGAAAGAACGCCCAAAGAACACTGGGTACAAAAAATATTTTTTCTACTTTGACTTAACTGAGATACATCAAGTTAGGCGTCTCTTCCAGTGTTCACAACAGGTTGATAAAAACTGACTTTGGTTCACTTATCAAATTTAATTAAAAGTCCATAGCAAGACTTTTTGTTGCTGTGCGGTAATCATGGCTCACTGCATGAACACTGCGAACATGATATTTATGCCACAGCTAGAGTCCAATTCAGCTCAGTGCGTCACCCAGACAACCATCAACTGTAATTGTAACTAACCTATTTCTGAAGTTCTAACGAGAAGAGCTTAAATCATGTGATACTAATGACCTGCACACCTCCGTCACACCGCACAACAATGTTACTTTTCCACAATCCAATTTCTTACAATACAACTAATTGTAAAATAAAATAATAAAAATAAAAAATCTTAATTGGTGAAGATTTCTGTAAACCCATTGATTTCACTAACAACGTCACATAAATCACAATTCTTGGAACTAACATGGACAGACTATTTTCTCCAGACAAGATTTAACCTTATGTTGTTGTGGGGTTTGAGGATATCAGTGACCTCTGAGACAGTAGCCGGCAGGAGTGGACGATTAATAATATTCTTCATTTTATCGCTTTTCCCCTCAACTGTGAAAGGCTAATATGACTTCCAGTCTTGTGACATTCTAAAAAAGGCTGTTAAATGTTAATGGGGGCTATTTTTACATGAGTCATGACCATGTCTGACAGAGACATACTGTACATTCTGGACACATCTGGCACTCAATCAACTTACAGAAGAACTAGCTGCATGCTATACACGTCACATACTTCTCAGGTAGGTCTTGAAGTAAAGAATGATAAGCAATTGTAATTCTTGCAGGCCTGGACTCAAATATATGTATACATATATTAGGGATGGGAATTTCAACAAATCCCCCCCCCCCTCAGCTTTTCGTCTTACTGCGAAGAAAGAGGTAACGAAGATTGGCCCGACATGATATTTACGTCGTTAGCCTTGGCGTTGTGACTGGGGAATGCTTTCATGCATGTCGCGTCCGGCGAAGTCCCGGACATTATACTAAGATGCAACCCGGTTAATGTCCATGTCATCTCTGTTGTCAGTCGACCCGGGAAATTGCTTTCAGACATGAGGGCTACCCGTTTAAATCCTGAGATTTAACCGAAGTTCAGCGTATCTTTGAAGGAGGCTTAACATGCATGATGCTGCGTTTAATCGACTAGTATAATACGAAACATTTAATAAGTAGGCGGCTTAACGTTTAAACGACTAGTCGCACACACATAATGTATGTATACGTATATGCACATAAGGATATAATTTAGATTTGATTTATCAGCAGTGGAAGAGTGAACTTTTTGTTTCATAAGTTCTTAATTTTGCAGGTGATGTGGAAACCCAGAGACATTTGACAAGCTATCCACATGTGTCTGCACGGTGGACCGCTCAACTTCTGACAAGTTGTCGCTTATTATCACAGTGTGTTGTAATGAATTCTGTATTGAGGTTGCAGGAAGAAAATGTCAAGTGGAGAGTGCGAGGTTGATGCACCGTTTCAATTAATTTACCATGTCTGTCGGACACCTCAAACAAAGATATTACATGTTGAGCAATATTATGGAATTTGATTGTAAAAGATAAATTAGAAAATGTGATTTCCTCAAAGACTAAAATTTCAATGCTTAGGACGTGTGATGTCTGCATATGAGAGATCGACTGATATAGGTTTTTCAGGACCAGGATCTGAATTTTTCAGGATCTGATTATTTGCCTCCATAAACTAATTTTTGGAGGCGATACCTATTTGCAGTGAAAGTGTAAAAAAATGGCATTAACGGCATTGTGATTGGGCGCGCTCGGGTGGAGGGTCCTGGTGCCGGGATTGGCAATGGGGCAGTGTAGGGTCAGTTGCCAACGGGCTTACACCCACAAGGGATTCACACGATTACTGGGTTCTAGATCACAGTGCTGATTGGTGTACACTCTACCCCTCCCAATCACTTAGCTTACAGTCTCCCCTGCTCCCCCTCCCCTTCTTTCCCTGGTCAACAGGCCCCCTCACATGGTGTCAACCACAAATACATCTAGCTGACGATAGCACCAACATATTATTTAGTTAGTGTAGACGTTCAATGTGTTTCTTGTTGTTGCTTTTCTTTCTTTCTCTTCTTGTGTTTTTTTTTTCTGTTCCCCCATAACCCCTTCCTGTTCGCTGCATTGTCATGATAAATGAGGTATGTTGAATGATCACAATGGGAGTATGTCATAGTCTCACTGTGAAATAATAAAACTGTTCAGACCAACCGGACACTTAGACTTCCATACTCCATGTCAAACAGCTGAATAGAACAGGTTAAAAAAAAAAAAAAAAAAAAATGGCGTTAAAAACAATTAATAATGCAAACACTGCACTTCACTGAAATGCCTAAAGCATGTTTATTGAATCACACAAATAGAAAACAATAGCTCATAATAGGGGTGGCGTGGTTCAGTGGAAGAGTACTCGATCCTCAACCCAGAGGCTTTGGGTTTGATTCTCGGCCCTGATGACCTCATCATCCGTTCAGTATCCTTAAGCAAGATATTAAACCCCTCGTTGCTTCTGGTGCTGTGTCACCAGTGTGAAGCGCTTTGAGGGCCTTAAAAGGTGGAAAAGCGCAATACAAGTATAACTCCATTTACTATTAGAATTTGACCAATAAGAGAACGGGGTGAATACCTGTGCAGGATATAGCAGGCAGGAGAGAGAGGCGTGGCTGCATCTGAGCCAAAATAACTAAGTTTTTAATTGAATTTTCATCTCGGCCGGTCGTATAAAAAAAAGGCAGATACTGACATACATAAAGTTTCCAAATATCGGCGCCGATAATCGGCCCAGCCGATAATCAGTCTATCTCTACCGATGCAGTAACAACAATCTGTTCACACTGCATGAGACTTAGAAGTGATTCCTTTTTATTGGCAAAATTGTATAGTAGTTCTACAACAGTTGTCAGCTGGGGATCATTTTCTAAATTTAAGGAAACATATATAAAATGACACAAATCACACAGCTCGCATGTTCGTATTCCATTGCTGAGGGCACTGCAGTGTAATGCTTCAGTTATCACTATGCTGCAATAATCCATTTTCATGCTGCTCCCACTCACCTCGATGCAAACACCCTCATGCTGAAAAGTAAATCAAGGAAACCCTCGATATCTTCCATTGTTGTTTCTGTTTGTGTATTTTTTCCAAATTGATGTATTCAACGCAAAGTTTGTCTTTGCCGTTTGCAGCAATACTAACAGAAAATCACCCACTGCAAAACATGAGTGACCTCATCTCGACCTATCCCAAAAGTACCCATGCATTTTGTGCTTTCATGGCCTTTATAAGCTTTAGCACATACAGTAGGTCCGAAACAATATTAAGATAAAGTGACGCCAAATGTGAAAGTGACTAGAATTTCTTGCGACAACTGCCTGACAAAGGTCGCCATAGAGCCAGAAAGTTATTTACAGTGGTACCTCGACACACAATCTTTTCGACATCTGACGTAAACTTTTCCTCGCCATTTGTTTCTACATTTGACGACATGCTCGAAATACGACAATTTATGATAGCACTGCAGTTTCTTTGTTTTGCCACAAGATGGACGCCCAGTGGATTTTCTTGTGAGAGAAATGAACATGGGTTCCAAGAAGGTTGGTGCAGGTGGTGAGAAAAGGAAACAGCGCTTACCATTGAAATGAAGATGGAAATGATAGCAAAATATGAGTGTGGTGTACGCATCCGTGAACGGGCTTGACAAAACTCCTCCGACGACCTCTGTTCGCCAGTCTTTATAAGTTAAGACAGACATGTCCAAAGTCCGGCCCGGGGGCCAAATGCGGCCCGTAGTCAAATTTCGTCCGGCCCCCAGCCTCTGTCATAAAATGAATAACGTTTGGCCTGCACACAGACTTCATAAATTGGTCAGCAGTACTGCTACAAGCATATGAAGAAGCTTACACACTAAATGCTGCTCCTCATTTACCCACTAAAAGGCAGCAGCACTCTAAGCAACATTAAGCTCGTGTGACCCTTTATTTCCAATTTTCTAAAATTCATATGTAGTGGTACCACTGTATTTTTATTTTTTTTTTAGGGTGTGTGGGGGGGGGGGGGGGGGGGGCAAGCAAAACAACCGAAATGCAAAAAAATACAAAAAACTGCTTTTGACACAGTTATACATATAACACACAAAGAACACAACATGACATAGGATGTAAATTAAAATTTAAGATAATGAAAATGACTTTTTTTAAATCATAAAAATATTAGTTACATACATTAACAAAAATAAGTACAAACGACTTACACTATGCTCAGTGAAATTATAAGGAAATAAAACAATAACATAAATGATAAAATTACTGTGGAACCTCTACTTATGAGTTTAATTGATTCTGGAAGTAGTTTCGTAACTTGAAAATTCTGAAAGTAGAGACACGTTTTCCATGGAAATGCCGTGATCTGTTCCCAGCAAAAAAATCAGGCATAAATCTCTTTTCATGCATAAAAATGCATCAAAACATGTAACAAATACTAATAATATTATACAATAAACATAAACTCAGACTTGTGCATAATGTAAAAAAAAAAAACAAGAATAGAGTTAAGAATAAAAGTTAATACACAAAGCACCGTTCCGTCCCGTTCAGGACCCGAATCTTTTACCGGAACGGCCAACTTTGACCCCTGCATACTGTACATACATACATTATTGACAAAGCACGCTTCAAAGGATAGCGTTATTCAAAATAAATACATACAGTGGGGAGAACAAGTATTTGATACACTGCCAATGAGTTTTCCCATTGGCAGTGTATCAAATACTTGTTCTCCCCACTGTACATTAAAGGTATAATATGGAAATTAGTGTTAATGGCAGTGGAGTCTTTTCACAGCCCAGAGGTTGTGGGTTCGATTCTCTCCACTCAGAAGTCCCCTAAGTATCCTTGAGCAAGATATGGAACCCCACATTGCTACTGGTGCTGCGTCACCAGTAGGTAGGTGAGGATACAGTGTAAAGCGCTTTGAGGGCCTCAAAAGATGGAAAGGTGCTATATAAGTGTAACACCATTTACCATAAACTCCATTTCTACTCCATGCGTGCTCCACCAATGTTCCGATGAGTGTACAGAGCCCTGACATTTTAACTGAGACTGTCCTTTTTCTTCCCTTCAATAGTGATCAGGTTGAACACTCTCTAGTGGCGCCGCATGGCAAAAAGACACTGCACACGGGAGTGAGACTGTAACTGTCCACAATTTACCATGGGTTCTGCAGACAATAATATGAGAATGTGTTCCAGCACAGCCCGAACTCCAATATAACTTGTACAAGCAACCTGGCCATGCATGTGCTTAACACAGAGGCAATTATGCTTTAGGCCAGAGGTGGCAGTCACGAGTAAAAAAGTGATCTCCATTTGGCGCCTTTACGCACCGTACGCTGGATGCACATGCAAGCGCGCGTAGACGCGCATGCACGTGTGCTACAATTGTTTTGCATTGCTTTGCAGAAACTTATGCAATGCAAAACAATTGTCGCGCGTGTACCTTGATGTTGCAAAATCAAGTGTCGTGAACTTGCTTGTGTGCCTCTTGGCACGGCCAAAGCACTTGTGGGCGTGTTCACCCGGGCGCTGCTTCAAAGGTAACGATATGAATGAACGCTGTGGGAAAAGTAGGTGACTGACCACTGTCGGAAAGGTGAATAATTCAAATAAAAACTTGTTCGACTCTCAACTATTATTGGTCGGCTGTTTGAATTGTAAAATCTGATTGGATCTGATCGTGACCTCTTCGGCCAAAAGTATATAAAGGGCCAACTACCCAGCGACCATTTCCTCCCAACACTGACTTGTGCAGGATGGAAAGGAAATTCTCAGCCGATGAAGCACGACGTTTAGTTATGGAGGAAATATCCGAACCGGAGGATTTTTTTCCTCCGACACCTCGGAGTATTCCGATGAGGATTTCGTCCCTGATTGCTCGGCAGAAGTGGGACAAACAGAAGAGGATTCTGACGACGATGAACCGGGTGACGGTGTAGAGGAAGAGGAAATGGAGGAGGATGTGGGTGACGATAATGTGGAAGACGTGAGTGGACAAAACATCTGGCGATCTAAAAATTAAAAATCACGTGGTCTAGATCACACGAGGTGGCCGGCCACTTTGTGCCTCCGGCACTACCCAACATCGGGCCAACTTCATAGCCATTGCCCGGATCAGTAGCCCCGTCGCCGCATTCAATTTATTTCTGACCGACGAAATTATTGGCCATATAGTCGCAATGACTAATTTACAAGGGCAGAGATCAATTATGCGCTGGAATACGATCACCGCACAGCAACTGCGTGCATACTTAGGGCTTCTAATTTTAGCCGGAATGTTCAAATCCAAAGACGAGTCTACAAAGAGCCTGTGGGACAAGGAACTGGGTCGTCCGATGTTCGCTGCAACGATGTCCGCCTTCAAGTTTGGCCTCATCAACAGAGCCCTGCGCTTTGATGACAAGTTGCACCGGCCACAACGTCATCATCGGAGCAAGCTCGCACCGATCGAGGATGTGTGGAGCTAGTGAAAAGCCGTTTGCCGATTATGTTTTACCCCGGCAGGGACATCTGCGTGGATGAGCAGCTGGTCTTGTTTCGGGGCCGCTGCTCGTTCAAACAATACATCCCGAGCAAGCCTGCCAAGTACGGGCTGAAAGTGTGGGCAGCGTGTGATGTCGCTCCTACGCGCTGAATTTGGAGGTTTTTGAATTTGGGGTAAATAAATAAATAACTTAAAATCTACATATGTATGGATAGGCCTGTTGCCACTGGACATTTTGAGTCACTGAAAGTAAAAAAAAAAAAATAATAAATGAGTTATCACACTTCAAGTTCATGTCCAAATAATGTACACTTAACATGAATTGTGTGAGGTTTTTGGGGAAAATGCTACTGTCAAAAAAATTAGCATGTTTTAAAAAAAAAAAATTGTCACCACTTTTTGACTAATTCAAAGCTCTAATTAGGCCATATGAAATATTCACCTAGAAATTTTATGTGTATGTATATGCAGTTCAGTCAGTTTTCTTTATAGTCACTTTTAGGACTTCTACTGTCCTAAGGGGCGGGGAAAATAAATAAATAAATTAAAAACTATATATGTATGGATAGGTCGAATGCCACCGAACATTTTGAATGATTGGAAGTCAAAAAATATTCATAAATGGCTGAGTTATTACACTTCAAGTTCACATCCAAATAATGTACATTGACATGAATTGTGCAAGGTTTTTGGGGAAACTGCTATTGTCGAAAAAATTGGCATGTATTGAAAAAAAATTGTCACCACTTTTTGACTTATTCAAAGCTCTAATTAGGCCATATGAAATATTCACCTATAAATTTTATGTATATGTAAATACAGTTCAGTTAGTTTTCTTTATAGTCACTTTTAGGACTTGTACTGTCCTAATGGGTGGGAGGAATAAATAAATAAAGTAAAAACTATATATGTATGGATAGGTCGAATGCCAACGAACATTTTGAATGCTTGGAAGTCAAAAAATATTCATAAATGGCTGAGTTATTACACTTCAAGTTCACGTCCAAATAATGTACATTGACATGAATTGCGCAAGGTTTTTGGGGGAAACTGCTATTGTCAAAAAAATTGGCATGTATTGAAAAAAAAATTGTCACCACTTTTTGACTAATTCAAAACTCTAATTAGGCCATATGAAATATTCACCTAGAGATTTTATGTATATGTATATACAGTTCAGTTAGTTTTCTTTATAGTCACTTTTAGGACTTGTACTGTCCTAATGGGTGGGAGGAATAAATAAATAAAGTAAAAACTATATATGTATGGATAGGTCTAAAGCCACTGAACATTTTGAATGCTTGGAAGTCAAAAAAATATTAATAAATGGCTGAGTTATCACACTTTAAGTTCATGTCCAAATAATGTACACTGACATGCATTGTGTCACTAAAGAAAACGCATGTCACGAGGGTTAAATAAACTGTATCAACAAAAGTATTCGCTGAAGAAAATGACGCCTAGTACCACACATGCTTGCTGACAGTAAAGTCAGAACTCCTTGTCAGAGTGCCTTTGTTATATATTTATCTACACCAGAAACTAACAACATAATTAACAATTACAAAACACCCACACCCACACACACCCTTCATTCTTTGAGAGGAAGTTAATGCTGAAAATGTACAATTAAAGCCAAACAAACTCACAGCATCAGTCACATGTCACAGTACAACAACTTTCACAGCCCTGAAATTACTTCTTAATCTAAGGTCCGCTTCTGCTTCCTAGCATTTACCCACAATTGCTTACAATGCTTCAAAGTTAAAATCAATAAGAAGTGCCAAGATTGGAACAACCTAATGTTCCATTAGAAGCCTCCACCATTCAATTGCAACTCCAGAGTTGCAGAAGTTCCAGCAAGTTCATGTCCTAAGGGACGACCATGAAACAACATACAGTGGAATAAGAAAAAAAAAAGACCAAATCCATAATTGACAAGTAGCAAAAATAATGATATCATGCCATTGTCATCCGTTAGTAAAATGTTCTGTTCCACCTTGGAGCTCCAACAGGAAACACTGAATGGTAAAATAATCTTTTAATTGTTGTTTTAAACATTTTGTAATCTTACCTGTATGTGTGTTGTCACATTTCATTCAGTCCCCTGAGACACACTCCTTTTGTAAATTACCTCCTTCACACAGCATGCTTACATCTATCCTATTAGATCTGTTTGTGACAGTGATTTTCCCTCAGGAAGCTGAGCCCTTATGCAGGCAGTCGACTCCACATAAATAGGCCAGTCTCTCGGGAGCCTGTATCACTACTTGGCTGAAAGAGAACCCTGCAACTCAAAACAAACGACACAAAACAGGTAGTGTTTGTGTGAAGAAATATGTCTTAGAACATGTTTACTAGCGGGAAAAAAAAATACTAACATAAAACAAAAAAAAAACAACACCTCTAAAATAAAAGTATTGAAGACTTGTGTGCCTTACAGTTGTAAAGGTTGTTGTGTGATCCTTGTGGGGACAATTACAGACCTGTGGACTAGCTTTAGCAATCCTGAGCCAATCAGCGTAGTGGACGTCAAGCATTCCTTAGTAAAGTACTTGTCAAATAGTGGTGTGCCCCCCCAATTTGGCCACAGAAAGATGCTGGGGGTGGCACATGTGACCTCGGGGAACATGCTTTTTTGCCATACTAGAATAAAGTGTAATTGCACATCAACTAAGGGGTTGGCAGTGGCGCTCTAATTTTCAGAGTGTCCGTAGTGTTTCTGAACCAAACGAGCACACAGCAAATAGGATTGGAGACAAGAAGAGTTAAGACAAGGAAATATGATGAAGGGCATGTGCCGTTTGGTTTTGACTTTTAATACAGTACAGAGGAACGACCAGTCTGTTTTAATGTGTCTAAAAATGTTTGCAGCGGACAGCAGGAAGCCAAATAAGACAAGATGTCACTTAAACATTAGACCCCAATCACATTGATAAGCCGCTTGATTTTATTATGTCAAGCGAAAATGTGTCGAATATTGCCAACAATCATCCCGCTTCGTCAGTGTTAAATCAGTAAACCAGCGAGCACTGTGCGCATCATATAAGGTGGCATACCAAGTTGCTCAGTGCAAAATGACCCCACACCATAGCAAAGGAGCAGATACTGCCTGCAGCAAAAACAATAACTGTCCCTCTGTCCAATGACACTGTCGTTTTTGTTCTATTAATTTTTGTCTCTTCAGTCAAATCATTTCACATATTGACCTCAAGCGTAAATGTTGCTAATCAATTTGAATTTATTAATATTTATTGATTTTATTAAAGTTTATTTTTCAGTATCAAATGGTAAAAAAATGCACCATGAGTTTATTTTTACACTTTTGATATGTTTTTTTTTTTTTTTTAATTATTAATTCAGGCAAATTGATGCGCTTTCTTTTCTGTTACAAAGAAAGCAATGTTAATAAAGTTGTACTTTATTGTAAGTTGATTTATATTACTTTTTTCTTTAATATTAAAAAGAACAAAATGTTATGCAGAGGTGTACTTATAATAATTTTATAGACAAATGATAGTATTTACAGTGTCGGCAGAGAGTTGGGGGGGGGGGGGGGGCGCCAAACGTTTACGTCTTCCATGGCGTAACAGAAAATAATTGAGCAGCATTGCCTTAGAATGTCCAGGTCTTCTTGCAAGAATGCTACGGTCATATCTCTACACCACTGTTACAGGATGCAAACTTAGACATGTGTCTCACTGAGCAATATAAAAGTCTCATGTAATGTGTGAAAATGAGTCAGAGACCTCCCTCCTCCAGCCAATACGTAGATCATGGTGTGAGTCATCCCTTCATGGCCCTCAACACATATCAATCCTCTGCCCTACCACATGCAAAAGCATGAAGATGGGCAATATATTCATGCTGACGTAGTAATAATTTTACGATAACTATGTGCCCAACAATCCTCATTCAATCTATAAACGATATGAGAAAGGAAATGCTTCATGTGTGCTGGAAATATTTGTAGCCAGACTGTTTGTGATTATGAACATTTTTCTCCAGAGGAAATGCAGCAAATGACTATTGGTAAGGCATGACCATTGGCAAAACTCCCACATTAGCAAACAGCCCACTAACTGTATGGACCTATGAAGATATCACAACTGCAAGACAAGGCTAAAGTATGGGATCCTTATCAATCCTTATCCTACAAGTGCCTTGCAAAAGTATTCGGCCCCCTTGAACCTTGCAACCTTTCGCCACATTTCAGGCTTCAAACATAAAGATATAAAATTTTAATTTTTTGTCAAGAATCAACAACAAGTGGGACACAATCGTGAAGTGGAACAAAATTTATTGGATAATTTAAACTTTTTTAACAAATAAAAAACTGAAAAGTGGGGCGTGCAATATTATTCGGCCCCCTTGCGTTAACACTTTGTAGCGCCACCTTTTGCTCCAATTACAGCTGCAAGTCGCTTGGGGTATGTTTCTATCAGTTTTGCACATCGAGAGACTGACATTCTTGCCCATTCTTCCTTGCAAAACAGCTCGAGCTCAGTGAGGTTGGATGGAGAGTGTTTGTGAACAGCAGTCTTCAGCTCTTTCCACAGATTCTCGATTGGATTCAGGTCTGGACTTTGACTTGGCCATTCTAACACCTGGATACGTTTATTTTTGAACCATTCCATTGTAGATTTGGCTTTATGTTTTGGATCATTGTCCTGTTGGAAGATAAATCTCCGTCCCAGTCTCAGGTCTTGTGCAGATACCAACAGGTTTTCTTCCAGAATGTTCCTGTATTTGGCTGCATCCATCTTCCGGTCAATTTTAACCATCTTCCCTGTCCCTGCTGAAGAAAAGCAGGCCCGAACCATGATGCTGCCACCACCATGTTTGACAGTGGGGATGGTGTGTTCAGGTTGATGAGCTGTGTTGCTTTTACGCCAAACATATCGTTTTGCATTGTGGCCAAAAAGTTCAATTTTGGTTTCATCTGACCAGAGCACCTTCTTCCACATGTTTGGTGTGTCTCCCAGGTGGCTTGTGGCAAACTTTAAACGAGACTTTTTATGGATATCTTTGAGAAATGGCTTTCTTCTTGCCACTCTTCCATAAAGGCCAGATTTGTGCAGTGTACGACTGATTGTTGTCCTATGGACAGACTCTCCCACCTCAGCTGTAGATCTCTGCAGTTCATCCAGAGTGATCATGGGCCTCTTGGCTGCCTCTCTGATCAGTTTTCTCCTTGTTTGAGAAGAAAGTTTGGAAGAACGGCCGGGTCTTGGTAGATTTGCAGTGGTCTGATGCTCCTTCAATTTCAATATGATGGCTTGCACAGTGCTCCTTGAGATGTTTAAAGCTTGGGAAATCTTTTTGTATCCAAATCCGGCTTTAAACGTCTCCACAACAGTATCTCGGACCTGCCTGGTGTGTTCCTTGGTTTTCATAATGCTCTCTGCACTTTAAACAGAACCCTGAGACTATCACAGAGCAGGTGCATTTATACGGAGACTTGATTACACACACGTGGATTCTATTTATCATCATCGGTCATTTAGGACAACATTGGATCATTCAGAGATCCTCACTGAACTTCTGGAGTGAGTTTGCTGCACTGAAAGTAAAAGGGCCGAATAATATTGCACGCCCCACTTTTCAGTTTTTTATTTGTTAAAAAAGTTTAAATTATCCAATAAATGTTGTTCCACTTCACGATTGTGTCCCACTTGTTGTTGATTCTTGACAAAAAAATTAAATTTCATATCTTTATGTTTGAAGCCTGAAATGTGGCGAAAGGTTGCAAGATTCAAGAGGGCCGAATACTTTTGCAAGGCACTGTATTTCGCTTAGTTTAGCAAATATCTTTTTTTTTTTTTTTTACTGTAAAAGTTGTCTAGGCCTGTAGCTTTAACATCCTTACCAGCTGTTGGTACTGCCAGCTGCCTTCTTCCTCCCCCCGACTCTTATTGTCACAGAGCATCTTTCATGATAGCCTCCAAGCACTGGTTTGAGATGAGGTTCTCAGAGCTGGCAGACATTTTGGCCACTGAACAGCTTTATTCTTTGTTCACATTGACCTTGCTTCAGGTCCTGGGTTTCTCAAAGCTTTGCTGGTGCCTTTAAATGCCTGCCCAAGCATCCACTGATTTTAGTTTCTTGCCAAATCACCATTGTTCTTAACTCTTAACAGCCAATTGTTAGAGAATCCCATTTTTTTAAAAAAAAAATAAGGTCTTAATAGATCGTTTGTTTAAATTTGTAAAAAAAAAAAAAAAAAAAAAAAAAAAAAAAAAAAAAAGAATATGTGTGATAAGCGCTCCAATATCCATAACCACTGCTACCATTTTTTAATAAAGACATTTCAAACGACAATGGTACCTCGACATACAATTGCTTCGACACGTGATCTTTTCGAAATCCAACGTAAACTTTGACTCGCCATTTGTTTCTACATTCGGCGACATGCTCAAAGCACGACGATTTATGACAGCACTGCAGTTTCTTTGCTTTCTCGCAAGACGGATGCACAGCGGATTTTCTTGTGATAGAAATCAACGTGGTTTCCAAGAATGTTACTGCAGGTGGAGAAAAAAGGTCAAAGGTGAGGCTTACCATTGAAATAAAGATGGAAATGATAGAAAAATATGAGCGTGGTCTGCGCGACCGTGAGCCGGCTTGACAATACAGCCGTAAAATGTCTACGATCTCAACGGTCCTCCGCCGAAAATGGCTCATTCTCGGCGGAAAAATTGGCCGCGGCTTGGCATTGTCACCCACAAAATGCAAGCCACCTCCTTATTAAAACGTGTGCCATGATCCTAGCGTTTGACATAATACAAAACACGTAGCTTACACACTTCCTTGTCTGTTCATTGGTCCTTTGATAGTCGGACTTGTTTTGTTCATCTTTCGCGATGAACAAGATCTTTCGGAAACCCAAAAAGGCTCACACCACTCTGCCTGGTGTAGCAACAAAAGCCTACAGAACATTGGGCTGGCGTGACGCCAAAAATGAATTGGCTATATAGTGAAGATCATCTCATTCTCTGACGTCACATTCATCTTCTTCCCCAACCCTAGACTCTAGCCAGATGTCGCTCATTTTCATGGCGCAGGACACAAACATTCTAATAAATATATCGATCGATTCTACATACAGTGGGGAAAATAAGTATTTAGTCAGCCACTAATTGTGCAAGTTTTCCCACTTGAACATATTAGAGAGGCCTGTAATTGTCATCATGGGTAAACCTCAACCATGAGAGACAGAATGTGGGAAAAAAAACAAAATCACATTGTTTGATTTTTAAAGAATTTATTTGCAAATCATGGTGGAAAATAAATATTTGGTCAATACCAAAAGTTAATCTCAATACTTTGTTATGTACCCTTTGTTGGCAATAACGGAGGCCAAATGTTTTCTTTAACTCTTTACAAGCTTTTCACACACTTTTGCTGGTATTTTGGCCTATTCCTCCATGCAGAACTCCTCTAGAGCAGTGATGTTTTGGGGCTGTTATTGGGCAACATAGACTTTCAACTCCCTCCACAGATTTTCTATGGGGTTGAGATCTGGAGACTGGCTTGGCCACTCCAGGACCTTGAAATGCTTCTTACGAAGCCACTCCTTTGTTGCCCTGGCTGTGTGTTTGGGATCATTGTCATGCTCAAAGTCCCAGCCACGTCTCATATTCAATGTCTTTGCTGATGGAAGGAGATTTTCACTCAAAATCTCTCGATACATGGCCCCAATCATTCTTTCCTTTACACAGATCAGTCGTCCTGGTCCCTTTGCAGAAAAACAGCCCCAAATCATGATGTTTCCACCCACATGCTTCACAGTGGGTGTGGTGATCTTCGGATGCAATTCAGTATTCTTTCTCCTCCAAACATGAGAACCTGTGTTTCTACCAAAAAGTTCTATTTTGGTTTCATCTGAGCATAACACATTCTCTCAGTCCTCTTCTGGATCATCCAAATGCTCTCTAGCGAACCGCAGACGGGCCTGGACGTGTACTTTCGTCAGCAGGGGGACACGTCTGGCAGTGCAGGATTTGAGTCCCTGGCGGCACATTGTGTTACTGATAGTAGCCTTTGTTACTGTGGTCCGAGCTCTCTGTAGGTCATTCAATAGGTCCCCCCGTGTGGTTCTGGGATTTTTGCTCACCGTTCTTGTTATCATTTTGACGTCACTGGGTGAGATCTTGCATGGAGCCCCAGATTCTTCCATTTTCTAATAATTGCTCCCACAGTTGATTTCTTTACACCAAACGTTTTACCTATTGCAGATTCAGTCTTCCCAGCCTGGTGCAGGTCTACAATTTGTTTCTGGTGTCCTTTGACAGCTCTTTGGTCTTGGCCATAGTGGAGTTTGGAGTGTGAGTGACTGAGGTTGTGGACATGTCTCTTTTATACCGATAATGAGTTAAAACAGGTGCCATTAATACAGGTAACGAGTGGATCCTCGTTAGACCTCGTTAGAAGAAGTTAGACCTCTTTGACAGCCAGAAATCTTGCTTGTTTGTAGGTGACCAAATATTTATTTTCCACTCTAATTTGGAAATAAATTCTTTAAAAATCTATTTTCTATTTTTTTCCCCACATTCTGTCGCTCATGGTTGAGGTTTACCCATGTTGACAATTACAGGCCTCTCTAATCTTTTCAAGTCGGAGAACTTGCACAATTGGTGGTTGACTAAATACTTGTTTGCCCAACTGTACATCCAAGCAGTCCATTTCATTCAGGACCATAAAGTACAGCGTTTAATATGAAATAAACATAATTTCTTGTGTCAAATATGCGCTTTAAGTGCAGGGAAAATGTAACTCACCGTACGTGAATCGCCCTTTTATAACAGCAGCCCCTCCTAAAACTTGACGGGAAATATCCTTGATCACAGGTATAATGAGTTCTTCTCCAATTGTGAAAGGTTTCTTGGCTTTAGCAATACGGCTCACGTATGATGCTCTCAGTGCATTCACTGTTGTTGCCTCATTTGCTAGCTTTTAGTGACAGAAGCCCCTTTCAGACTTATATCCTACTAAATTACCGTGTAAAATGACATGGGATTTACCAGTGTCATGGCTTTCAGACTTGGGAAGATGTACCGGGAATCACATGGATTAGACACTTTCTGACTTGTCTTGTGTTGGCGACTTGGCGCTGTCTGTGCTCCCCGCATTTCATAACCTGAAAATTATGTCATTTTTGGTCAGCATCAGCAACAAAGTAAACCACACATTTCCAAAAATGGACAATGTACTGTCACTTCCTCAGGTCTAAGATCCAGTAGCAATTCAATTTTGTTATGTTTGCAGTTTAATTTTGCTATCCTTCAAATGTCCACATCTCCCATAATGCCTGGTGGTTAAGAATGATGTACAGTATTTAAATGATATTCTTTCCAGGATAAATGGAAATTAGGTGCAAAATTCAAATACAATCCTGACATAATAAATTATTTTCTTAAACACTTATTCTCACGAGGGTCGCAGGGGTGCGGGAGCCGGGCACAGCTAACAATAGACAGGAGACAAGGTACACCCAGAACTGGTGTAAAATATGAGACAATAAACACAGTTTTTCTTTTGGTGCCACATTGACCTGTATTTTTGTTTGGTTTAATTGTTATTTTTTTCTATTTAAGCTGTTCAATGCGGAACAAAAAAAAAATCCTCACTTCCCTTTGAGTACACACAAAAAACAAACAAAAAAAACATGGTATTTATGCAAGAACCTTATTTCAAGTGATTTCACACAGCTGCTTTAAGTAACTATTAAATTATGTAGTTAAATAAAAAAAAGGCTTAATTGATTTGAGGAAAACTTTATAAACTACTTGAACAAGCAATTCGTATTCAAACCTTAAACATGCAAATGTGGAACCACTTTTGTTTTCTTGCAATAGGAGTGTTCAATTTAAATATTCATTGTGATGTTGTTAATATTCTGGATGAGTGGGGGACCCAAGTGCAGAACATGGGCCTTACTGGCAACGGTATCCTACTGTTGCGCCCGCATGAGGTAACAGAGGGACTTTGCATTAGGGTTGGGAATCTCTGGCATGAAGCCGATTCAATATGTTTGTAGATACACAGGTTACGGTTCGATTAAAAAACGATACATTTTTAGGCAGAGCAATTCGATACAGTTTAAGAACGATACGGTTCGATATAGTGTGAAAACGATACGACAGCAAATATTTGTTGTTTGTTCTTACAGTATTTTAAACACATATAAAAACACCACATTTCTACTATCAAAATTAAACAATGAAATTTCATACCAGTGTATGTTTAATTTTGAGACATGGAAAAAAAAAAAAATAAGGCTCACTAAATGACCATCATTTTGTTGGATGGGATTGATAATAAAATAAAACTCCAGTGACAGACAACAATAAAGTGCAGTAATTCAATCTCTGCATGTCCTGGTGTTTTGAACACAAGAGGTAGGTAATTTAAGTGCAACCATAAAACGTAAACATCTTACAAACTAAAACTATATGCAGCAGCACTAGAAAAAAAAAGAATTAAACCTGCTAGTGTTATCATAATAAATAAGTAATAAATAAAGCAAAATGATGTTATGCTTTACCACTGGTATAATTGGGGGAATAAAAACATGGCATTTTAGCCAGACAGATCAATAATTATAACTTTAACCTTATACACAGCGAAGTCATTCACTTATGCCTGTGCTTCCACATTTTTATTCCTCATCACTGTCCATATCTTTTTTGAAGGGCAGATTTTTCTTGAGGAAGATCAACTGATCCACATGTTGATTTTTAAGTAGACTGCGTTTCGTGGAAACAGTATCTCCAGCAGGTCATGCTGCCCTTTCCACCAGTGTAGTGGGTTATTTTTCAGGGTTGAAACCTCACGATCGAAGAGTATAGATACTGCTTCACATACTCTGTCCCCTACAGATCTGGCTGTCGTCCTCACTTCAAAGTCCGACTTTTGTTTTCTTGGTGCGTTGAAAATCAATCGCTGTGTTTCACAACTTCCGCGGGGTAAGCTGGCGCTGGCGTCGGTGCTCATGCTATTTGTCCATTGTTTTAGCATGTTGCTATGTCGACACTACTAGTTTAGCTTTGGGCTGTGAAGAGAATGCTACGGAGCATACGCGACTGTGGTTTCGTGGTTTCTCGCGCTGTTGTGACACGCCCGTCACGATCGGGTAATGACAGCGACTACTATCTGTTCTGTCGAAATATATGATGGGAAGTTGAGGCAACCACGACTGTGAGTGGTGGTTGTCCATGTTATATAATGTGTGCCGTCTCGTTCAAAGTGCGATGATCCTTGGGGTCGAGCAGTGTGTAACGCACAAGCGCAGCCTGTGTGAAGTAGAAGGCAATTTTATATTACGCTTCCACTTGTTGCTTGACACACAAATTTAGCATTGCATTATATTAGGCGCCGGTAACCGAATCTTCTTCTTGCGATGGCTGAATTCTAGCTCTACTATCGATTCATAGGTTTGATGGCTGTTTACTGTAGATTTGTTATTTAGCTGTCGATACAGCCGCATCGCTCACCTGTAAAACCGAATAACCGTTCGTATCGGTTTATCGTTCTCAAGCTTACTTTGCATCCCTTAAGTCAGTTCAGAAGTTAGTTGTTATGTGTCCTTTCAACCGAACTCACTCCAGATATTTACAGACAACACTACTTACAGTTGCGGTGTCACTTCACCCACAACTCTTTGTGCCTGCTTTGTTTTCTGACACGTGCACTTAAACTGGGTGTGGCTTATTAACTCCGCTAGTACATTTAACTCTCCCAGGGGTGTCTGTGTTCAACTCACTTAATTAACACCTCACCAAGACCGATCTTTACACTGCTAATGGTAAAACAACACCAAAATCAAGGCCAATCAATTTAAAAAAATAATTGACACCAAAGAAATCAACTCCACAGATTTGGCTGTGTACGGCAACCTCAGAGGGACAAAAGTCATATAATTTGTGCAATTATGTAACATATGTATTAAGCAATGCTTTTTCATAAGTGTTTTAATTGACTCTCTTACATGATAAATACAACAATGGGTTCAGTAATTTGTAAAAACACAAAGCTAGTATGTATACACAATGAAAAACACCTATTTAAAATTCTATTTAATTTAATTTAATCTAATCAGGTTACATACATATGAAGCAATGCTTTTGCATAAGTGTTTTAATCGACTCTTAAATAATTAAGACAACAATGGATTCAGTACTGTGTAAAAAAAACAAAGCTAATGTGTATATACCATGAAAAACACCTAATTAAATAGAGCATGCACATTTTTTTGAGTGTATTTTGAGCAAATATGATGGTTAAATAATTTTGGACCATAAAATATGAGTGAAAAGAAATGAAATCATCATATAGCATAATTTAATACACTATTTACTCACTTAAAAGCGGCCTTTACATTTTAGGGCATAATTATGGTCCATGTAAGGGAGGTGTACGTAATTAATCAAGCAGGTTTACCAATTCTTGGTTTGATGGAAAACGTGTCACAAAAGTATCAGAATTACCATAATATGTGGAAGAGATACATACAGTAGCTCACGTTTAAGTAGACCACCATTATTTGTGCAGTGAGGATAGATTTGTGGCATAACCCCACTATATTCTCATTGATTTGTGGCCTCTCATTTATCTACATCCATCCCTTCCCAGCTTGTTGTCTTCATCTCACCCCTTTGTGCTGATTTATAAGTCTCAGTATATCTTCTCAAAAAGACAATTATTGGGTCCTCTAGGAGTTTCATATAGTTATGATTCAGCAACTTTTTCCACAGCTAGTGCAACTACTTCATACTTTACAGTTAATAGTGGTTGCTGTTAATGTCAAAATCAGAGCCAATACACCTGCTGTTTGAAAAAAAAAAGGCATCATATTCTGCCTTTGCATAACTCTCGATAAAGACACTAAAACAAAAGTTTGCTCAAAATAACCTCGTAAAAAACACTATCACACTTTGACAGCAAACAGAATTGGAATGACAGCGATAGTTTTGCAGTTTCAACATATGTATTCACATTTAGTAATTAATGATTAAGGGTTGAGGATTTCTTATTGTCAGGTATACTAGTAGATGAAAAAATCTTTCATCCACCTTCAATCTTTATTATTATTATTATTATTATTATCATTATTGGAACAAATTTAGCTTATTTGGATTTCAAATCATTTTGATTTACATTAAACGACCACATTGCATAAAAAGACATGTACATTGGTACCTCGACATATGATGGCATCAACATACAATCCTTTCGACGTCCGACGTAAAATTTGACTCGTCATTTGTCTCGACATATGATGACATGCTTGAAATCCGACGATTTATGACTGTGTCACAATTTCATTGCTTTTGTACAAGATGGATGCTTACTGTTGAAATTAAGATGGAAATAATAGATAAATATAATTGTGCTGTGCACGTCAGTGAAGTGGCTCGACAATAGAGCCGGAATATGTCTATGATCTTGACGGTCCTCCTCCAACCTCCATTTTCCAGTCTCTATAGGTTAAGGTGAAAATTATTATTAATATTGTAACATCGGCAAAGAAGACTTTTTAATCATTTATTTCAGAACTTGTGCAAGACAGCACAACTACTGTCCGCTGTAGCCGAAGCCAACAAACACAGAAAATAAAAAAAGAAAGTCAAAACTTCCCACTCTTCCACTCCTCTCTCACCCTGTCGTCAGGCACACGGTGCATTCAGGAACAGCATGCAAAACACAACTGCCACATTAGAACCGATTCCTTAATTTATTATTATCATATTATTTTTATTCCGATTTGTATTGATAATTTATTTGTTTGGCTCTGTGTAACTGCTATTTGTAATTGTATTAGCCAAGGTTTTTGAGCTGTGGAACGAATTCGTCGAATTACAGTGTATTCTTATGGGAAAATCCCGCTTGACATACGACCATTTTGACTTACAGACCAGGTCCTGGAACAAATTAAATTCATATGTCGAGGCAGAGGGGAATTGGCCATCAAGCGTACCGCACACTTCCCAGTGGGCCGACACACATTTTTTGGCTGGGGACTCTGTTTAATGTAAAAAAATTTAAAGAAACAATTATAAAAAGGTCTAATTTTATTTACTCAAGTGAAATATCTCAGTACTCCGCTCACCCCGCACCCCAGGACAACTGAGACAGAAATGAATGAGAGGGAGGTGCAGACTGCAGAGATGCGGCTGAAAAGCCCACAGAATGATACAGTGAAATTTGGAAGACTAATTGACATGTATATTCACGCAAAACCCTTTACAGCATCAGCAAAAGCGTGTACATCGACAAGCGCTGTCGCCATGTTTCGTGTGCGTTCGTGCATACGCATGTGTTCATGTGTGTGTAAAGAGAGAGTGATTAACATAAAGAGAAATTAACGAGTAGACTATACTCTAATTTACAGTGTATATTTTTCTGTATAGTCAGTTTGCATGTGCTACAGTTTATAGCTATTATTTCCACAATGTTCAAAATTTATATATGGCGGAACACACAGCCAAGTCTTACAAGAAGTTTCTGCTCTTGCACTCCTCTTTAAAAGAAACTGATGTATTTTAAGTCAAAACAACAGTTATTTTTGATAGAACAATATGTCTAAATGCTTCCATAGCAAATTCATGGTGCATTAAGCCCCCAAACTATTTTTAATTAACCGTTTTACCCTGGAAACCCCCGTTTACAGACGTCGCTAACCATTTTTGTTTTGAACCACCTATCAAAACAAAGTAAGTAATTATATTTATTATTCAAAATGTCTGTCATTTTTAGCTTAGAATCATTAATTGATGTCTAATATTTTGTTTAGAAAAAAGACGACTAAAAAATTATTCACTCGCATATTTTAAACTTTTAAACAAATTACGTCACAGTGAATAAAATGGCGTTTGTAAAAAAGTCAAAGGATATCTATCGCTAAATATTATTTTTTTGTTAATGACGCATTTCCCACGATATGTTAGATGATAAATAATCAATCCAAACAAAGAAAAAAGAAAAAAAAAAAAGGTTTAAAAGGGTAAATATATGAAAACGAAGATCTCAACCAGTCCTTGATGTCTGCGATTTCTGCATTACCATATTTCACTCATAAAATCCCCCCAAAATCCAGCTGTGCTCATTCACAGCTGTGTCTTGACACTCAGTGATACATGCGACATGGAGGTTTTGGATCAAAACAAGGTAAGTACGCGATGATATCTCGTTAAAATCATGGCGTCTGTAATTCTGGTCTCGCGTGCTCTCACCTCCACAGAGGGTTTTGCTGTTTAAAAAACTTTAAAAAAAAAAAAAAAATGCCCTCCTGTCCAAAATTTTTCTTCCCCCAGAAAATTGAGATTTTAAGCTTTCCAATGATGTATCACACAATCGGACAAATTTGAAATTTGGCTAAAGTGGGGGCCTCACAGCGGAACGGTTTTCTGCCATATATATGTGGCGGAAAACACAGACAAGGCTGAAAAAGCAGTTTCTGCTCTTGCACCACTCTTCCAAATAAACTGCTGTATTTTAAGCCAAAAGAACTGTTGTGTTTGATAGAACAATATGTCTTCATGCTGCCGTAGCAGTTTCATTGCACATTATGCCCCCAGAATATTTTTAATTTGTCCGTTTTACCCTGGAGACCCCCGTTAACAAACACTGCACAACCGCTTTTGTTTCAACCCAGTCATAAAAAGAAGGAAAGTTATTATATTTATTATTGGAAATGTACAGTGTATATCATTTTTAGCTTACAATCATTAATTGATGTCTAATATTTAATTTAAAAAAAACAAAAAAAAAACAAATTTTAGAAATTATTCACCTTCATTTTTTAAACTTTTAACCAAATTACGACACAATGGAAAAAAATAGTGTCTGTAAATAGGTCACAGATACAGTATCTACCTCATAACGATCTCTGCTGTGTCTTGACACTCATTGATACATGCTACAAGGAGTTTTTGGATCGAAACAAGGTCAATACGTGATAATATCTCGTTAAAATCAGCGTGCCTTTAATGATGCTCGCTCATGCTTGGACCTTGAGTTACCGGAAAGCCACAAAAAAATGTACATTGCACTAGAACGCTAGCGCGAGAATTATGGACACAGCTGGCTAACTGTCCAGCGTGCTATCCATTATCTTTTCATCCCATGTTGCTGTTTGGATTGATTATTATGGGATGACATGTATTAGATACATTTGATGCTTAAAATATAAAGCCTAGGTCCAAGGCTTTAAGGCTAAATACAGTAAATAGATAGTGTTATGTACTCAGATTTATACATATCTTCCCTTTGAGCATATGGAGCCTTTTATTCTTAGTATTTCGCATTCTTTAATCATAATTGAAAAAATATTTTAAAAGCCCACTGCAAAAATTTAAATATTATGGTATTGGAATTTGACCCCTGAAATTCCTCTGGAAATGTGTTTTCTTTGCACTGATTAAAATCAAGCCAAATCAAAAACTGTATGCAGTAAATGTATCATTATCTATACAGCTAACTCCCCGTTTAGCCATGCTTATTTAAAAAATAAAACACAGGGCTAAATCAAATCTACATTTACTTACACACCAATTTCCTTTATTTTTGTACATCCACCCACACGTCTTAGTTTCTGAATATTGATTATCAAAGACTTGAGTAGACAAAGCGGGATCATCATGTGTTTGTTATTTATTATGTACCAGGATGGGTGTCCAAAACCTTTTTTTTTAAATGAGAAACTTTCAAAGGTCTCAAAAATGTTTTACCTCACCTGATTTGACCTACTTTTAAGGTGTCAAAAAATGCCCTCCTGTTCAAAATTGTTCATCCTTCAGAAAATAAAGATTTTAAGCTTTCCAGTGATGTGTCAGACATACACATAGGACAATTTTGAAACTTGGCCCCATTAGGGGTTTTAGAACGGAACTTCAAGTCATCTGAGTGTTTTCCACCATATACAGTGTATCACAAAAGTGAGTACAACCCTCGCATTTCTGCAGATATTTAAGTATATCTTTTCATGGGACAACACTGACAAAATGACACTTCGACACAATGAAAAGTAGTATGTGTGCAGCTTATAGAATAGAGTTTATTTATTTTCCCCTCAAAATAACTCAAAATACAGCCATCAATATCTAAACCTCTGGCAAGAAAAGTGAGTGCAACCCTTAGTAAATACGCCCAACCCTAAATGTCCAAATTGAGTACTGCTTGTCATTTTCCCTCCAAAATGTCATGTGACTCGTTACAGGAGTGCTGTCAGCATTGCTGCAGAGATTGAAGAGGTGGGGGGTCAGCCTATAAGTGCTCAGACCATACCCTGCACTTTACATCAAAATGGTGTGCATGGCTGTCACCCCAGGAGGAAGCCACTTCTGAAGACACAAAGTACACAAAGTGTCATTTTGTCAGTGTTGTCCCATGAAAAGATATACTTAAATTTCTGCAGAAATGCGAGAGGTGTACTCACTTTTGTGATACACTGTATATGTACATATATATATTAGGTTGTCAGGCAATTAAAATTGTTTAACTAATATATTACAGGATTTGTAATTAATTAATCAAATGAATCACATTTCAATGCCATACATTTCCTTCTATTTAAGGTCCCCAAATTAAGACTTGCAGAACATTAAGAAACTGTAGTGCATGGCTAATCATATGAATACACTAAATTTGAAATCCAATTTACAATTGCACTATGACCATAGATGCCATTTTTTTCTCCACCAGCCCGTATTTTGTGCAGAATTTTCACAAAACAGTCAATATCATACGAGAAAACACTTTACAAGCTACACCACCCCCATTCGTTTTAGGTTTTTCAGTGAAAAAAAAATGATGTTTCACAAAGGCTACTTTGGGCCAAGGTTGACAGGTATGTGATACATGAGGCTAGAGTTTATTTTTTACAAAAGGTACAAATCACCACACTCCTACTTATTGTCCCATCAGTAAGACACGGTGGGCCGCTCAGGACAGAAATGCCAACGCCATTTTTTGGTTCCAGTCCACCCATATGTAGAGGTACCACTGTATGTTGGAGTCTAGTAATTTCATGAATAATCAAATGTTCAAAATCAATTTTGTCCTATGATAAATTCCTAATGACCACAAAACACACAGTGTAAACCAACCTATACCTAAACGGAATTTACATTGCTCATTGCAACAGATGACTACTGCAAACATCGGGGTTCTTTGAAAGGACATCCAATTCAATTACATTCTCCAAACCCTTCAGCTGATGTTCCACAACTCAATCCTTTGCTAAAGCCATTTCACTGATAAAACGGCGCAATGGATGGCTGCTGTAATGATATCCTTGAGCTGCAAAGATCCAATGGCTTGGGCAATGTAAAGAAGTTTTGAGGGAAAGACATTTTTTTTTCTGTTATTATTTATTGTAAATTCTCTGACAAAAAATCTGTGGTTCAGATGTTCCTAGAAAGGGCTCCCTAGTTCCTTACATGATTGACAACCTTTTCTAATGATTACTTGTGGTGGGAAAAAGGAGGAAAATCACAAGAAAGCATTAAATGTTATTTCTTCTGTAGAAATACAGGGGGGAGGGGGGGTAACACCAATATACAGTCAACTTATTATCCCTTATCACAAGGGCATGTGTTTGCATAGGGACAGTCAGGACATAACACTAGGAACTTTTCAGGATGCTCAAATTGTCCCCAACAAATTTAAGCAACCTTATTTGCATTATATAATGAGTTCAGTTATGTATATTTAGATTGTCTTCTCGTATGTTTTAAGGATAGAATTGACCCTACTATTATTAAGTGAATTATTTTCATCATGTTCAGACTTACATTTACCCCTTTTCACTTGCTGAATGCGCTTGTTCATTTTTCCCCTCAACCGCATTGTTTGTTCGGTTGATGAATGGCATTTATTTAAAATGTATTACATTGGTACCTCGACATACGAAGCTTCGACACACGATCTTTTCGATATCCGACGTAAAATTTGATTCGCAATTTGTTTCTACAGCCGACGACACGCTCGAAATACGACGATATTTGACAGCGCCGCAGTTTCTTTGTTTTGCTGGAAGACGGACTTTCTTGTGAGAGAAATCAACACTAGATCCCAAAAGGTTAATGCAGGTGGAGAAAAAAAAGAAAAGGTGACGCTTACCATTGACATGAAGATGTCAATGATAGCAAAATATAAGCACGGTGTGTGCATCCATGAACTGGGTCGACAATAGGGCCGTAGAATGTCGATCTCGGCCGGCGGTCCTCCTCCGTTCACCAGTCTTTATAAGTTAAGTTGACAATTCTTATTGTGGTAACATCGCCAAAGTAATCGCCAGCTTTGACAAGTTTCTAATCATTTATTCCATCAACTTGCCTAGGGTCCGCTGCTGTTGACGCCAGGATCAAAACAGAAAGTAGAACCGCACTCTCTTGCTCACCGTCACGACAGCCCCAGTTCAGGTACCGCAAAAAAAGTCCGCCACATTAGAACCCGATTCGTTACATTATTACAGGTATTATTAATATTATTACTATTATTATATTATTGTTATTCAGATTTTTATACATAATTTATTTGTTTTGCTCTTTGTGATTGCTATTTGCAATAGTAACAGCAGTATCTATTAAGGATTTAGTGTAGGTTTTTGGGCTGTGGAACGAATTATAATGTATTCTTAAGGGAAAGTCCTGCTCGGCATACGACCATTTCGACTTACAAACAAGGTCCTGGAACGAATTAACTTCGTATGTAGAGGTACCACTGTAACTTATTTTCTACATTATTTATTTGAAAATATTTTTATTTGCAGTCTATGTAGGTATTTTTTCAGATAATCATACATTAATCATAATCGAGGTAAAAATTTTTCATTTTTTTTTCTTTGAGTTTGGCTGTGCTTGTGGATAAAAGCAGTAGTGTTTTACCTGAAGGGGAGCTCCATTTCTACTTTTGTTATACCCTGATTAAGAAATATTTTCAGTTATATTTGATTTATTTATACAGACAACCAATACATGTGAAAGTTAGTATAAGTCAATACAAGATTTATTTTGCATTATTCATTTTGCCTATCAATGAATTAGGTTCATATTCATGAGAAATGGAGCCCTGACCCCTGTTACCCTATATGTTTGGTCTTATTACTATTCCATCCCCAACAGCAAAAAGTGTACACGGAGGTTATGCTGTTATATCGTCCCCACCAATGTTGAACCCAACTCTACTCCCTTGCTTTATCAACACGTCACCAAATATTATGCAAATGATAGTTTACCAGAATACAATACATTTGGCTTTGCTTAGTCTCTTAAAGAACTGACAAGGGGATGAATGTATCACACACAACTTGTAGTTATGGTTTCATGAAAACAAAGTGCAGCATCAATATGAACCGATATTTAATTAAAACAAAGTTTCAACAAAAACAGCAACATAAGGACACAAACGTTCAGGGATGGAATGTTTGGATGTTCTCCAAATGCCCACTTCACTGCCAGGTCTCCTTGGCCAAATTCATGTCATTTTGAATGTCTTCATGTTTGTGTGGTTTCAGTGTTGACTCAATTCTCCTGAGGAGTTAAGGTTAGTTATGTCCATTAAACAGAAAAAACATGACTTTTCACACTTACCCTTCGAGACTGAATTTCTTTGACGTATAGTGGCAATAGGAATTCAGACACCCCCTCCAATCTCACTCCTTCTTTTGTCACTCGTAGATTGCCCATTCCTTCCTAGAAGCAAAAGGAGAAGGTTTGAAAGATTAAGATCAGTATTTTGTGGGGGAGAACAGTTGAAAATAAATGAAAGTAATGACCATTATTATAACGATGACAGGAGTAATATCATTATTACATACTGTGCACATGTGCACATTTGCAACATGAATGTTCTTTAAAACAAACAACAACAAAAACAGGCATGATTGGAAATGTGTCTTGCGCAATTCTACATCAGTTAAAGCATATTTTGAGCAGAAAATGTATGTGCATTCCAAATTAGAAAACAAAAGCAAACACCAAAGTGATTAGCCATCAAAAAAAGGTGATGCACGTCCAAATGAGTTTTAGTATTAGAGCAATTTAAGGCAAACCTAGATATCGACCGAATCCCAGCATATCAGGCTTGGCAGTCCGTTAAAAGATTTAAAAATCAATAATGAAAACCAGCCAGATGTTTTCTGTGATCTGTAGCCATTAAATTAAATGAACAGTGGTGCATGGAGCCTATTCAATAAAACATAACACAACCAGTCTGGAAAGTCCAAAACACACACACACCAAAACACACACCTACATTATAAACAGAAACAAACAGTATGGCACATGCACACACTCAAAACAATCACAAGATCAAGTTAGTGAACTCTTACATGTGAATATAACAATGGACCACACAAAAATACAATATAACCATATACTGTACATGTAAGAATAAAAATGGGGGGGAAAAAACTCAGTAGCAAACTTCCCTCAGCAAAGACCAGAGGGAAAATAAAATAAAAAACAAAAACAAAACTTTCAACTGAGCCTCCAGTAAGCCTACAGCATTTGGATGTTATTATTATTTATTTTTTTTGTCCAATAAAATTTCAGCCTCAGCGTGTTTCCATCTCAATCTAATTTTCCTAAGGCCTTTCAGAATCAGTCATATTGAGCCAACTCAAACTTTATTTGCTCTAGAACTGCTTCCTTAACAAAATCCTTATACTTCAAATATATATAGACAATTAAAAGTATTGAAATACAAGAAAAAACATATTTTCTAAAGGGTCAGTTATGCACAATACATGTTTTCATATTTTTTTGATAACTCGATATAAACAATTTTTAAATGCTGAATATTTCCCTAATTTCTTAATTTATAGTACATCATTGCTGTGCATCACTGTAAATGCTAATGTTCAACTTAATTAAATACAATAAGTGAACCAAACTCAATTTTTTATCAACCTGTTGTGAACACTAATTTTTAATTACAAATTGCAATTTCAGGAGAAATTGCAACAGTAGCTTTGCTTTCGCAGGTAAACACCTTGGGGTCTCGTCCTGCCGATTTCAGGTCACTTCCTGTTGATCTGGGGCCATTACAGGGTCACTTCCTTTTGATATCAGGTCACTTCCTTGTTGATTTGGGGGCATTACGGGGTCACTCCCTGTTGATAACAGGTCACTTCCTGTGGATATTCTGACATACATGGCCATCAATGGCATTGATTTACAATTTCCTCAATGGAATCCAAGTACATTGGCATCAATAGAATCAACATACTAGTATATTGCCTTCATTGGCATGGATGTAAATGGCAGTCAATGCAATGGACGTACACGGCCGTCAATGGCATGGACGTACTGTCAATGGAATCCAAGTAAATTGGCATGAATAGAATCTAGGACTGTCAATGGCAAAGCCATACATGGCCGTCATTGGCAAGGACGTACATGGCTTTCAATGGCATCAACTTACTTGGACGCCAGTTGAATGTCAATGAGCTGTAATGGTTTTGTTAAAAAATCACAACCACCCATGTTTTTCTGCCATTGAAAATTTTGGCTATTTGAAATGAATGGAACGACATATGTGGCGATAGCATCCCTTCAGAAACAAATGGGAACATTTATAGGCAAATGTTCAGGGAAGCGTAGGTTTTTGGCAAATTCTGTATACAAATGTTATGCCCCTTACCTTTCTTTTTTATGTATGATTTATGTGAATTGGAGAAAAATTGTAGGTCAAGATACATTCTGAAAAAAAATATTTTCCAAAAACTGCATTTTGGCACAAACTGTAAATTTTTAGGGGTCATTCAAAAGATTCCCTGCATCGCACAAGAATTCCTGTCATTTCCGTATTCGAACGGTGTCGATGGGCCAAACGGTTTGGACTGTGCGGTTAACAAGAAACGCAGGATTTTTATAGACGGTAGCATTACATGCAATAAGTAAGTAGTAATTTGGGGCTGGAAATCCTGCCTAACTTGATTTATCACAGTTAAGTCAAATTAGAAAAAAAAAAAAAAGTACCCAGTGTTCTTTGGGCGTTCTTTCAGACATACTGTACACAGATCTGCCTCGTCTATTTCACACTTTTCTGACATCAAAAGATTCCCGCACACGTCCACGGCGAACCAGAGGTCTCTTCAGCACCGTCACTTACTACACTTACTTAACATTACTTTGGTATATTTTACTCTTTGATAAACTGCCACATTGCCTTGTTGCATACAACTGTTGCAATGCAACACAGCAGTTGATCAAAAAGTAAAATATTGTAGCGACTGTTATTTATCTGTTCCACTGCAATGGATGATGGGTACTTGTTGCAACCATGACTGAGAGTAGTGATTGCTGTGGTATGTCATGTTTGCTCTGTTCAAAAAAGTGTGTTGTTCCTTGTGCTGTGTATGGCACACAAGAACAGCAAGTGTTAAAATGAAAGTCTCTGTCATTATCCTTCATGTCGCTCAATATTCACTTACCAAATCAATGTAAAGTGAGTGAAGGTATTGAAGAGAGCTCTTGTTATAAAATCAATGGTTATAGTACTAATTGTTCATTTCACACCAAGCATTAACAAAACATTCAGCAGCGTGTCAAGAGCAAATGTCTCTTGTGTCTTAAATGCATTGTTGGGCATTTTAATTCCCCTGAGTTAATCCATTGAGTGTTCTCCCTTCATTTATTTGGGGGTAGAGTCATTACTGTTTGAAAATGTGTTAATTAAATTAGCATGTGCATTTTATGTTGTAGAATTCTTTCAGGTAAAAGAAAATTAACTTTACCTGCATACTGTATGATGAATGAGCAGCACTAAAGCTAACCCGGGTATCACTTCAGCACTGGAAGCTCACAATAATATGCTACTGTAATCTAATTCATTCCATTTTTTTTGAGTACTGCAAACTCAAAATAAACATTTCACTATATTCCAGTTATTAAGGTTAATTTGATTCCTTAAAACTTGAAATAATTAGGTAAATTCCATCTAATTAATGTGAGTGACATAAATTATATTTCAGCAAGTTTGTATTTGTTTTATTAAAGTAAGGCAACTTATTATATTTTAAAGTGTGCTGAAAATAGGAAAAATGTATTTAAAACACTGGATTAATTTTCTTTGCTTCACACTCTTATCTAAACAACTTGTTGACGCAGCCTTGCTATAATTGTGAATAAAATTAACAAAACCATATTATTTTTATTTCCTGAGCAGGTGCTATAATATAGACACTTTTTCTGTGAAAGGTGGCCAGTTAGCGAACTCAGCAATTGATGGCTTATTTATGGGTGCCTTTCTTGACAATGGCACTTGTTTGAGGGTCGATTTCAACTGGCCATCCTACAGGAAGCACTCTAGAGATGTTGGAAATGAAGAGGATGACATTTTCATTGGATAGAGGTTTTGGAGACAAAGCTTGGACACGTTCGTAGTCTCCTTTGATAGTGAGTACAATGGCACAAGGATGATGATGATAAAGCTGAATGGATGTCATGAGGGCAGACCAGAGACCGCTTGGTGTTAGAGCCGAAGATGCAAAAAATATGCTTAAATGGAAGCGGATACATTGTGGCGGACCCAATGGGAGAAGTTGAAAGAAGAAGAGGACTTCCCACCACTGCCCTTGACTAGAGTGAAACACTCTGCTAATGTTTATTATCAAACAAATTTAAATATTCTATTTCTTTTGTGTTCATAAATCAACACCTGCATCCCAAAACAATTGACAAATGCCAACAAAGTTTCATGCTGCCTCAAGCATGTCACAATGTCAATTAACAAGCCTTTATATTAACAGTAGCGTCCAACAACACCTCTTGAGTTTGAGGGACAAATAAGCTGACATATAACCGCTCTCCGGGATTTTGTTTGTTTTAGGCATAACTGTGGGGACCATACGTGCTTAAAATACAAATGCATTCGGCTAGCTGATTCATTTGTAATTTGGTCAAAGGACTATAAGATGACATTGCAGTCTCTAAGTAGGCTACACTTAATAAACAAGCCAAACAAATACTGCTTGACATTGTATTGTGGGACCATACTAAGTCACTATTTTAGAATTTGGATGGAGTATAAGACAGCAGCAATTATTTCAAAGCTAGTAAAAATCGGCTGCTTGCTAATGTCTGCACGTGATCTAAATACAGTACATTAAATAGAACAAAAAACATTATGATATTTATTCTTCATGTTGCCCCATTCCTCTAATATGTTGTAAGATACAGTAATAGTTAAATATTTTTAACCATTTGTTTGACATAGTATACATATTAACATATACTGAATATTGTATGTTTTTGACCTTTTAATTGCCTGCCATTATGAAAGTCCTGCAAAAAGCAATGCAAAATGCTGGTAGGGAAAATATTTACTTTTTAACCGGATGGCCAAAACTCCAAAAATCCAATACCGATATCAAATCGATACCGATACAGGGGTATGAAAGACTATCTGAACCTTTTGGAATTTTACCCTGTCTGTCATTGTTTGCATGCTATTCTAATTAAAATATGAAAAGTTTTAAATGCTTGGCTGGTTTTAGTTAAAGCAGATACCGTTTTTTTCATCTGTGTGATTTTGACAAACATCAGATCACATTTGATGGTGATTTTATGCAGAAATGTGAGAAATTCCAAAAGGTTCAGATATGTGTCGTGGACTTAACATATTATGGCTAATTGTATTGTGATGCCCCCTGGATGCTTTAATAATGATAAATGTAAAAACAAAGTTTTCCAATAAACATTCTGTAAAAAATAAGAGAACACTTCAACTGAAGTGATGGGGAGTGTAAGTGCAATGTGCCAATCAGGCACTTAGTTAGTCCTAAATGTGTGTGTGTGTGTGTGTGGGGGGGGGGGGGGGGGCGGTGTTACAAAAATCAACAGATATAGAACAAATCAGGCCCTTGAGATGTCAGACACTGAAGTATAGTTGAATTGGCTTTAGTATGGTCATCTTTCTATACACCATGTATCAATTTGAATAGCAACTGGTAGTACAGCTTGCAAGCGATGAAATAATGTAACCACAGTTTATTACAAATGCAAACAAAATGAAATATAGACATCTCCAATATACTAGTATGTAACTTACAAGTGATACTTGTATAAGGCACAAACAATGTCGCGAGATGGCAAAAAAAGGTGTGGTACACCATGTAGCTCCTCACTACCCAATCGTGACGAGATACTGGATAGAGGCAGATATAGATATGTTAGATTAAACGATTTTTTTTTTTTTTTTAACTATCCAGTGATTATGCTGTAGATAGACGTAAACACAATGCCTTCAAATTTTGAAACCATTTTAATGTACATGTGTGGAACATGCAGAATAACTCAAACTCAAATATAGGACACTGAAGCCTTCATTCATTTTTACAATAATACTGTTTCTTATGTACTGTATATTTCATCTTACCATTTTTACATACATCTTATCAAAGACTAACTAAAAAGGCTAATTAAACTTTGGATATATGAAAAACCTTGCATGTTATAACAAAGCCAACGTTCAAATAACGTTTTTGGTTATTTTTAACAGCGTGAATGGTCTTGGAAGGGTTTAATTAGGGTGAGGGGACAAGAGGACAGATAGGTATGTAAGGAAAGCACTCGTTAAATTCTTGAAAGACATCAAGTTGATGTACGTGTATATCGTAAGGATGGAGGAATGGGTTTTGCACATTTTGTACATTAGTTGGTGCTAGGCACCTAAAAAAATTGTTTGCAATCTGCCATTAACAACAAGAAGAATTTTAACGCGTATGCACAGTACGCTACCCAATTGCGACCGGCTGTTCTCGTGACTGCGCTATATAACTCAGTGGCTTTATCATTTAGATATGCAAATCAAATATTCTTCGAATGGTCTGTCATGTCTGTTGAATAATAATGTTTTAATATGTCTGAATTTAACATATAAATCACCTTAGGCACTATGTAAAAAAATATATTTTGATGGCGCTAATGCCTTCACCCTTACGATCAATACATTAACTTAATGTCTTTCAGGAATTTAAAAAGTGTGGTTTAAACAGTCTTCCTCTCCCCTATTCCCAAGTAAACCCTTCAGAGACCATTATCACAAAAAAAGAAAGAAAAATGTATGTTTATTGTTTATCTATCATGTACATATCTATCGATATCTATCTCTGCCGTCATCACTTGAGAGAAAACGGCGTCAGTTGCAATCTGTCGCGATCCGGTAGCCTGCAATGATGAGGTAATGACATCTCTCTCTATTCGCAGTGAGCTCGCGTCAGCATATGATTACGTCAGCAGAAATTACTGGAACTTTATCAAAACTAAGATACAGCTAAGTGCCAACAGGGGGCAACAAAGAAACAAAGGCAGGCAATACGTGGACATAACAGCTCTGCCATATGCATATTGGCCCAAAACCGATAATGAAAAACCAATGTCGATATTATCCGATATCATTTTAAAATGCTTTTATCTGCCGACAGTATCGACTACTCGTTTTCATAAGACAACTTTACTTACAACAAAATGTTAATCTGTTTATAAATGTTAATTTGGATCTTATTAAAATGTATAAAGTTATTCCAACATGGGTGTTTTCAAAGAAGGTTGTACTTTCTCAGAGTGGGCAGAGAACATGTCATGTTAAAGGGTAAGCGGAACCTTTTTGACACTTCCTTCAAGCACTACACCTACCAGAGATTTTATCCTACTCAGGATTCATAAAATTTCATGTTGTTTTTGTTTGTACCGTATTACCTTAACCTTGAGCAACACTTGGATTCTCTACACTTGATAAATATTGCTGAATAAATTGTGTTGGAGGTCAAATAAGAATATACAGACCATTAAACGATAGTTGGAAAAAATCTGAATCAATCCCAATCAAAAAAAAAAAGCAATAAGATATCAACACCTCTATTTTAACGCCGGAGTGGCTACAGTATTGATTTTGAACTTTTCCAGGTTGCTTTTAAAGATCTCCATGACCTTGCCCTTGGTTTTGGAATGAGCTGCTGCAGTGGTCAAAAGCCCTGCAAATTTTCCATCAGGTCTCATTCATTTGAAATAAAGTGGTCTGGTAAATCACAGTTGCATTCTTATTTAGTTTCTGCCTGCCTGTCTGTCTGTCTATCTGGATTGATGCAGCATTGACAGAGACTGATTTGACCTGTTAAATTGGCCTACGTCAGTTGTCTCTTGAGACCGACTGTAACAAGAAACTGGTAAATTTCCTAGTGAACGTGAGTGTTAATGGTTGCATAGACTTCACAATGTTATTGACAGAACACGAGGCACAGGGCCGATTAATAGGGGGCCGGCATTGTTGGCGTGGCCGTCAAAGCTGACCGAGTGGAAACACAGACAAAGAGCTTTTTTCGTTGAAAATTCTTGTGAATAAATGCTTAAATACCTGAATTCTTGATGATATGGACGCAAAACAGTCTCGATTCTTGGTTAAAAGCAAAAAAAAACAAAAAAAAACAAAAAAAAAACGTGCAGTTAGCATTTATTTTGCATAAATATGTCGAAGTATGATGCTAGTTTGTCAGTCAATGTGGCGGCCGCCATGTGTAAGCAGAACTTTTCTGGTGAAAATTCTTGTTCAAGGAAATTAGCGACCACAATATGTAAACAAAGAGCTTTTACTGTTGAAAATGCTTGTGAATAAATGCTTAAATCCCTGAATTCTTGATAGATATGGCGCAAAACAGTCTCAATTCTTGCTTGAAAGCAAAAAAGAAAAAAAAAAAGTGCAGTTAACATTTATTTTACGTAAATATGTCGAAGAATGATGCTAGTCAGTTAGTCAATGTAGCGGCCATCATATGTAAACAGAGCTTTTCCGGTGAAAATTCTTGTAAATAAATGCTTAAATCCCTAAATATTTCCCAGATATGGACGTAAAACAGTCTCGATTATTGGTTAAAAGCAAAAAAAAAAAAAAAAAAAAAATACCCTGCAGGTAGCATTTATTTTACATAAATATTGCAAACTATGAAGCTAGTCAGTAAGGAAGTTAGCAACCACAATATGTAAACAAAGAGCTTTTTCTGTTGAAAATTCTTGTGAATAAATGCTTAAATCCCTGAATTCTTTATAGATATGGACGCAAAACAAACAAACAAAAAAAAAAAAAAGCAGTGCAGTTAGCATTTATTTTACGTAAATATGTCGAGGTACGATGCTAGTCTGTCAGCAATGCGGCGGCCGCCAGATGTATACAGAGCTTTTCCGGCAAAAATTCTTGTGAATAAATGCTTGAATCCCTGAATTCATTATGGATATGGACGTAAAACAGTCTCAGTTCCTGGTTAGGAGCAAAAAAACAAAAATGTGCAGGTAGCATTTGTTTTACGTAAATATTGCAAACTATGATGCTAGGCAGTAATGAAATTAGTGGCCGCCATATGTAAACAGAGAGCTTTTTACGTTGACAATTCTTGTGAATAAATGCTTGAATCCCTGAATTCTTTACAGATATGGATGCAAAACAGTCTCGATTCTTGGTTAAAAGCAAAAAAAAAAAAAAAAAAAAAACCTGCAAGTAGCATTTATTTTACGTAAATATTGCAAACTATGAGGCTAGTCAGTAATGAAATTAGCGGCCGCCATATGTAAAGAAGCATTTTTCATTGAAAATTCTTGTGAAAAATGCTTAAATCCCTGAGTTATTTGTAGATATGGATATAAAACAGTCTCGATTCTTCGTTAAAAGCAAAAAAAAAATGTGCAGGTAGCAATTATTTTAGTTATATAGTGCAAACTATGAGGCTAGTCAGTAAGGAAACTGGTGACCGCAATATGTAAGCAAAGAGCTTTTTTATTTGAAAATTCTTGTGAATTGCAAAATATAATGCCAATGCTGTAGTGGCTAATTTCTCCCATTGATTTATTTCACAGCATTTCAAAATGCATGCAGCGCACGAAAAATAGAATAATTACCTTGAATCCTCGAACAAATCACTCCTGAGACAATCCTTCCTGTTTGTATGCGGTACAGCTTTTGTACTTTTTCAACAAAAATCCGGCGTTGGATCGCTGCATGTACCGCTGCGACCAACTGCGGATAACTGAAGTGGATTATGGGATGGCCCCCTACTTGAAGGTGTGGCACAGTGAAGGTTGAATCTGACCCGTCAATACCATTATGAAGTCTATGAATGGTTGTTTTGATACAATATATTTCCTGTGCTTGTCTGTGTCAGCTCAAGCTTTTCTCCAAAATTCTGTTGGGATAAACATCAATTGAGTGAGAATAAGTGGTACCTAAAGTTAAATTGATGGATGGATGAAAGGATGAGTGTTTTTTGTTTTTTTTGTATGGCAGACTGAGCAATTAACAAATATTTGCACCAATGTTGGAAAAGGTTAAACTCATTGAATTTGTCATATGACAAGCAATATGTAATAAACTGTACATCCATGCCCTCCCACGTTTGTGATGAATACCAGCTAGGAATAGAGGTTGCAAGTTATAAGCCATATAACAAACACATAATGTGACAGGGGAATAATCGAGTGACAGTGTATACCTTACAAGGTTTAAATCCCATACCACCTACAGTACATAGCTGCTTCTCTTCCTTGGACTGATATGACCTGAATACCAAACAGACTATAAAATATATGACTGGCAATGTTGTTGATGGATGTGTTGGAGCTGATGTTGATGTCTGCTGGCCCGTGTTAATATGAAGCTGCATATTGGGTATGTGCACGATGCACTCAGTGTTCTTGACAAGGGTGTTCAAACCTACAGCGATGACTTTGATGAAATGATTTCATAAGTAGTCCAGTGGACTTTGGTCACCTCTCTGGAGAAGACATTAAATTAGATCTTTAACCTATTGTTGCTATTTTGTGGTGTCACAGTGTGCCATAACATACAGTGTGTGGAATGGACCTATCGTAAAACCACGCCCCCAAATCAAAAAAGCCTGACACCTAGCCATAGAGTTGCATAGGTATACTGTGTGGTCGTGACGTAAGACATTTTTTTTTCTAACTTTAAAATAGCAAAAACACAGTGGTTTAATTAATGCTGTGTGTGGGGTACCTGTAATTCCGTCACCAGGTACCCTGAAAGATTGGGGAGAGGAATTTTTCTTTTAATCTTTTCAAACTCTAAAAGAAGGCTTGCGAAATGCACGCTATGAATAAGACTCTGCCAATGACCATATAAACAACGATATGCTTGCTCAAAGATAAGTAAATGATGGATATGTGAGAAAAAAAAAATTTTGATAGCATGCAGTAAAAACGCAGTATTAACTATTAACATTAGTTTGCTAACATTTGACTGCCTACTTATTTACTAGCCCTTGACTTCTCAAATAGAATAAAATATAACTAATCTATGCTGCCAAGACCCCAGCACTGAAAGTCAAAAGTAAACACCACAAAATGTCTTTAAAAAAAGATATACAGTACTTACATCACGGATGCACACGAAGGAACGTTTTCTTCATGCACACACCTAGCATTTGGCTGCGGTCAACTCGAATGCATGTACTCTCTCAACTTTCAGCATTTATTTACGTCATATTCATGTTCCACATTTATTTAGCCCCTCTGGATAATATTGAGAATCCAACTGAATGTAAAAGACTGCTTATTCATTGGCACAAAATCTTTGGGAGAAAAATTCGACAGAATACATGACATAATGTTACTAAGTAGCTAAAGTTATAGCTCGATAGATATTAGGCCTGTGGGGTTTCTTGTTTTTAAGTTGCGAGTGGTAGCATTTCGCCTCGATTATAATAATGTTCTAAGTTTAAGATCATGGACATACTGCTCCATTGCATACTGCAACCATCTCTTTCTGCTTTTAGATGAAATTCATAAAAAACAAAAAAATAACAACAAAAAAACACGTCTATTGCCAGCTGGGGTAGTGCAGATTCAGAAATGTCAAATGTGGAAGGGTTTTCAATATTGAAGCATTACATGTCAAATAAAATAAAATGTGCCGTTAAATTCATGCAAATGTGTTTTTTTTTTTTTTTCAACCTAACCTTAGATTTTTTTCGTCATGTGGGATGCTTTGCAAAACTTCAGCAAATCTGGCAAACTTTAAGCATGCTTCGTATCATTTCAATCAATACGCGTATAAGGATTTACTCCAAAAGAGTTTTGAATATAAAGTGATCCCTCGTTTTTCGTTTTTTAATGGGGACCAGGCCCTGCCGTGATAAGTGAAAAACCGCAAAGTGGCGCAAATAAGTTTTTTTTTTATTAAAAAAAAATTTTTAAAGTTTTTTTGTTTTCTTTTGTTCCCCGAACTATAATCTAAAAAATATATATGTATATGGCGGAAAACACTCAGGTGACTTGAAGTTCCACTCTGAGACCTCTTCTGCTTGCACCGGGGTCTGGTCGCGGTGGCAGCAGCTTAACAGGGAAGCCCAGACTTCCCTCTCCCCAGCCACTTCAACCAGCTCCTCCAGCGGGATCCCAAGGCCAGCCAAGAGACATGGTCTCTCCAGCGTGTCCTGGGTTGTCCCCGGGGCCTCCTGCTGGAGGGCATTTAATTTTTAATTTTTTTTTTTAAACAGCAAAACCCTAACTGGAGGTGAAAGTATGAGAGAGCATAATCAAAGCCGCCACGACTTTAACAAGATATTATCACACACTTACCTCTTTTCGATCCAAAAACTCCATGTAGCATGTATCACCGAGTGTGAAGACACAGCTGTGAATGGCCACAGCCGGATTTTAGGGGGATTTTATGGGTGAAACATGGTCATATAACAAGGGTCGCGATGCAGAAATCGCAGACATTGAGGAGTAATCGAGATTTTCTTTTTCATGTATTTACCCTTATAAACGTTTTTTCTTTTTTTCTTTGTTTGGATCGATTATGTATCACCTAAAATATTGGGGAAAATGCAACGGTAACAAAAAAAATACAATTAAGCGATAGTTATGAAATAGATGTCTGTGACCTTATTACAGTCACCATTTTTTTCATTGTGACGTAATTTGTTTAAACGTTTAAAATATGCTAGTGAATAATATTTTAAAGTCTTTTTCTTTTTTAAACTAACTATTAGACATTAATTAATTTCGAATTCGACATTTCAAATAATACATGTAATTACTGAGCTTCTTTTTATGGCTTCGTTGAAACAAAAGCGGTTACGCGACGTCTGTAAACGGGGGTTTCCAGGGTAATATGGACAAATTAAAAATAGTTTGGGGCTTAATTCGCCATGAATCTGCTTTTGCAGCACATAGAGATATTGTTCTATCAAACACAACAGTTCTTTTGGCTTAAAATACAGAAGTTTATTTTAAAGAGGGGTGCAAGAGCAGAAACTGCTTTTTCATATTTGTCTGTGTTTTCTGCCATATATATATTTTATTAAACTGTTTTTAAGCACTTCAAATGTAATAATTATGATAAGTTATGATAAGACACGTTACTGTCCCACCAAAATATTTTTAACCAAGAATAAAGTAGCAGAATAAATGTTTGGCTTTATTAAATCCTTCATTGAATGAGTCCACTCAAATGAGCTGAAGCTGCTCACTTACACACAGTGAGTTGCCACAGCAACTGTTAAATAAGTTAAACGATGATTGACGCATGCGGCACATTGAAGCTTCAGGTTCCAGGCATCTGTGGCAAGATCGAACATTAAACATCTGTCAATCATCGTTAACTTTAATAAGCAACTCTAGTGCATGGGCTGACAAACAAAGGGCATGGCTAGGGATGGAGAGTGAGACTACGCTCTGTCGACCTGTATTTTATTATTTTTTTTAATTGAAAAAAAATCTGCAATGGACTTGGTGCCCGAAGTTTAAGCAGAGAGGGATCACTGTCATGCGACGTTTTGTGTATTAAACACAGCAAAGAATGCGTCGGGAGTTGCTTATTTAATCATAAATTACTCATTGATACTTAATAATTCAGTCTTCATGTGAAAAAAATACACCCGTTATATTCATTCATTCATTTTCCAAGCCGCTTACCATCACGGGGGTGCTGGAGCCAATCCCAGCTAACTATGAGCAGTAGGCCGGGTACAACCTGAATCGGCTACCAGCCAATTGCGGGGCACAAGGAAAAAAACAATCATTTGCGCACATACTAATGCCTTGTCAACAATTTAGAGTGCTCGGGCAGCCTACCATGCATGTTTTGGGGATGTGGGGGCAAACCAAAGTAACCAGGGAAAACCCACTTAATCATGGGGAGAACATGCAAACTTCACACAAGAAGGCCGGAGGCCGGGATGAACCCTTGATCTCAGAACTGTGAGGTGGACGTGCTAACCACTCTGCCACCGTGCCACCACACTGTTATTTGACTGACTTAATTATATTTCCATTATTCCCTTTGGAGCAACACAGTAAATCTAAGCAAAGGAGAGCTTTGTAGTTACTGAATTGTACTTGGCATCAACCATGCATAAAGGATTTTGCAGTAATATATTCCAGTATAATAGAGATTCTCAAGGTTTCCCTTGCTGTTTGACAGCAAAGCTCACCAAGACTCAGTTTATGTGCTGAGCAGAGTTGAAAGAAGCAGTATGTGAAAAGGAATGTGTCAGTAATGGGCCTCCACTACTACAGTTACAGTACCAATGTCGAAATATGCGAGTGAGTAAACATAGTCACGGTCAAAAATGGGTTTAAGAGACCTTTCGACACACCATGTGCTAGCTCTACGTTCCAAATTGGAAAAGTGTGAGTTTGTTTCAGCTTGTCTGCACACAAAACTGCATGTGATTTATGCATGGAATCCTTTCAGTTTGGGGGTGTGTTTGTTTATTTGACTGTGTGTACGTATGCCTCGAGCCAATCCATCAGCACAGTGTACACATGGCAGCATGTAGACAGATGGTGAAGCGTGTGTGGTGAGAGATTTTTGTTTGTGTAAAGAGCTGACAATGCTCCTGTATTGACACACAAATGCAAATTTGAAAGTGTATGATATTCTGCATGTGCCCAACTTTTCAAAATGATTTTCTTATCTTCAGAGTCCACGAGATCAAAGGAGTGCACATTTTGTCCAGGCTTACAGGCAAGGGTCTTTCTTGTCCAAGTGCATTTAGTCACTGAAGACAGACGTTGGCTAAACATAATGACTGGGAGGAAAATAGAGTGACAGAGAGTGAAGTGGCAGGAGAAAAGATGAAAGAGAATGATGAGATGAACAATGAAAGGAGCTAGGTTACTAAAACAAAGTAAGTCACACAATGAAAAACCCAATGGCAGATTGAAAAGATGGCGGATAAGAGATGAGTCCTACAAAGTATAGCATTAAAGGGGGTCGTTTTGTACATTTCCAGTGTCTTACGGGGCAAAATAGGCCTAACTTTGCAATTTTTGGGGACACCAATGACGGCCCATGTTTTTTCCAAACTATCAAAAATTATTATTCAACCACAGGTAGGGTTGCCAACCGTCCCTTGAAAAACGGAATCGTCCAGTATTCAGAAACAAAAGTATCGTGAAGTATAACGCGTCCCTTCTAAGCTTAACATGGGACGCGCTTTGTCCCGCACTATCATGAAAATTGAAAATAGTGTTTTACTTTAAGAACAAACGAATATTGGTATGGGGCTTTTCAAGAACATGACGGGTAGCTCATTCCCAAAAAGTATTAAAAAAAAAAAAAACACCCAAAAACACAAACAAATAAAGTGGTACCTCTACTTACAAACATTTGCATTTTCAGCTTAAGACACGCCTCAATGGGAAAATATTGCCTCGTTACAAAACAAACGAAAGGCAAAAATACAGTACTTGCAGCTCCCCTAGTTTACTGAACTTAACATACTTATTGCTGCTCTGCCATTGGCTATTTGACTATTGCCTAGCATTCCTGGCATCCAATTGGCTAATACGGACCTCTACTTTATGTGTATGTGTATATCCCAGTGCCTTTTTTATTCGCCCCTCATTTTCCGACAGCTTTACGTGACTGCATACAGGGTTCCTACAGGTTTCCTCAAGTTAAATGTAAGACTTTTTAAGACCTAATTGAGACAATTTAATAAAAACGTAATACTTATTTCGCAGCCATATTGACCAAGACAAACAAAGTCTGTGAATTTGTGTTCATATATTTTTCAATAGCGGAAATGTGGAATGTGTGCAATATGTAAGAATGCAGCATATTGAATAGGCTACTCACGCACAGACAACAGGCCAAGTAGAGGCTTTTTGGCGCATTTTAGAGCGAATAAGACATGAGCTGTCTGCGCAGCCATGCAAGACGGACGTTGTGTTTAAAAAGTATTCTTCTTGTGTTTTAGGTGAGAAAAAAACTAGAAATTGACTGTGTATATTAGTGGATTGCTTTATTATGTGATAAGTGTGATATGTGTCGAGAGTTAATAAAGTAAAAAAATATGTTAATCGTTCATTATGTTTACAGATGACTGCAGATGTGTTTGTAATGGCAAACGGACGACGAGTGAATGCTAATAGTGTAAAATGCATAAGTCAAACATGTTTTTTCACAAATACTTGCATTTGTATGTTAAAGCGGAAATGTGAAGTAAGGTTGGCCAACCATGTTTTTGAATAATATCAATGGCTAAACAATTATAAGCATATTTTTGTTATTTTTTTTAACGCAACCCTTCCAGATTCTTTGTTTAACCCATAGCAATGCCCTTGACAACGAAAATGCTTTTCTTCGGCAATCTTCGGAAATGACGTTCACCTAGAAGTGCGAGGGAAGTCCGCCATAGAACAGTATTTTTTGTTGCATTGTTTCTCGGTAAGATGCCACGGCGGTGTGTGGCGATGTTTTGTTCTCACTCTAACAAAAAGTTGTTTGAGTGGCCAAAGGATAGCAGGGCACGTAAATGGACATATTTCGTTTTCACGAAGCGAATGAATTTCACGCCATCATCGAGCATATAAGCGGGTCGGCGTCGCGGTAATTCACGGTCACGTTGCCGTAAGAGAAACACACCGCCGGTGAGTTTGTGCACATTTATTTGTATTTGTATTATGTATTTCCACCTTCATGCTTCAAGCATTGTATTACATTTGTACGGTTCGGCGTTTCTTTCATGGTGATCGCTTGATAGCCTTCTAGTTTGTGTTTTAGAGCCGCTGACAGGTGACAACTAGCGTGTTGGCATTGAGTCAATCTCACAGCGAATCAGCGAGCGGCTCAAGTCACGCAGTGAATCATGGGAAATGTAGTCTTGGGACAACACTGAAGTGCTGCTTTGTAATCTGTTCGCTTGTGTGAAAAAACTACATTTCCTAACGCCATTAGACGCTACTTCCTGCCGAGAGCCCCAAGCTGGGTTTGTACGGTTAGCTCCATGTGTTAATAAAGAAACAAAGTTGTCAGCACGTCGTATGTTCGATACCTTTGTCAACAAAAAGCTCATAACAAGACACTATGCACGATCCGTTTAAGAGACGCTGGGACTGAGGCGAGGCGGAGATGAGCGAGAAGCAAAAATTTGCGGTTGAATATGAAGGCAGTACGCTATTATTTTGTTTTCTTATTGTTGCCACAATAAAGTGGAGAAAGCCATCAGCGACTCATCTCCCTCCTTCCTTCCCCCCAAAGTTTTTATATTAGTATTTTATATGCACGAGGGCTGTCGGATCTGCCAAAATGAACATGCAGTCTGATTATTATTTTTTAAACAATGTCATCAGATAGACAAAAACATAAAATTATGTGCAAATGCCTGCATCTTCAAATCATGAAAATAATAACAGCCTATATTTTACCAATCTTGTAATCTCGATGGGTCTTGTCTCCATTCCATGTCAGGTAGTCTATGCACATTGTTTGCATCCTGATTAGCGTCTGGCTAATACATGTTAGGTCCAACATAAAATTCCAACCTCCTCTTCTTCCTCCAACTCTTCAAAAACTTGGATCTCCTCCCTTGCGCTCCATCTTTCGCTTATATCGCTATTTGAATCATTGTTTGAAGGGCTTTGTATGGCGGCCGTATGTATGGAGCGCTGTAATTGCTGTTCTCGGTGTGACGTATCACTTCCGGGTTCGTCCCCTTTCAGGCTCGAACTTCGGAAACACGATTATTTTGTCAAATATACAACATATAAATTATTTTTTCATGCTTTATTTGTTGGACAATGTTTAAATACTTTAATTGTGACCCTATTTGGCATGTTATGAAATAACTTCACATTTCTGCTTTAAGTAGATCATATGTGACAGGCATTTTTAGAGCGAATAAGACATGAGCCGTCTGCGCACCCATGCAAGACGGACGTTGTGTTTAAAAAGTATTTTTCTTGTGCAAGAAAAACAGACAATACAAAATTGAATATGTAGCAACCGACTGAAGTATTTCATCTCTGTCTGCACCACGCTACACTTGCAATCGACTGTTTTGACCCGTGGCTGTGCCGCGTTCTGCTTGCGGGAACCCTGGTATTAACTTTTATTCGTTATTCTTGTTTTTTTACACTATGAACAACTCTGATCGTATGCTTATTGTGCAATAATCTAATATATTTTCCACACTATAAGGTGAACCACATTAAAAGGTGCACCTTCAATGAATGGCCTATTTTAAAAAAAAAAAAAAAAATCATAAATAAGGCATACCGCATTATAAGGCGCATAGAATAGACACTACAGTAGAGGCTGGGGTTATATTATGTATCCATTCCAAAAGGGAATGTCAACAAAAAAGTCAGTTGGTAAGTCAAACTTTATTAATAGATTGATACTGACAACTCGTTCTGACAACTCCATTCACTCCCAAAATGAATAAAGAGCTGTTTCATTATTTTCCCCGAGGTAAAGTCAGTGACGAAGTATTTTCATGACACAGCTAATCTTTTAACAACAGCAAGGTATAACATGTAGCACAGCGTTTATATCACATGGTGGTGGGGAACTTTTCCTCGATTCAAAGAACACATAAAAAAACAGTGTGATACTGTTGCACTGAATCAAACGTTAGTGCAATGACAATTTAGTAACACTCGAAATAGTGTAAAGCAAAATCAATATGGCAATAACTCAACGTTGTTCAAATGTTAATGTCCATATCAGTGTTGTAACCCTAACAAAAACCCTAACTTTAACCCTAAAAAAATTATTCCTAAACAAAAGTAGTTATCTGCAACATGGAAGCATTTGCATGGTTGAGCACCATGCAAATGCTTCCGTGTTGCATTGAGTGTAAGTAATTGCAACTAATGTGCTGTTTTCCTGTTGTGTGTGTATCATCATCATGAAAATGGTGATGTCCTTGTTGAATCTTCAGGAATGTGCTCCTCTGTCATGTTCTTTCTAATTTTTTGGAAATCTTTTAATCATTTTTCATGGACTAAAACTTTTGAAGTTTATAGACGAAAACCTTTTGAGAATTGTCGAGTAAAACTAGATGAAGATGAACACATTTTTAAATGACTAAAATATGACTAAGTATTATCATCCAAAATACTAAGACGAAAATTAAAATGGCTGCCAAAAAAAAAACACTGGTCCATTATCACAACATGACCAACCTTGTTCAGCTGTAAACACACGAAAGAAACACGTGAAGCTCACTTTGTCAGTTCATTCATCATCCACGAATCCCTCGAATTCTTCTTCTTCATCCATCCATCCATCCATTATCTTCCGCTTATTCCGGGGTCGGGTCGCGGGGGCAGCAGCTTCAGCAGGGAAGCCCAGACTTCCCTCTCCCCAGCCACTTCAGCCAGCTCCTCCGGCGGGATTCCAAGGCGTTCCCAGGCCAGCCGAGTGACATAGTCTCTCCAGCGTGTCCTGGGTCGACCCCGGAGCCTCCCGCCGGGGGGACATGCCCGGAACACCTCTCCGGGGAGGCGTCCAGGAGGCATCCGAACCAGATGCCCGAGCCACCTCAACTGGCTCCTCTCAACGCGGAGGAGTAGCGGCTCGACACCAAGCCCCTCCCGGATGACCGAGCTTCTCACCCGATCTCTAAGGGAGAGCCCGGACACCCTGCGGAGGAAACTCATTTCGGCCGCTTGTATCCGTGATCTTGTTCTTTCGGTCACGACCCACAGCTCGTGACCATAGGTGAGGGCAGGAACGTAGATCGACTGGTAAATCGAGAGCTTTGCCTTTTGGCTCAGCTCCTTCTTCACCACAACGGACCGGTGCAGAGTCCGCATCACTGCGGACGCTGCACCGATCCGCCTATCAATCTCCCGCTCCCTCCTACCCTCACTCGTGAACAAGACCCCAAGATACTTGAACTCCTCCACTTGGGGCAGGATCTCATCCCCGACCCGGAGAGGGCATGCCACCCTTTTCCGGCTGAGGACCATGGTCTCGGATTTGGAGGTGCTGATCTTCATCCCAACCGCTTCACACTCAGCTGCAAACCGCCCCAGTGAGAATTGGAGGTCACGGCTTGATGAAGCCAACAGCACCACGTCGTCTGCAAAAAGCAGAGATGCAATGCTGAGGCCACCAAACCGGACACCCTCAACGCTTCGGCTGCGCCTAGAAATTCTGTCCATAAAAATTATGAACAGAATCGGTGACAAAGGGCAGCCTTGGCGGAGTCCAATCCTCACTAGGAACGAATTCGACTTACTGCCGGTTCTTCTTCTTCAGTGTCCGGTAAATAGAGTGGGCGGCTGCATACCGTAGTTGCGAGACCTGTTGCGGCTCAACAATAATTCATATACAGTACAAGGCGCACCAGATTATAAGGCGCACTCTCGGCTTTTGAGAAAATTTAAGGCTTTTCAGTGCGCTTTATAGTGCGGAAAATACGGTAATTTTAACATGTATTTGTTACATGTTTAGTTGCATCTTTATTCATTATAAAATATTTATGTCTGAATTTCGGGGGGCCTTGGGACAGATTAGGGCAGGGGTGTCCAAACCGGTCCTCGAGGGCCGCTGTGGGTCCTGGATTTTGTTCATACCGATCAAGCACAGACCTTTTAACCAATGTGGTTTCTACTAAAGCAAGCAGCACCTGACTGCAATCAGCTGATTACACTTATAAAAATCCAGATTGCTGAAAAGGTGTGGTCTTGTTTTGTTGGAGTGAGATCCTGCGCCCACTACGGCCCTACGTGGAATAGTTTGGAGACCACTGGATTGGGGCATTTTCATGTCTCTACTTACGGAGTTTTCAGGTTATGAAACTACTTCAAAAACCAGTTAATTTAATAAGTTCAGTAGCGGTACCAATGTACACTTACAAAAATAGGCTCAGGACCTTAAGGGTTAGATTATACAGTTTTAAATTTAGCATGATCATGTTGTCGACATCTGTCGACAGATGTTAATTTTATTCTAGTATTTTTTTGTATAAAAAATACATTGCTGATAATTATTGTTTTTCATGTACTAATAATAAAAAACCATCACTTTTCCCATACATAAAAAATTAATAAAGGGTAACGGTTATTGGGCCGGCCAACACTACTAATCAGGTGTCCCTTATTTTTTTTTTTTTTTACAGGGAGTTGGCAACCCTAACCAGAGAACAAAAAATGTTGCATGGGTTAAACTTTTCTTGTTCATGTTTTTAAATCATGTCCCCCCCGCCCCCCCCCCAAACACCCCCGCCCCCCGCCACCACCACCACCAAACAGAAGTTTGGCAAGGCGGAAGAGCATCCCACATTACAAACAGGTGTCAGTTGTTTGAATTAACAAGAATTGGGCAGTTAAAAAAGATACACTTTACTGACAAGCAGGGAAAACTGTTAACACAAATAGCTAATTTGTCTTTCCATTACAGGACCTGAGTAGCATACGCTGGCCCCAAACAACAGATGAAACATAATGATATCTCATTGGCCATCTGGCCTCATTATATTGATTGGTACTGAGCAACTAATTGTCTACATTTTTTATCTGAGATTGTTTACAACAACTTTGGTCTTGGTTTTGCTTTTGAAATTTAGCTCCCTGCCCCTATATGTCAACAAAGCATAAAGACAAATTACAGCAGAAAATGAACACAAAGTCCATTTGTTCTACTAAAATGAACCAATTCTGCATTTACTGTCTAATATGGAAGGATGACAAGACCTAAATGAGGTAGAGAGAAACAAGAACTCCTGACATTGAGTGACCATTTGTCAATACTAACCTTTGCAAAAACATACCGAGTGACAAACAGGAATTGGTATCAAAGCAATTTGAAGTGTTCTTAGAAATGGTGTTGCCGTTATGTGACTGTAAAATGAGCGGAAAAATAATGTAATGATGTATAATGGCTTCAGAGTCATTGTGAAGTAGGAAAGGAAGGCCTTGGATGGGTGAGACAAGCATGTGCCTTGCACCTCAGAAGATAGTTTACATCAATCTCCAGATGTGTTTAACAGTCGAATTTCACACACTATATACATCTAAGCTCAATAGCTGTCATTATCTCACACAGGATGTCAACTAATAGTAGCAATCACATTTTTTTTTCCACATCTGAATTAATATTCTGCACATCGAGTTTATAGATGCATCTTTGCAGCAATAACACTCTTGTTTATAATCATGTGATGTGAACCAAGCTGTTTTTTGTTGGTGATTTTCAGTAGAAGTGTGCCGAGAAAACATTTAATTCCACTGCCCTGATTAGGTGAGTGCACTGCTAAAACGAGTAGGCGTTACTGGATATTCATGATGTGGAAATTTAAAGAACACAGAGTTATAGTCAAATTCCCTAGATTGTAATCGTGATTTGTAGTGTGTTGGATAAACAAGTTTGATCGATCTATGCCACTCCCTGTGTACACTATGCCCTGAACTGAAATGATCTGCCATGCACAGAACGCCTTCTGAGGGCTTGTTGAGTCCATGCTTTGATGGGTCAACAACAGGTGGCCTTACACCATATGAGGCAGGCGGTTAAGTGTAATGATGTTGTTTTGACACTGTGGCAAATCCCTGAGGTTGCTGTCCAAAGTGATGGATACCTCCCTGAATGCTCAGAACTCTCATCTGTGGATGATAGAGCAGAGGTGTGTGGCACGTGTCAACTGTTTTGCTGGTGCACCTGGTAACACAACCCTGGTATTTGGGCCTTGTACGGACTTTCAATATATAAAAAAGACTGCAGGCAAAGAATGCATAATGTTGCTGATAGTCATCTACAGCAATAGTCCCCAACCTTGATTGCCCTACAGACCGGCTTTTTTCACAGACCGGCAATGTTTGGCAGAAAATTACAGTAAATATAAAATAACACGACTATGCTATAAGCGAACATTAATTGCAGGGAGAATGTAACTCATTGTATGTTGACTTGATGGCAAATATCCATGGTCACAGGCATAAAGAGTTCTTCTCCAATCGTGAAAGGTTTCTTGTATTTAACAATACCATACTCCACGAGGTATGATGCTCTCGCTTTTGTTTCCTTGTTTGCTAGCTTTTAGCCACATATTATGCAGAATGGACTTGGTTGTAGGTTCCCCTTCTGACTCAGCACCTTTTCCCCTTAAAAAAAAACCTGTCTAAAGACGTCGCCGCCCGCAGCACACAGCCAACAGCAGCTAACTTTGCTGTTTGCATTGACTGACGCTGGGCTGCTATACGTGTGCAAACACTCCAGTAATGGCGGCCAACGACTATAGGGCGACGTACACAGATTGGGTCCATGTACCCTTTGGCCATTCATTTTTCCTTCTACTAGAAATGTTGGAAAAGTAAAAAAAAAATGGAAAATTAGCCCAATTCTGTTTTTTTTGTTTTAAGGTGTTTAGGCAAAAAACGAGAAACGAATCATCTCCCGTTTCCCGATTAAAAATTGGTTATTCAATAACGGAAATTGAGCCTTCATCTGTTTTTCCAATGTCAGTTGATTGAACGAAGTCAAAAAACAAAAAACGTCCAATATATGTTTTCCACCAAGTTCGCTTTTACAATGAGCCTTGACCCGGAAGACAATGTTCTTCTACAACAAGACAAACAAGACCCTGCTGCAGCTGCATAATATTAATTTATAAGAAGTAGAAGAAGAAGAAAAACATCGCCTTCCATGTCCTGGCTAATTGTAAAACCGAAAGTCGTGGAAAACACAAACATTAGGCGAATTTTGTTTTTTGACTATAGTTCAACAAACTGATATTGGAAAAATGGATTAAGGCTTGTTTTCCGTTATTGAATTACCAGTTTTTAATTTCGAAACGGGAGACAATTCAGTCCGAATTTTTTGTTAACACACATAAAAACAAAACGGAATTAGGCTCATTTTCCGAAATTAGAACGAAAAAAAGGAATGGCCAAAAGGTACACGGACCAAATCTATACATGGATTAGTCAAACGGCACAGTTCAGATTGCAGTCATTAAAAAAGTATTTACAATTTCTCTGCGTCCCGGTAGCAAATGCGCCACAGACTGGCACTGGTCACTTATCTACAGAATTTAATTCGTTTTTTTGGGGCAACTCGCCGCTTGTTACGGACAGATTTAGTTCAAGATTTTTCTCCCTCCTACTGATGCCACAGTAGCACATATTTACTACATGAGCATGAGTTTAGACATGGCATGACATGGACATGAGTTTTGTAGTAGCAGAGGGGTCCATTCCTGTTTCAGATCATTGTAAAAATTGTGCCTGGTGGTCGATTAAAGTTTTTAGCTATCTAAAGAGAGAAATAAATAATAAAACGGCCAGTTAGCATTTATTTTACGTAAATATTTCATATGTGCTGCTATTCTTTAAGCCATTGTGGTGCTGCATTATCACCACAAAGAGCTTTTTACGTTGAAAATTCTTGTGAATAAATGCGTAAACCCCTGAATTCTTTATAGATATGGATGTAAAACAATTTCTTTGTTAAAAGAGCATAGCACCAAGCAGTTAGCAATTATTTTACGTAAATATGTCAAATGTGCTGCTAGTCTTTAAGTCACTGCAGCGCCGCCTTATCACCACAAAGAGCCTTTTACGTTGAAAATTCATTTGAATAGGTGCTTAAATCCCTGAAATCTTTATAGATATGGAGGTAAAACAGTCTTGATTCTTTGTTAAAAGAGCAAAAAACCAGGCAGTTAGCATTTATTTTACGTAATTATGATGAATGTGCTGCTAGTCTTTAAGCCACTGTGGCGCCGTCTTATCACCACAAAGAGCTTTTTACGTTGAAAATTCTTGTGAATAAATGCGTAAATCCCTGAATTATTTATAGATATCGATGTAAAACAGTCTCGATTCTTGGTTAAAAGCAAAAAAAAAAAAAAACTGAAGTTAGCATTTATTTTACGTAAATATTGCAAACTATGACGCCAATGCCTTAGCGGCTAATTTCTCCCACTGATTTTTTTCACGTTTCAAAATGCATGCATGGTATGAAAAATGTAATAATTACCTTGAATCCTTGAACAAATCAATCCTGAGACAAGTACAGCAGTACAGCTTTCATACTTGTTCAACCTAAATCCGGCATTAGATCGCTGCATGCGTGTTTGAAAGTATCGCCTCTTGATGTACTAAGGACCCTACTTGAAGGCGTGGCACTGTCTGACGGAGGTGACCCGTCAATATAATTATGAAGTTTATGGTAGGAGCTGTTAAATAATAATAAAAATAATATATGTGGGTCTGTTTTACCAACTTTGGACAAAATTCATGTGAGCATCATTATTGTGCTCAACAATCGTTCAAGAATTACAACGAAATAACCATACTTGTCTGAAATAGTGTCTTCCAATGACTAACGGACAGAAAAAAAAAAACTGTTCATTTTACGTTCTTAATTTTCATCAATAAATAGAAAAATGAAATGACACATTCAACAAAGGTCACATTGTCATCAAATCATCGCACTGACATTTCCCATTGAAATCTGCATATTTCAGTGTTTTGGCCGATAGAAGTTGACCTTTATGGTAAATTTGTGTCTGCATCAAAGGGTTCACTCTTGAAAATTGGCACGACACAAAGTGACACGTCAAAGTGGATGACTGAAGGATATGTTAGTTTCTTTATTTTTTGGTAGCAGTGTACAGTTAACATTCAAGTCATCACTAGGTGGACTTGTATACTACTCATATGCAGTTAGTACATGGACAAGATATAGAGTATGCGCTCAAAGACAAAAAAAAAAAATGGGTGCCTTGTGATCACTCGCGTCCCAGAGCAGTAGTGTGTGAAGCAACACAACTTAAGATCATCAGGCCAGAGATTGGACTGGACTCAAAGACTGACAGGCCATCACTCAAGAGAACACTGCTATGTGTGTAAGCATGGTTTCCTCGGGTAGTAAATTAGTTTCTCCTTTGGTCAACAGGCACCATTTTTTTTGTTGGTGCTGTTTATGTTTTTTATTTAATAGGCTGTGTGTTGTTTTCTCCCCCTCTGATAAAGTATGTTATTGAAATTAAGATGTTGTATAATTTATAGTGACTTAGATATGATTTTTTTCCCCCTCAATTGCTGGATACTTTCCTATCATCTGGGTATGCTACAGTACTATCTATAACAATAAAAAGAACAACTGTCTCTTATTCATCTTATTCAAATATCCTTATGTTAAAGACAATGTTAACACTATACACCTCTAATATATACAGTATAAATTTATTTTTCAATATGCAGGTGAGGTTCTGACTCTCCTGTATTTCCTGTCTTTGCTCTCGTTATTTTGATTAGAAAACATCACACATGGTTCATGGATACATAATTCAAGCAAAGTTTAGGGCAAGTGACTATTTTTGGTAGTAAAAAAAAATATTATTATATTGTAGCAACTACAAGGACAACGTCAAATTGGTGATGATAATGCACACTCAGCAGGAAAATAGTACATTATTTTCAATTAATTGAACCTACCTGGACGCCACAAACTGTATGTATAAAAAGTTGCCCGAGAGTTTAAGATGACACTTACCACGCTAAATGCTAATGCTAACGAGAATCCTATGCTAACCTTCCCTCCTCCTCCCTCCAACTCTGCTCTCACCCAGGCAAAAATGTGACAAAGTCAGACAACTCACACTTCATTCAACCAAATCCTAGTAACGTGCCTCTTCCACTGTAACGCTAATTGCGTTGCAAAGATGGGAAAAGTAATTAATTATATTACTCACTACAGGAAAAAAATAATGCCATGAAAAACGCCGTTGTTAACAAGACTGGTGATATTATAGTTTGCTTTAAGATTGATGGTCTTCTCAGCACGCAATAGCACAATTTCAGATTCAGATCACCAATATACATGAGTTATACAAATGATTAAAAGAATTACAGTCCTCCTGGAAAATAGACCAAGCATCAGCATTTCTCTTAGAATAAGTACTGCGTGCATATTGAAGTAAGCAAGTATTGTACCATTTAATTTTAAAAATGATTTACATTTACATTGGCTGTACAATCAGGCTTATGTCATAATAAGAGTGGTATTCTTTTTCTTTTCTTTTTTTCAGCTGTAGAAGCAATTCTGCAAAAATAGATAAGCACTTCTGCTGGATCCACATGTATATATCTTTTCCTCCTTTTTCCCCCCACAGTTTGATAGCATGTAACATTTATTTTCTCTCTATTCTTATTTTATTCATGCTTTTTTGACATGATTATTTTTTGCTGATATCGAGCAATCCTTCTCAAATTGAGGCGCAAAGTGATGCTGGAGAGGTGGCTCATGTTGCCTCTGGGAACATACTGGTTTGCCATACTAGGATAATGTGTAATTACCAGAGGTTGGTAGTAACACGTTATATTTACTCAATTATATTAGCTAGAGTAACTTTTTGAGAAAAATGTACTTCTAAGATTAATTTTATCATGCAATACTTTTTACTTTTACTTGAGTAGAATTGTGGAGAAGAAACGCTATTCTTACTCCGCTACTTTGGGCTCCATTAGTTGTTACATTTTTCCTCTTAATCCTGCGTATTGACTTTATTTTTGACAGAGATGCAGACAGTTGGCTATCTCAGTTTCACCAATGAGACGTCAACAATAACCACATTACACCAGTGACGTGCGGTAAGGGAAAGCAGGTGAGGCAGAGCCTCACCTGTGATCATGACAAAAAAATAATTATAGCATCAAATTTATATTAATATTTGTTCATTGCTCTTAATGTATGACTCATTTCAAACATTTTTTATAGTCAAAATCGTTGAATTTGCCCATTTCCTGTTCAAATAACGAAATGAAACGAGAGGTGGGGCAGCAACGAGTAAAGCCTCACCTCTGATTGCGCAATCCATAACAAACTGGGTTGATACATGGAATTGGAGCGTGCTGGTTGCCGTACATCTGCATGTCGCCATTATAATGTTTCGAGATACGTTTATTTGACCTGATTTTCCACAGTCTGGCTAATGTCTTTAACCTTTAAAGTTTAATGTTTGTTAGCGACATATTTAGTTTTGCTGATGGGAAATAAAACCGCAGTGAAAAGGCACAGGTTGCAGCAGATAGTACTCTGCCGCACTGAAAGTGGGCGTACAAGAAACTGGACTTTCCGTCAAAAGTGGACGTGATTAACAACACCGGAGCTAAAAGGTTTGCTTCAAACTATGGGACAGAAGATAACTTGCGCTCTTCAAACGGATTGGTACACCCGAAAAGACTGGCTATGTGGCTGTCCTTCGAAAAATCGCCTTTGCTGCTTTCCCTGCCTTTTCTTCTCAACTTGTGCCAATGTCTGGACTAACACGAGATATTGTGACATTAAAAAACTACCACGAAGCCTTAGCAAACATGAGAGCTCGACCATTCACATTTAAAGCCTGATTGCTTTAAAAACTTTTGGAAGCTCAAGGATCGATTTGGCTTTGACGAACAGCGGAAGCTCTACGGTAGCATCCACAATTCCAAGGTAAAGGAAAACCGAAAGAGTTTGAAAGACATCATTAATGCAACCTGCATCCTAGCTAAACAGGAGTTAACATTTCGTGGTAACGATGAGCGTTTAAGCTCTTCTAAACGTGGCATATATGTAGAACGATTACATGATTTTGCTGAGAAAGATGAAAGGTTAGCTAGACATTTGGACACATCCACTGTGTTTTCTGGCTTGTCAAATAGAACACAGAACGATCTAATTGAAGCAATCCTCTCCATTGAGGCGGAGAGATTTTTTAAAGTAAAGGAAAATAAGGAGGACTTTTACAAAAAGGGCGTAGGTTTGCATAGGGACGGTAGGGACATAACACTACCAACTTTTCAGGATGCTAAAATTGTCCCCACCAACTTTTAAGCAACCTTACCTTTTTTGCTTGATATAATGTTCAGTTATATAGAGAATTTAGATCTTTCAATAGTTCCATATGTTGGAAGGATAGAATTGACCCTACCATTATTAAGTGAATTATTTTCATTATGTTAATGTTTGCTAATAAAAACCAGACATTTATTCAGGAAGTTTTCAAAATGTTTCTTTAGTATGTTTTTTAAAACAAAGGTTTGAATCGAACAGTGTATCATCTGAACCAATGCACGTAAAAGTTATTATCAGTAGATAAGTATTTATTTTGCATTGATCATTTTTGCCTATTAATTAATTAGGTTCATATACATGAGAAATGTGGCCCTTTGCCCCCTTCATCCAATCTGTTTGGTCTTATTAATGTCCCGTCCCCAGCAAAAAGTGTACCTACATGCAGGTTATGCTGTTATATCGTCCCTACGAATGTTGAGACCAAACCTATGCCCTTCCAAAGTAACGGCGGTTTTTGTGGTGAAGGACAGGCCCAAGACCACAAACAGTTTTCATTTCAATCTTATATAAAAAAAAAAAAAGAAAAAAAAAAAAAAAAGAAAAAAAAAAAAGAGCTTAGACTAAGAAAAATACAATAGAATATTTAAAAACTAAATTTTGGACTTAAATAAAATATCCATTGTTTTTCTTTTCACACTTTTTGTTTAGCAATCAGTAATAAATTGATTAAAGTATCAGAATTAAAAGTTTTAAAAACAACTAAATATTTCACTAAAGGTCAGAATTGAATTCTGTGGTTTTGTACACCACTCTTTACTCTCATTTATGTTGCATGAATTATAGAATTGAGACAGCCAACACATTGAGGGTGTAGAGCAAATGCATGTTATTTTCTTACTTTCACATATCAATAATATGTACCGTGTGTGCGTGTTTTGTGAAGAATGCTGATGAGATATGAAATAACCAGTAGCCAATTGAATAAGCTACCCTTTTTGGTTCATATATTTGGAAATCTGACACTAAAGGAGTCAGTGCCTCACCAACCATTACACCAATTACAGGTACAATGTATTTTCTCCATTAGAGGGCACTCATGCTCTTTGAATGGATGATGTTTCATTCTTCTCATCAGTATAATAAAAACAGTTTATATAGATCAGGGGTCGTGAGCCAGATCCGGCTCTTTTGACGGCGGTATCTGGCTCGCAGACAAATCTTTAATTGTTTAAAAAAAAAAAAAAAAAAGTTTTGTTAACTCCTTTACACATTGCGCAAAATGGCAACGATCACCGGCGACTAGAAAGACGGTTCGCAGTAATTTTAGTGGGAAAGTGGCAAACATACATGTCATTGTGTCTATCTATTTATCTACTCTATTTATCAATTGGCATAAGCATCGCAGATGAGGCAGAGACACTGTCCGAGTGGGGTTGCCGTATTTTGCTGTCGAATATAGCAGCCAATGTGCGCATGTGCGTGAGATCAGGAAGTAAACTTTGCTCGTTTTCAGTTTCATTTTCCGCGCTGTCAGCTTATTGAAGAAACCCTTTTGAGAAGGTGGCTAAAAGAAAAAAAGACAAGGATTATCGTGGTTTTCAGCAGGAAGGGACAGAGAAATTTGGCTTTGCGGAGAGTTTTTGACGACTTTTAAGATAAAGACAAGAAAATTAAATGGATAAGAGACATTTCTCTGTCGGCAAGAATTGTTCACGATCGTACCATCATGATGTCAAATCAAATTGAGGCAATGCAATGAAGGACATAAATGTGGCACCGTTTTTTTTTCTCTCGGTTTGGATGAGTCAATAGACATAAGTAATTTATCCAAGTTCAGGGTGATTGCAAGGTTTTGACTATGAAAGAGACAACAAGAGGATTTATTCAAGTCCTTAACTGAGTTTGCTAAAGAAAAAAATATACTGATGGATAAACTTGTTTCAGTGTGCACTGATGGTGCTCCGTGTGTGGTGGGGAAAAACAGGATTAATGGCATTTCGTGAACATGAAAAGTGACGCATCCTAAATTTCTCAACGCTTGCATGAAGCTTAACCCCACCAAGTATCAACCAGACTACAAAGCCATCAGCAAAACCATGCAGCACCAGAAGTCGTATTAATCGCAAGAAATAATCATCATTGATTAGCAACAACATAACAATGTTATTAAAAAGAATTCAGAGACTAATTGTACTTTACAAGTCTTGAAATTTGCACACATAACTGGTATTTTTAGTTTTAAACATATTGTATGGCTCTCACGGAATTACATTTAAAAATATGTGGTGTTCATGGCTCCCTCTCCTTAAAGGTTCCCGACCCCTGATATAGATGGAAGTTGTGCAGAGAGAAAAAATACCACTATTTAAAAAATTCAGACAATGTAAGTAGTTAGTCACATTGTTACTCCTTACTTGAGTATTCTTTTGAACGGAAACGGTTTTACTTGTACTTGAGTACATTTTTGGATGACTACTTTTACTTTAACTTGGGTAATATTATTTAGAAGTAACACTACTCTTACTAGTGTTGTATCGGTCGCGAACGATTCGTTCTTTTTGAACGAATTGTTTGGGTGACCGAGACCGAACTAATCACCATCTGCACTGATTCGTTCTATGAAGTTGGTGCTTGTTCACTGCGTGGGAGGGCGTTGAGCAAGCGGCAGCGTCTTCTGACATCGCACACGACCAATCAGACGCCAGCCTCATCGCGGGCAGGGGAGGGACCGGAAACAGAATCAGGGCGTATGTCACCCACTTCCACGTGTGGCCAATAAGCAGCCAGCGTGCAGGCAGGGGGGCAAGACTGAGTTTTGTCACTTCCCGTTCAGTGACTCGGTCCTCCGGCTCCTGACCTAGCTTGCTGCTAACTTGACTTTCCAGTAATGACTATGCGGTGAACGAATCAAAAAATGAAAGGAAAGGACTTTGTCACATATTTGTTAACGTGGAGCCTATCAAATGCAGCTCAAAAAGACAAAAACACCACACAAATCTAGCGAGCATGGTTTAGTGTACTACTTTTCTCAACAGACTCGGGACTACCTATTACGACATACTATCAAATTTACAGTAATTTAAAACACGGGTAGCTACGAGGCAAGCAAAAGCTGAGCTGCGGTCGCGTGACGGCAATGAAGGGGGCAAAGAACCGTCACTATATGGAGGCTTCATGGCAGCGATATTTACTTCATATGTGCACAGACAAAAAGAATATATAGTATGATCACCATAATACTGATTTGCAATGAAACGGTATATACATGTCCATTTTTTCAAGTGTTTTATTTTTTTTTTTTCGTGTCAGGTGTTGGTTGGTTTGACAAATTATGTCAATCCGTCCATCATGTGCTACTCAAGCGCCCCAAAACAACGCACATGGACACGGGAGATGTCGCAATATGTCTACATTTTTCTTAACAGACTAATGAGGGTAGAAAGGCGACATCGTAAAGAGCAAGCAATCATTTCTCGTCAGCATTTGACGAGCTGAGATGCGGGGACGACAGGGGAGTTGACCGGATTATTTTATTTATTAATACCAGTGCAAAAATTCAATACGATCATCTTAATACTGATTGGCAATTAAACAGGCAAATATCAAAATGTAGTATTGTCTTTATTTCAGAGCAGCACATTCGACAACTAGGTATTTACACTTATAGTTTTAATAGTGACTGAAAATAATAGTGATGAGCATAAAACCAAAAATACAACAGAGCGAGATGTAAATATGATGTGTTCCATAATTAGAAATTAAACTTTCAATTTATTTTTATTTTCGTGACAGCAAGCATGCTGCGTTGGCTGGTAGCAAGCAGCATTGTAAATGTGATCAAGAACATGCTAAAGAAAGCCCGTGCGCCCCCGACCCCAACCCCCCGCTCCCCCCACAAAAGGAAAATGTTTAACCGTGTCCTCAATCGAAATGCAAGCACGATCCATGACTTTGAGCCCATAGAACTAGGACAGACGACGCGGAAGTTCTCCCTCGCTTTTGCAGCAGCGGGAGGGAGGGAGGGAGGGAGACGAGGCTGTCTGTGAAAGCAGAATGATATCGCCTGTCACTCATTTCTGAAACTACGACGAGTGGTCAATGTGGAAGAGAGGGAGGGACCAAGCAATGTCACTTCCCGTTCAGTTATACTGCGAAGCGGTCTTTGGTGATTCGTTCGGCAACGTCACTTCCCGTTCACTAACCGAACGATTCATTTGGGCGGGGAGGGAGATGAGGGGGGCGAACGATTCGTTGAACGATTCGTTTGAACGAATCTTTTTACTGAACGATCCGGAATGGATTCGTTTACTCCAGTGAACGACAGATCCCGTCACTAACTCTTACTAGAGTAAAATGTTTGGCTACTCTACCCACCTCTGGTAATTACACATCCACTTAATGGGTGTCAGTCGTGCTCTCATTTTCAGAGTGTGCGCAATATTTTTGCACCAAGAGCAGGAGATATGAAGTGCATTGAACAAACCCCTTAGTGAAACGGCCGACACTATGAAAAAATATTTGAGAGGATGTCAGAGATGTCTCCCGAAAGCTAAGACGAGGAAATATGACAAAGCTTATGTAGCATTTGGCTTCACTTTTACAGTGGGGGACAAAGAATGACCGGTATGTTAAATGTGTCTAAATATGTTGGCGGGGGACAGCATAAAGGCAAATCAATTAAGATGTCACTTGAAGACATTAAACCCCAATCACATTGATTAGCCCCTTGATTTTTGTCCTGCTTTGTGAGTGCTACATGAGTAAACCAGTTAGCACTGTTAGCATCATCTAAGGTGGCATACCAAGTTGCTCAGTGCAAAAAACCCCACACCATAGCAAAGAAGCTGACACTGACTGGAGCATTAGACATGGTCTTGGACGATAAAAGTGCTGTAAAAGTAACAACTGTCCCTCTGTCCAGAGACGCTGTTGTTTTTTTGTAGTTGTTTTTTTTCGGTCAAATTGTTTAGCATATTGTCCTCTTGAGTTAATGTTGCTAATCAATTTTAATTTATTATAATTTACTGATTTTATTTTATTTTTCAGTTTCAAATGGTCAAAAAATGAGGGTATGTTTACCGTTTGGATGTGACTTTTTTTTTTGTTTTGATTCAAGTAAATTGATGCACTTTAAGTCTTTTCTGTTCCAAAGAAAAACAACGTTAATAACGTTATTCTTTATTGTAGGTTGATCTACATTACTTTTCTTCTTTAATGTTAACAAGGATACACTGTTATGCAGAGGCGTACTTATAATAATTTTATAGACATATTATACTATTTGTAGTGATTCCAGAAAGTACTTTTTTTGGGAGGGGGGCGGGGGGTAACAGAAAATAATTGAGAAACACTTATATTGGGGGATAGACAAGTGGTCAATGCTCTTTCAACAGCAGAGACACATCTGCCAGACAGCAGCCATTCTCTTCTGAAACCCTTAAGTTGGCTTCCCAGAAACACACTTATAACCACCGAAAATTGCTCCGGCCACTGAAGCACAGCTTGGCCGTGTCAGCACCAAGCTGATCTGCAGCTGATCCCCTCTGCGTCCGTGCTCTGTACTTGGTGTACATGGGATTCTCCTCCCTTGACTACGTTGTCAACTGAGCTCAAGCTGCAACAACGCACTCTGTGAGAAAGCTGTCCATCCAGACGGAGCAGTGTTTTTTTTTTTGGCAGCCCTTATAATTTTGGTCTTGGTCTTTTGGATGAAAGTACTTAATAGTCTTAGTCATATTTTAGTCATTTAAAAAAAGTGTTCGTCTCCGTCTACTTTTAGTCAACGAAAACTCGTCAATTACAAAAAATGTTTTCGTCTGTAAACTTCAAAAGTTTTAGTCCATTAATAAGTAAAAAAAATAAAATGTTTCCTTAAATTGCTAAGAAAAAAAAATTTTAGAGTCTACAAGAACAGGTCTCACAGCAACCATGATAATAATACCAGAGGTGGGAAGAGTAGCCAAAAATTTTACTCAAGGAAGAGTAGCATTACTTTAAAATAATATTACTCAAGTAAAAGTAGTCATCCAAAAAATGTACTCAAGTACAATTTAAATAGTATTTGGTGAAAAGAATACTCAAGTAATGAGTAATATTGTTAGTAACTGCTCAAAACCACACTGTTTAGTAACATTAACTAAAACCACAAAGACCATGTAATTTTTTTCTACATCGATAGTATGTGTATTGTTCATTGATGTATTAGCTGCCATCAGTAACTCAAGTTCTCAGATTAAAACCAATAAATCTGTTACGGTCTGCGAATGCAGAAGTTGGACCCCAGAGCAGACAACAAAAACAGAGGGTGGGAGGGCGTGCAAGGGTTTATTGAACCCACAAAAAAAAACACGCGATCGTAAAAAGGGACACAAAAAAAGGGTCCGTGACAGAAGGTAGGGATCAATACAAATAAATAAATGAATACATTAAAAAAAATAAATAAACAAGGGAAAACCCCGGTGAGAGGCAGTCGAACGAAAAAACCAAGGTAAGGATGCAACTGCAACGAAGCGATCGAGAATACAAACTGTTAAATAGCAGCATGTTAATATCACGGCAACCCGCCTAGGATCAGTTAAAGACACTTCTGATGAGCTGGAACTGGATGCAGGTACGATGTCGGGAACTCATCCCACGTCTTACTAGCTTTGCTAGTAGAGACCACAGCTATTCTCCCACTACAACCCAACCGCGTCATCACCCCCAGCGTGCTTACCACACATAAGACATGGCGCCCTTTGTGGGTCAAAACATGTATTAAACATGATAGATTTTTAAATCAATAGCAATATTTTATGTTTCTAAACACATAATTTAGTAAAAGAGAACAATTGTGGCTTGTTAAAATCTACAAGTCTTTAAATCTATGGTACCGATAAAGCCAAATAAATAAATTAAAAAATCAATAAATTTTGGCGAGAGAGAAAAAAATTACAGAACTGTAGCATACTTCATAAATATTAACTTCATAATTCCTATTATGAAATTAAAAGGACCATATCTCCGGTTTTCTGTGGTCAATCAGTACCAATTAAAAACTGGGAGAGAGGTTTAAACCCGCACTTTCGAGTCATGTTGACAGCAGCTCTCTATATTAAACACTTCCATTTTTTACTGAACTTTAAAGATGCCTTGTGACTGAGCAGGCCGGCGTCTACTTAGTCTAATATGTAGAATAAAGAGGAAAAATGTAACAACTAGAGTAGCCCAAAGTAGCAGAGTAACAGTCGCGTATCTTCTTCACAAATTTACTCAAGCAAAAGTATAAATTATGGCTAAGTAAAACTACTCTTTGAAGTTCATTTTTCTCTAAATTACTCAAGTAAATGTAACAGAGTAAATGTACTACTACTACTACTACCCACCACTGGATAATACACATTCAGCAGTAAAACAGTACATTATTTTCAGTTAATTAAACTAGCCAAGAAGCCACGAACTGTATATAAAAAGTTTTCCAAGTTTTTAAGATGACACTCACCACACTAATTTCTAATGATAACCCGAACGCTATGTTAACACTAGTTACGTAAGTTACATTTTGTGTGTGATGATCCCTAAGCACAGACCTTAGACCTAAAGCAATATGCCATATCTAGTCAAGATAAGAAAACACAACTTATCAAGCAGGACCTGATATGTGTCTCACAAAAGGCAAGTCTGGAGCCTGGTGAGGACACAGGTGGGCGTGTGGGGGGACAGCTAGTGATGGGAAATACAGTTTACTTGAGGGAATGGATCCATTAGTATTCGTTCAGTAAAAAGATTAGTTCAAATGAATCTTTCACCCCCCACCTAATCAAATTAATCGTTCGGTAAGTGAACGGGAAGCGACGTTGCCAAACGAATCACCGAAGACCGTTTGCGACAGACTGCTTAGTAACTTTACTTTTTTCAATGACAAAAAAGTAAAAGTCAATGACAAAATATACTTTTATATTTTATCTTTATATTTATTTACTCATTTATCTTTTAATTTTGGAACTCTTATAATTCCATACGTCTTTGCTTGACACTTTGTAATAATTTGTATTTAATCATACTGTGTGCAAGTAAGGATACAATACATGGAACAATAATTTTAATCACTTCTTAGAAAAAAAGAAAAGGAAAAAAAACATTTTAAACACTAAAAGCAGCATTAATATTTTACATCCTCTACAGGGTGACCCAAAAAAAAGTTTACACTGCCATAATACAACTTAAATGCCATGTTTATTCATCTTAGAATTATAATTCAATCACAAATTATACATTATTGTAAAGAACATGTACAGTACACTCTATTTTTCAATGTGTCCTCCCTTAAGTGTCACAACAGCCTCCAGGCGCCAGTGGAACGCTTGACAGGTCTTCTTTATGTAGGATGCTGTCATCTTTTCCCAAGATCTAACAATGGACCTCTCCAAGGCTGCCACAGAAGTTTGTGGCTTCTTACAGGCACTGTCCTCCGCAGTTGCCCATATGCTATAATCCAGGGGATTGAGATCTGGACTCTGGGGTGGCCACATATCACCTTGTCAATCAACTTTTTGGTCCGCACAGATCGGGTTTTCCAGACCCAGGTTTTCGTGAGGCTGTTCCAGTATCTTTCAGCTTCTTTTTAACTTTGTAGACTGCACATCTGGATATTCTCAGATTTGCTGCAATCTCAGTAGGTGTCAGACCGGCACGCAGCAATTCAGGTACAGCTAAAGTTTTCTTCATTTTCAGCAGAAGCACAGGAATTGTAGAGACGAGAGATTACCAGCTGCATTGAGTGACCTTAATGAATCACTTAAGCATGACAACCTATTTAGATATGTTTCAATGGCTTTTAAACAAGCAGTCAACTGAGAGTAAACTTTTTTTTGGGTCACCCTGTAGAAACAGCATAATTTCATAATCTCATCACTTGAGATGTCAAATAAAGTTTTTTGAATGTTTTTTTTTTTTATTTTTATTTTTTTTTAACATTTTAGGTAGTGATTGTGTGTTGTACATGCTGCTGCTTTTATTGCAGACGGTGCAGGTTAAATTCTAATTGTCCCTGATAACAAAAGGTATTAGGTATAAATTAGAGGAGAAATAAGGGGAAAAGGAAAATAAATTTTTCTTACTCTTTTTAACTTAATCATTGCGCTACCTCCAATAGTGTGACAAGATATTTGCAAAATAAAAGCCTCTGCTTCAGAGTGAGAGAAGATTAAAGCAAAAAAAAAAAAAACAGCAAAACTGATATAAACAGTCAAATTGCATTTGAGTCATCAGCATGGCTGTGACAGTCACATTTCTGTCACAATTCATGTACAATTTACACGATAAGAGGAGGACAACCCTTAAAATTGAAGTGACTTGAAGCGAGCACATCTGTAATTTGATCCATCACCTATTTTCTCTTTATGATAAAGTCTCATTAAATGTTTCATTTTAAGAAATATGAGTATCTAGATGGATGATTTGTAGAGGTGGGAATCTTTGGGCACCTAACGATTCGATTACGATTACGATTCAGAGGCTACGATTCCATTACAAATCGATTATTGATGACCCCCCCGCTATTAGCTGCTTTTAATGTTTTGTACATTATTACAAAAACTGTAAAAAAAAAAAAAAAAAAAAAAAACAATTAAAAAGCCTCGCAGGTTTAAATAAACGACCATTTCAGTATCAAGTTAACAGTTAAAATCAATAAATAATATACTCAAACCCCCATTCTGTATCAGCAGCTTTAAACTACATTCAATTAATTTAATGTTCTGAATCAACCGTTAAAGTTGTTAAAAATGCTCCCGTTATTCCATAATTTCCCTCCTTTCTACTTTCGACATGTAAAAGTTTTACAACTATTTTAAAGATAGATTCAAGTCAATATTTTGCCGATTTAGGAGTATTTTAGATAAAAAGTTAATTAGGTTCGCTTGGAAGGTTTGCTACAACAGCCTTGCAGTGAAGTCTACTGCTTTAAGATGGCGGCCGTTTACTAACGCCCGCATCTAGCTTTCTGTACATGTGCTGCTAACGCCACCGAGTCTGTTATTTTGCGTCTAGTCCTATATAAATATGATATCTACCGTACCATTATGTGGACGTAGTTTGTAGCAGCTGTCGGCAGCAGTCAGGTATGTTGTTGTTTTTTTATCTCGCGGCATGAGTTGAGCTAGAGCCGTAAATTGAGCAATGTCATTACCCGAGGGGCCAGGTAATGACAAGCATGATGTTTAGCTACTCTCGCTCCGTTCCTCATTGCGTCGCGAAGACCGCGCGCTGAGTGTTTTACTTCCGCTTTACTTGACATATTTCAATAATCGGAATTTGGATTTTTGTGAATCGTTCTCGAATCTTCCATGGTCGAATCACCAATAATCTAAGAATGGGAAATTTCGCACACCTCGAATGATTTGCTCACCAAAGTGCGCCCTACTTTGTGTTGAAGCATCGTTTGAACCCAAAGACTAACATTTACACACACTGACGATAAGTGTTGGTAATCTTACTTCAAAAAAGGTAATTATTAGCAGTTACAAATTACTTCTCCCAAAAAGCAGTTGAGTTAGTAACTCAGTAACCTCACTGTAAGAGTAATTACTTACTCAGCAAGGTAACTGACATTGCTTTTCATCTTCTCCACATTATTCCATTATACATTCTATTCTGTTCTGTTTTGTTCTATTCTTTATACTGTACAGGTTGTCCTTACGTGATTTCGACTTCATCCGCCATTTCGTGTCCATTTGTTTTTTTGTTTTTTTTTCTTTTTTTGCGAAATGTGTACTTGATTATAACGTTGACTTTTGTTTTATGATGCATGCTTTTGTTTTGGTGCAGGAAGCGTAGAGTAGGTGGTACTTTTGCACGCGAAATAAAAGCGCACATACATAGGAAAAAGAACATATTTGCGCACATGAAAAAGGGCGCACGCGCGCACATGAAGGAGAGCACACACACACAGGAAGTGCGCATTTGCTCTCACGAAAAAGTCACACAGCTGAGTGAGAAAGATTTACAGTAGCTCGATATCTAGCCTTACTAGGACTTAAATTAGGTCCAACGTCTCGGCGAAGACAGTACAATAACGTATAGTACATGTCTTCGGATAGTTATTTTGAGATTTAGAGGGTGTTTAGGGGTACTTAAAGCGTTAATTCCGACTTATGTAGAAATTCAGGTTACTTCGCCAGCGTAGGAACGGAACTTGTCCGAGACAACCTGTACATTATTCGACATCAAATATGTATATATTAACTGATTGAAGAATAAAAACACTATATGCAGTAGTATTTTAGCACATTAGGTATTTATTTGGATCAAATATATTACAGTCTGTTGAGAAAACGTATCAAGAATAAAGTAAAGTATCAAGAATAAAAATAATTCAAGTTTGAGAATGCTACCTTTGAAATTCTCTGGCCCGTCGCCGTTGTCACTGCCTTGTTGTGTTTGCCAGAGAGTGCAGTGAAGCAGGGCATGATCAGCCCACCTAGCCAATCATCATTGCGTTTGCAATGGTGTCTCAAGCCCGTACTCTCCTCCCCCCTCCTGCTCTGCTCTTTCCAGGCAGGCAGCTGATGTGTGACAAAACCAGACAACTCGTGCTTCATTAAAGCAAATTGTAGTAACGCGCCCCTTTAAATCCTCAGTAACAGTAATAACGTTGCAAAGGAAAAATAATTAATTAGTTTACTCACTACTGAAAAAAAAAAACACACTATTAGAAACGCCGTCATACTCTAACACCGTTATTAACAACACTGCTGACGTTACACCCAGCAAAACGTTTTGCCCTAATTAGAAGCCTGCTCTGCGCTTGGGTCAGTAGCTGCCCAAGAGTACTGCCACCTCGGCATCATGTCGCATGAAATACACAGGAAATAACACCCAAACAAGAGTGTCAGCATAAAAGTAAGCACAATCAACCTGATCCCTCAAGAAAAACACTTTAAGTAGCACACTTGCCCCTGTTAATGCACTCACTCACTCTGGGGCCCTGAAAGATGAGTGTGTGTTCATTATTTATCATTGTTAATATCTATGATCGAGTGCCAGCAGAGATAAGAAGTATAAAACTGCTGACTGATGGCTATTTCACATCCCTACACATACATTAAAGACACACTAAATGTAAAATTCTCGTCTTGACACATAGACACACATACTGTAGATCTTATAGAGCTGTATACGCACAGCAGTGACGCGTTAGGCTCGCCGTGTGTGTTTTGTGTGTCATATTCTGACATATTGCTACTGAAGATAATAAGACCAAAGCGCTGACTAAATCAAATTTAGCTGTCACAGGCGGTTGGTTTTATGCATAAAAGCACAAATAATTTTTTTATGTCCTTTTCCCAACATCAAACTGAAAATGTTGCTGACACTATAAAAATATATTTGCTTTTACAGAGGTGGTAATCTCATGCTTTGTCTTTTTTTTTTTTTTTTTTTTGTGAACTCAAACGCATTTATAACCTCTTTGTTTTGTAACTCACTCCAAGAATGTAAATACAAAGAGGCAAAAAGGTCTTGTTCCATTAATAGTAACATGCTGCAATAGTCTGACAGAGAACTTGAGACTGAACTTTTCTATGATGAATATATTAGTTAATCATGCCATAAGCAGTTTTATACTAAGTACAGTTCCTATATTACTTTTTGTTAAACATTTTTAATTTGCGTAATTCAAACTGGTTAGCTCATGTTAAGGTTTTGCATTCTGCAAGTTCAGCATTGATACGACTGTGAGTCAGTATGTTCTGAACTCACAATGCCTCATTAAATGTCAATTTATTTCTGCATGTGTGTGTGTGGGTGTGCGCGTGTGTGTGTGCGTGCACAAATACCAAGTTGTAGTAGATTCAGCTATTTTGATTGTTATGTGGCAATGTGTACGTGATTATGTGACGGTGTTTGCGTTCTTTTGTCAAAGGCCAGTCCACTTCACGGTGGAATCTCCTATTACCAGAGTTTCGAACAGACAAAATGAGAAAAGTGTGTGTGTGTGTGTGTGCTGGTGGTTATGCTATAAACGCCAGTGTGCAAGTTTGAACAGCCATAATGAAGGTGAGAGTGAGAGCAGCTGAGTAAAGCAGGTTTTAGTGCTGTTACTGCCTTCAACAACACCTGCAAAAGCTTAATGACTGGAAATGTTTCGTATTTGGTGGGAAAACATAGAAAAACTTTGTGTTGGCATCATACAAGATACAAGCAGGGCAGTCATGACTGCTGCAAGTAAGAAGGAGATTATGCTGACCTCTTACTCTCCTTCACAGGATGAGAGAGGTAAATGACGCATAATTCGCATAAAACGCGCTACGTTGCCTCATTTGTTTCGCAAAGCAAATGGTACAGTCAAGTACAATAGATAATTAAGACATTGGACTGGAGAAAATAAATTAAAATGATGACCAATTGGTTTCTTGTGACATTTGGTATGTTTACATTCATTCATTTCTCTGTCCCTGTGCTTTGAACATACCATATGAACCAGATTTGTCCAATGCTGACGATCTTGCGCCAGTTGCTATGCATCCTCCATGGTGACTCCAGGTTGTTGGAGGTCGCCCTCAACGAAGCTGAGCCATCAGGTGCAGGGCTTCCCCTCGTCTCCAGCCTGCGGCCTTTGGGTCAAACTGGAGGATGATCTGTGGACATGGCCGAACCAGTGCAGCATTGTGCAACCAAGAAAGATGCTCGGGCTGGCGCGTGCGGGCTCTAAGCACTTCATTGGAATCTCGCTGGGGCCACCTGATGTTCTCGAGGGTTCTGAGAGCCCTGCTATCAAAGCAATCCATTCTTGCGGAGAGAGGGTCATTCAGGGGCCATGTTTCTGAGCCATAAAACAAGATGGAGAGCACAGCTAAGTTGTAAATCCGGAGCTTCGTCTTGCGTGAGATGGTCTCGTGCCGCCACAGTGGTTTCTAGAGAGACCACAGAGCGGATGCTGCCAGAGCTGGTCTGCGAATAATCTCTGGTTTTAGGTGCCCGTTATCTGTCACCATGGACCCCAGATACACAAAGTTCTTGACAGGCGGTGAGCTGTGCTACCTCCTCAACGTAAATGCCCCCAGTGTCTTTCAGCTGACTGTAGGTTGTGCTGAGCAGGATGGTGTCATCAGCGTACTCCAGGTCAGTCAGGGGGTAATTGCCAAAGGACACTCCGTGGATGCGCTCACAGACCTTGGACATCAGATGGTCGATGATGCAGTTAAAAAGGTCAGGAGCAGCCACGGAGCTCTAGCAAACGCCACTAGAGATGGAAAACCAGTCGGAGTTGATGACGTTAATCCAGACACAGCTCCCTGTGTTTCTGTAGAGCAGCTTGAACAGGGCGATGATCTTGCGTGGCACTCCGAGGTCTTCGAGGATGTTTGACAGTGAAGAGTGGCATGTGGTGTCAAAGGTGGCCTTCAGAGCAATGAATCCTCAATCTCTCAATCAGCAGATGAACGACGGAGATGTGGTCAATTGTGGAGCGATTGGGCAGAAAGCCAGCCTGCTTGGGGACGGCGGTGGCTTCTGAAGGGCACGGTCAAGCAAGATCCTGGTAAAGACCTTGCCAGGCATAGAGAGCAGGATTATGCCTCTGTGGTTTCCGCAGACAAGCCTGTCACCGTTGCGTTTCCAGAAGGGCAGGATGACCCCTCTGGTCCAGTCAGAGGGCAGCTGCTCGGTCTCCCCTGACTGACTGAATAGGCGGTTTAGCCACTCCACCATGCCATGCTTTTTATGTTCACATGGACACTTTTATTCAGATTAAAAGCCCGGTAGGAATAAAAATGCCTCATGTACGCACCCATTCGGAATATTGTTTGAGCCAGCCCATTCCGATCAAGATTCTATTCCAAACCAGAGGGCTGGTTTTTGCAGATTGATAATCTGATCAGTGCACATGTAAGCACTTCATTGGAAAATTTTGGAACTAACCGTCTTTACCTTTGACGTCAGTATATGCATTTGTTATTCCCATAAGGTAGTATAAGCAGAGCAAGCAGAAGACAGTGTAGGCGCAACTTATGCAAGACTAAACTGGTCTGCATATGAGACGAACATGTTGCTGGAGAAAATCTTAAAAATGTTGAAAGACTTGATGGTGGAAAAACGGTAATAATACATGAAATAACGCTAACGTTTAATGTCTAAATGGACAGAATGAAAGTCAGTAGGGCTTCCTCTTTTACTAATTTTTCGGTATATTTGGTCATGCTGCCTTCACATGCTGTGGGAAAGATGAACCTTACCACATTGGTAATTACGAGTACATCCTGTACATGTGCTTTTTGTTGTCGTAGCAACAACACGGCAGACTTGGATTTTATTATGGTATGATGTGTGGTAAGTTTTTGTTTGTAACGGAATATTTTAGCAAACACTTTGCTTAAAAATAAGGTTTTTCTAAACGTGTACACTACGTTATTATGCTGGCGTGGAAAAAAAAAAAATGAATTGGCGATAAATATTCTTTACAAACTTAGTTTCTTAGCATATTTACCATAATAACGGCACTAAATTTATGCAGCATCAATCTGTGCATGTGAAAATAATTTGTCCTGACTGGAATTCTGATGCATGAACACGCAAGACCTAATTGGATCAATATTTTTAGTGTGCATGAACACATCGCATCTAATCAAAATTTGAATCCTAACGCTGATCGGATTGATGAAATTTTGTCCATGTAAACGTACCCATAGATGAGATGGATTACAAAACTGAGTGAGACAACTCCAACATAAACTGATTCATGAAAAACAGAAGTTGTTTGACTGTGTCATGTGTCAACTTGATGAAACTTACTGCAAATCGTTTAAATTGAGTGACTACTTTTTATTCATAAATTCATGACATCAGCAAACAGTGGAAAAACAGGTATGTCAAGATCAATTACTTGAAAATAATAAATCCAGTTCATTAAAATATATACCATATATATCATGAATCACTAGTGTTTTTATCCTGCAATCCGTCTCTCTACAATTTTTATCAGTTAGGTGCAATTCCAGTAGGCTCCAACAGTTGACAAACCACAAATCTTTTTGGATATGATCTTGAGCAGTAAGCAAATCATGGGCGGGACCACTGACACTCACAAAGACACTTTTCAGATGTCAAATTCTGCCTTCCTGTGCTTGCACATCAGACAATCATTTCCACTCCATCAGGGAACAAAACAGATTAACATCACACTTTCCTGAGAGGCCTGGAGTCAGATGACGGATGGTAGAAGCTGACACTGAAAAAACATATAAGCAAACACACACACACACACACACACATATGATATACTATATACGCTGCACACAGTGTACCCTTTTCTCCTGTCTCTGCAGAGAGCTGAGCTTATATTTGCTCAAGTCGCAAGTGTCCTTTTAAAATGTACACAAATCTGGTATGCGTGAATGACTTAGGCAGGTATGATAGAGTAGTGCAGTCTGGTTGCTAATTGAGATCGTGTAGCAATCGCCCTTTTCAGTTGAAGGAAATGAGTAATTCAAATGGTCCACCTAAAAATTAAAAAAAGACAATGCTGTGCATAAGATAAAGAAACCTTTGGCCTTTCTACCTCCCTCCTGAAATAATCTATTTACACCTGTAAGTAAAATAGAAGATTAGATTAATTTCTCCTGACACATTAAGCATGCGAATCACATTAATTTGTCAAGAACTTGTTAACCATTTTATCCTCATATGTTAATGTCAATTACAATGAAATGCAATACACGGTTCTCAAATACCAATTATAGATCTGCTCAAGATGTATGCTCAGTTTTTACATTCAGCAGGCATTTGTCCCACTGTTCATGACCAAACTGATCTGGTTGTCATAGGTTTGAAGGGTACTCTCTCTGGATGACGTTTCAACTCCATTCACATGTGTTCTATATGATTTGATCACAGTTCAAAGAACTGAAAGACCGCTTCAGAAAATCAGAATTTTTTTTATTTTTATTTTTATTTTTTTTGCATTCACTTGTTCTTGTATTTTCACTTATCATCATCAGAGGTGAGTAGTAATGCGTTACATCTAATCCGTTACATTCACTTGAGTACCGTAATTTTCAGACTATAGGCCGCTACTTTTTTCTCTCATTTGAATCCTGCGGTTTATATTCCAGTGCGGCTTAGTTGTTGATTTATATGGGTTAGTAGGTAACCCTTTATTGGACAGCGGCGTCATAAGACTGCCTTAGGACCGTGATAATTATGACATGACATTATCATGGTCATTAATGAATGCATATGACAGATGTCTTCAAGTGTCATCTGGCAAATGTTGTCACTAACTCCATTTATGTCCAGCTCGGATCTTTTACATCCATTCAAAATGGAGATAATTTGTCAAATAAAGTGTTACCAAATTCCATAACAAAGCAATTAATGAAACAACTAGAACATTAACTGAAGGAATAATTAGCACAGAACATGAATTTTGACTTGTTATTTACATCTGTAGCGCTGCAATGCCTGCTAGGAGGCATGCTGGACGACAACAGTGTTGACAGCGGGTGGCAGCAGAGGTTAAATGTCTCCCCCAAGAGTACAGTGATGGCCAAACGAAGTGTCTTGAAGTAATGAAGCTTTGCAGCCAACTGGTTTGAAGCTTCATGGTGGTTCATTTGGTCTTATGACAGTCTTATGATGCCGCTGTCAATGAAAGTGTTACCAGTTGATATCTTTTGGTGTAAATATCCCATAATACAGTGAGGACCGCAGTGGCTTAAAGTCCAGTTCAGCTTATCTATGAACAAATGCTGTTTTCGTGTCAAATTTGGTGGGTGGTGGCTTATAGTCAGGTGTGCCTTATAGTGCGAAAATTATGGCAACTTTTTAAAAAAAATAGTAGTTTTACCAAGCCATTTTTTTACTTCTACAGTGTTACCTCTACCTAAGAAGTTAATTCTTTCCAGGACCTTGTTTGTAAGTAGAAATGGTCTTATGTAGGGCAGGATTTTCCCATAAGAATACATTCTAATTCAATTAATTCCTTCTACAACCCGTAAACCTACATGAAATCCTTAATAAATGCTGCTGGTACTATTGCAAATAGCAATTATAAAGTGAAAAACAATGAATTATGAATAAAAATTGGAATACTTATATAGTAATAGTAATTATAATAATAATACCTGTAATAATGTAATGAATTGGGTTTTAATGTGGTAGACATCCTACGGCCGCATTGTCGCGCCAGTTCATGGACGGGCACACCACGCTCATATTTTTCTATCATTTCCATCTTCATTTCAATGGTAAGCCTCACCTTTTTCTTTTTTTCACCACCTGCACTAACCCATGTTGATTTCTCTCACAAGAAATTCCGCCGTGCATCCGTCTTGCAGGAAAACAAACAAACTGCGGCGCTGTCATAAATCGTTGAATTTCGAGCATGTCGTCGGATGTAGAAACAAATGGCGAGTCAAATTTTACGTTAGATATCGAAAAGATCGTATGTCGAAGCCATCGTATGTCGAGGTACCACTGTACTTGAGTTGATATACATTATGAAGAATTGCTACTCCGCTACTTTGGATCATACTAGAGTTGTTACAATTTTCCACTTTATTCTACATATTATATGTCTTTAATTTTGCTAGCACAGTGGCTTTACAAGTTTCACCAATTAGACATCACAGCAATATTCACATGACTACTTTATTCCAATCAGACATAATGATACAATCACATGATGACCCACAAGCTTGCAGTTGATAGTCTTATGATCACAATGGCCTGTTCAATCAAAAAATAAATGATGATAATAAATCAAAAAACTATTTGACAAAAAGTGCTGCAGTCAATATTAAATGGAAGCGTGGATTTGAAGCTCTCTCCCAGTTTTTATTTGGCACCGATAGATCACGGAAAACCGGAGATATCATCCTTTCAACTTCATTGTAAGAAATCTGTTTTTTTCTCCACTAGAGGCAGGGGTGAAAGTGGGCCAAAACGGTCGGGAACGCAGTTCTGGTAAAAGATTCAGGGCCAGAACACAGTTCTGTTATGGTGCTTTGATTCTGAAAATATGTCGCCATACTGTCAAAACACTATGTTAAAAAAATATATACAAAGCTGCCACACATGCATTTCATGTCCAAGAAGAAAACAATCCACCAACCTCAGATTTACATACACAAGTGTCAACAACAAGCATAATTAAGTGCTTGTGTAGCCTAATCCGTTTCCACCGATATTTATTATTTATTTTATTCCAAGGACGGCATGGAGGTTTCCCCAGCTGCTGAAGTTATCTGAGTCTGACGATGACAAGTCACATCAATGTGCGAATGCACGCAGCAAAGCAAAACACCCGGACTCATTTATCCGTTCAATTGGCTGACATACTGACATGTGATCACGAGAGATAGTTAGCTTTGGTTGGTTCAAATGTGCATGTTTTCTAAAACAGAAAAAAAAAAAAAGGCAATTTAAAAGAAAATAAATCAAATCTTTAGGAGCAAGGAAAGAGTAAAGGAGGCTTATTAATCATGTTTAGTTTTATTTGCTCTGAAGGGGAGGTTCAGAACATCTTAGCTGGGAAAATAAAATTTTGAATGAAAATCAGTTTTTGTATGTGTTATAGAAATAACTGACCAAAACAGTTTTCTTTGCATTTCAGTAGTTTTGACACCCCCCCCCCAAAAAAATAAAAAATAAAAAAATAAAATAAAATAAAATAAAAATAAATAAATAGCATTTCTGGCTCCATGGCGATCTTCATGTCGGGAGAAGAAATTCTAACCACTTTCACCCCTGACTAGAGGACACTCGTTCTCATTCTTTGGGGTTTTTATGTTACAGTACAGTATAATAATAACAGTTCATATAGACAACGACGTACTGAGAAAAAGAAATATACCGTATTGGCCCGAATATAAGACGGCCCTGATTATAAGACGAACCCCTCTTTTTCAAGACTCAAGTTTAAAAAATACTTTTTGAACACAAAATTAATTTTTATACATAAAATAATTACAGTACATCTGAAGAAAATGAGTATAACAATATACTTGAGAGAAAAAACATGTTATTTTGCCTCATTCAAATCTTAATATCTAAACATTTAAATATGTAAACTAAAGTGCACTCACGTAAATGAATGGCTTCTGGTTTTTGAAATGTAAATAAAACAATCTATTGTGATAAAACAACAAAATTGCAACAACTGCATTAACCATCAAAGTGAAGTCTAACTGTAACTGTAGTCTTGAAACAAATCTGAATAAGGAAAAACATTGCAATATAATAATGCAAACTGGTTAAACTTGAGAGTAGCTGAGATCTGTCATGACATAATATCGCTTCAATGATATCTGGCGCCATCTAGCATCATGAATGGGGAGAGTAGCTGAAATGTGTCATGACAGAACATCGCTTCAATGATATCTGGCGCCAACTAGCGTCGTGAATGGGTATGATTTCTAGACCGCAACTATAAGACGACCCCCTCTTTTTCTGTCTTATTTCAATGCAAAAAACACCGTCTTATATTCGGGCCAATACGGTATATTCTTTTCACCGACTATTTTTGTACTTGTTCTTGAGTAATTTTTTTGAATACTTTTACTTGAGTAGTTCTATTTTCAAGTAACACCCCTCTTACCTGAGTATAAATTTTTGCTACTCTACCCACCTCTGCTTATCATCCTGTTGCTAGACTCGTGACTTGAGAACAAGTGTAACCCACATGAAATAGAAAACTCTACTCGACTTTTATTACTGTCAGTGAATACACCTTAAATGAGTGCAGGACATAAGTGCATAGCAGCCAGTCGCACCACGGTGTTGTTGTTTTAGCGGGCTTGGAGCCTCACGAAGAATTTTTTTAAGCCAACACACGGTTCGCATCATTAGTAGCGCTTTAGAGCACAGGTCTCCCCGCGTTTTTGTGTCACGAAGAATAAGATAGTGGATAGGCACCATATTTGTTTTTCTAATTTCCTATGCATTATGTTCTATTATCTACTTCATTACATGTTTTAACAGTTATGCTAGGTATATGAAATGATTCAAATGTGTTTGGCTGTTGTTTTATTCCCGTTTTACCCTGATTATAAAATTTGATGCCGTGTTTCAGTAGTGCTTGGAACAGATTAGGGCATTTACATGGAAAACGTGTCTATACTTCCGGATTTTTCAGGCAATGAATCGACTTCTAGAACCAATTAATGTCGTAAGTAGAGGTACACCTGTATTTTTATATTGACATGCCCTGCCAAAAAAAATGTTCTTTCCAAGCTAAAACTACCAGATTTGTTTAATTTGGTTGGTATTTTCTGATTTACAAATGAGAATGTTTAACATACTGATGGTTAAATTCAAACTCCATAATCTCTGGCAGCATTAACTTTTTTCAATTTATACACAATATCTCTTTGGCAAAGACAAATTAAAACTGCAATGTTGTAGAAAGCCTTGAGATGGAATGCAGACTAAATGGCGTTATCATGTGAAAATGTATAACAGTATTTCCACAGTAAATGCTGACATGTCTGAGGAAGGCACACATGAATAGACGTATTTACAGTGGCACACATCAGCATGAGCAGGTGCTAAATGGATGCTGGCACAATGTGTGTACATGAATATCCTTGCTGACTAAGTCTGCCATTCATACAGAAGTTAGGTCTCACTCCAATGCTTTCCGCCATAATTTACTGCCAAAACTGTCTCTTCAAAAAGCAAATATTTTCACCCTGCCTCTCCCTTAGAACCAAATTTGTCAAAGTCCACCATAGCAAAGAAATTCAACAAATTACTTTTGCTTGTCAGAAATCAGTTGTGCTGAAATGCCTATTTATTTATTTTAGAATGAATTGAAAACTGTAAAGCTTTGCTTTCTCTTGTATATCACAGTAGCAGCAGCAGATTTAAAGGGTCTGAACCCAAGTATTTGTAATCGGTTTAGTTCAGCTGTGAGCCCATCTGAAAGGTGTTCTGATGTTCCAACGTCCGCCTGCCAACTCATCATCCATTTACTTTTACTCAAGCAAGCAGTAAAATAGATCAACGAGTCTCTGTGGATCAAAAGGCAGATGCTCTGAGATGCTGAGCATGCATGCCATACTGTACACCTTTAATTAATTGTAATACATACAAAAAAAAACACTTCTCATCAGCATAAAGTTCTGTCTTATTTTTGCCTTTCTATTTTAAAAATTGCAGCCAATTGAAGCCTATTGCAGAAACACAGTATGAGTGAAATGAGTGGCTGTACGAGAAAGCAGTGAAGAGCATGGGCGTCGCCAGACATATTTCACTGGGACACGTTCCCCAGTATTGATCTGCAGTGCCCCAGTATACATTTCACCTGTACATAAATAAAATAAAGTAAAATACTTTGTAGTTAAGTCTGCATAGCATAATCTACACAATGTGCCGATTTAATATGGTCATATTACCCTATTCACTCCATATACACAATCTGCACATGGCTCCTTGATATGGTAATTTATGCACGTAACTTTGGCTGTGATAGGCATATGATTTTATCCTTCCGAGAAGCACCTTCGGGAGATATGCTGCGTTCATGTATGTCGGCTGATCTGAGTTCCCAAGTTGGAAAATCATTCTTATGTGTTGTGAATAAGGATGCGATTAAAATCGAAAAGTACATGAGTGGCCAACTAATTTGATAATCGATTTTGTCTGCAGCAGTCCTGTTTGGGTCCTTGTTTGTGTGGAATGTGAGGCTGCGTGCGCGGCAGTGATTAAAGCAAGAGAGAGAGTTCACTGCTACACTCAGGTTGGGTTGCTGAATCAATAATATTACCAAGTGTCGAGAGTGAGATTTTCTTTTGTGTTGTTAGATCCAGTGTGCCTCCGTCAGAGGTGAGTAAATGAAGCCAATTGGTATATTTTTTATTCTTTGTTGACCTTACTACTTAGCGCTAAGCTATTTAGCAATTATGCTAATCAGTGTCTTAAGTGTCCATTTGTGTTTTGGAGAAGCATATTGGCACTTGAATTATTGTTAGATAGTAAAGTTGTTTCATTTCTTTTAAAAAACACACACATAAACCCATTTATACAACAGTTTAGAGTCTCCTTTCAGCACAAACCCCCATTCAAACTGTAAATTGTCACACAAGAGAGTGTGTTTTGAAATTGGATTGTAATTATGAACAACTGTTTGATAAAGAAAGCTGATTCATAACAGTCTGCCACTTCCTTATTCAAATTTGTTGTTTTTTGTTTTGAATTCTTTATATGTTTTATACTCATAACCTTTATTGAAAACTTTTACTTTTAAGTTTTATGTACTTAAAACAATGCACTTGTAGACTACAGTTCGGACAGGAAGCTGTACTAAAATATTATTTTTGGAGGAATTAGTCATCCAGTTTGTCTTCATTGTTAGTTACAACATGACAATTTCAAGTTAAATCGTTAAGGTAATTTAAAAAAGTGCATTTGTCCGATTAATTGATAAATCGTGTAATTAACCGTCTGATTAAATAATAAGTCAATAATAAAAATAAACGTTAGTTGCAGCCCAGTGGCCTGTACTACGAACGGAGTTCAACCTCCCCAGAAGTAATCCAGTTTACCAGCGGGTAACCTGGTTATCTAGTTTGTGGTCATTCGGTGCTACGACGCTGAGTATGAGGTTGATTAGTCGAACCTGTGTCAACCCAGTCAGAGTTACTGCGTGTTCACATAAAAGGCGGCGGAGACCAGAGTCAAACACTACTTGTGACGATGGCACGGGCACCTTACTTCATGGAGGAGGAAGGCGCGATAATCATGCGGAGTTATGAGGAATTAAAATCCACCCTCACCACGAAATCCAACATCGCTTTGGCGTGTAGAGCGCAACTGGTCTGTTGGCAGCGGATTTACAGATTGTGTGATGTGTGAATGCGTCAATATGCCAGTTTACTTACGTCCATGAAAAGAAATAAAGCCTGCTGTCAGGACAATAAAATAAGATCTGGTACGTTAACTGTAAGAGATAATTCATTGTGCATCACCACATGAAGCAGGATGATTGTATGTTTAGTCCCATTGACTGTATGAATACGTATGTCCATTTGCGTAAATTAAGGCCCGTCTTTTGTAACGAATTCTCACTGTTAAACAAGACTGTAAGATGCATATTCAATAAACGTTTATATCTTTTATATTTGTGTATCTGTCCTATCAGTGGATTTGACATTTATTTTAATCTCTTCAAGTTGGCAGAAAAAAATGTTAGTTTTCTCAATGTTTAAATAGTCTACATATTTTTATGATTATTATAAATGCATTTACACGACAAAATAACGCTGGAAAAGTTCGTTAAATATATTTCTTGTATGAGAGCAAAGCTTCACATTCGTTTACATTGAGCGATTTCAACAATCAATTTTGAAGTGTTTCCATACACTTCGAATCGCACGGCATACAGTGTTCTTACTCAGATATTCAGCATCACCGATGGAATGCATATACTGTCCCTGGCGAAAGAGTGCAAGGACAGGCCCACAATCTACGCAGTTGTGAGGGCCTGACTTCGGCGGGTTACATTAGTGACGTCCTTATCGATCAGCTGGTACAGGTAACGAATTCCCTCAGCTGAAAATCTATATCTTTCATGGAGAACATCTTCCGGGTACGCCAGCAGATTCTGGCGGTCTCCAAAAACCCGTGCCCTCCGAAGAGAGCCCCTCACAATCCGCTCGCCAATGTTGTACGCTCCAGGTCCAGGTAAGCTTTCATTGTCAAGAGGACACGTCCGCGAAGGAGTGCTGTTTGAATAGAGCGTGGTTAATCGGAATCCTGGTGTTAAGCAAGATCTAACTCTGAGACGACCAGGTTTGACGTGTGTTGCCGTGGCAACACTCCTCGGTTCCAACATATCCACCTTCGTAGTCCCGGTTAGCCGGTAAGATAGGCGGCACGTGATGAAGTTACTCTCGAAGTTACCCTGCTAAACCAAAAAAACAGCTTCGTATTATAGGCCACAGGTTGTAAAGTCGTAATGTGGGATATAAACATGGTAGCTACAAAGACGACTAGCCTATTTTAATGCTCCAACAATACATTACAAGTTGAGTGACTGTTTGGTGCTTTTTATATATACCATATAATAGACGGTGTTGGTTTTGGCAGGCCTTTTAATTTTTGTCGTAGTCTTTTGGATGGTAATATTTATTCGTCTTAGTCATATTATAATGATCTCAAAATGTGTTTGTCTTCGACACCTCACCTAGTTTTTGTTAACAAAAACTCAAGACTAATTTTGTCTAGTTTTAGTTGATGTTTACCAAAAATGTTTTTGTCCGTCGTAAATTAAAAAAAACTTACTTAAAAGAAAAGGTTTCCAACTATTTAGAATGAACATTGACAGACGAGCACATGTTGTAGCGTCTACAAGGACAACGCCAACATGGTGATAATACACACTCAGAAAAACAGTACATTATTTTCAATGAACTATACCCACCTGGACGCCACGAAATGTATGGAAAAAAGTTTTCCAAGAGTTTAAGAGGACGCTCGCCGTTAGCATTAGCCTAATGCTATCATGAATGCGAATGCTACGCGAACGGTATGAGTTAAATTTAGTGTGTGATGATCACTTAGCACAGACCTTTAAAGGCTAAAGCAACATTGCATATTCTCTCTGGCCAAGATAAGAAAACAGATTTTACCGTGTGTGCAAGCTTGAAGACTGGAGAGGACACACTGGTGAGTCTGGGCGGGGAGGGTGCAGGAGGTCACATAAGTGACACAACCAGTCACTGCTACCATTCAGGCTAACTACACATTAAATGTCACTCATTGTGAATATGTGACAGAAACTATTGCGCATTTCCACTCGTGAAATGAAAACTGGCATTTATGCTTAAGTCCCCCAAAAAATGATTTTAGCTCGTTATCATCTTGTCGTCGTCATTAAAAAAAAAAAAAAAATGTTCATTGACAAAATATTTTCATTATAGTCATCATTGATGAAAACAATACTGGTAATAGAGAATTATTTTTTTTCTATTACTCCAATAAGACATGAATGCAGTATCAATATTACGGTGTGTGTCTCAATCATCTTACCACCTGCTTTACAAGTTAGTGCCAGGTAACTGCCTATCCTTGCTGTGCGTTTTTACCTCTGTGTTGGTGCCTGTGAGGTCATCTATTCCTATGAATTGTGAATTTAAATGGTTCAACTTTACTCTTTACATATTAGGCAGTTAACTGCAGTAAACTACTTTGGTCATGAATTGAAGTAGCAGATTAGCTGCCGTCTATTAGCAAACTGGCTATGAAAACAATGACAATTATATGTGATTTGAGTGAGAGGCTCTCAATCAAGAGATTTGTCTAATATTGTGTTAATATGATATGTGGTATTTAAACTGTATCAATACTGATGCTATTTATTGCTATTTGCTGTTATATATGATCAAAATTAATACAATCAGTCCGTATGACTTAATATCCTGCCTTTGGGATCAGTGGCGCCTCCAGAAATTTTTCATAGGGATGGCCAGATGGGGCCACTTAAAATCTTGGGGTGGCCAAAACTAAAAGCCATAATTTCAGGTTTTCATTATATTATTGCAGTAAAAAGGTCAGGGGAAAACTATCAGAAAGACTTAAGGACACGGCTATATACTTTGGTTTATTGTGTAATATTTGATGTTACTAATGATTTAATGTGCAAAGTCCATAACTGTCCAGTCAACATTTTGAGTTCCAAAACGATTGTTTTATTGTGTTGTATGTATATATTAGGCATAAGGTGTACTTTTAACAAGGGCTGTCAAACGATTAAAATTTTTAATCGAGTTAATCACAGCTTAAAAATGAATTAATCGTAATTAATCGCAATTCAAACCATTAATAAAATATGCCATATTTTTCTGTAAATTATTGTTGGAATGGAAAGATAAGACAAGAAGGATATATACATTCAACATACTGTACATAAGTACTGTATTTATTATCACAATAAATCCACAAGATGGCATTAACATTATTAACATTCTTTCTGTGAAAGGGATCCACAGATAGAAAGACTTGTAATTCTTAAAGGATAAAAATGAGTTTGTATATTGTGACTAAATATTGCCATGTAGTGTATTTGTTTAGCTTTCAGTAAATGATACTGTAGCGACTTAACTGTTCTGCCCAAATGCATGATGGGAAGTGGTGCATCCATGACTGTGTGTGGTGGCTGCAAATGCTATATCTTCTCTGCGTTAGGTACACTACAGGGTGTTAAGAAAAAGATCAACTCCTGTCATTCTTCCCCACGTCGCTTCCCACAATATGTATAGTTGCTGTGGGAGAGATGACAAAGCTTTTGCCAATTTAAAGCACGGCCCCAATGAATGCTTGCATCTTCTCCACTCACTTGACACTGCCTCTTATTTCTGTATATAAGTAAAACGGCGCCATTGTAGGCTGTTTGCGGCAATGCCTGAATGAGTCCTACCACGAATGCGTTAATTGCGATAAATATTTTCACGTAATTAATTTTTAAAAAAATAATTACCGCGCGTTCAGCGCGATAAATTTGACAGCCCTACATTTGACAAAACAAAATAAATGCATTCATTTGGGATGAAATGCATAACTGATGCTACAACAATCTAACGATATACTGGCAAGCGGGGTGGCCAGTGGGGTGGCCAACCAATTCATAGGGGTGGCTGTGGCCACCCCTGGCCACCCCCTGGTGGCGCCACTGTTTGGGATATAACCTCTCACAATTGTGTATGTTTGCCAATCATCATTTCCAGCTGTTTTACAGGTTTGAGTCAATAAGACTGCAGCTTATTTTATTTGCTACTGCAGTCTTATTAATTTCTATTTGACTCAAACAATTCTCTCGTAAATGGAAATAAAAAGTTATCTGAAGGATAAATCAGCAAGTGGGAGTCAGAGAATTAAGCTGGGTAACGCACCTAAGCAACATAAAGCACTTTTGGTCAAAACCTACCAGTTGACAAACACTGATTTATTGCATAACAGTTACAGTGATATACTGTATCCCCATTTCTGTCCAGACAAAGTTGAGCAGCAGATTGTAGGAAGAGGTGAAGGCGTTATGGATTTTGATGATCATGAGCAGAGGTGAATTGATTTTAAACAAGGGATGTCTCAATTTTGATTTTGAATACTGATGACCTAAAAAAAAAAAAAATCACTATTTGACCGAAACTTATATTTCCATCCATCCATTATCTTCCGCTTAGTCCGGGTTGGGTTGCGGGGACAGCAGCTTTAGGAGGGAAGCCCAGACTTCCCTCTCCCCAGCCACTTCAGCCAGCTCTTCCGGCGGGATTCCAAGGCATTTCCGGGCCAGTCGAGCGACATATTCTCTCCAGCGTGTCCTGGGTAGTCCCCGGGGCCTCCCGCCGGTGGGACATGCCCGTAACACCTCTCCAGGGAGGCGTCCAGGAGTCACCCGTACCAGATGCCCGAGCCACCTCAACTGGCTCCTCTCAACACTGAGGAGTAGCGGCTCGACACCAAGCCCCTCCCGGATGATCTCTAAGGGAGAGCCCGGACACCCTGCAGAGGAAACTCATTTCGGCTGCTTGTATCTTGGATCTTGTTCTTTCGGTCACAACCCACAGCTCGTGACCATAGGTGAGGGTAGGAACGTAGATCGACCGGTAAATCGAGAGCTTCGCCTTTTGGCTCAGCTCCTTCTTCACCACAACGGACTGCAGAGTCCGCATCTCTGCAGACACCGCAATGATACGCCTGTCAATCTCCCGCTCCCTCCTACCCTCACTCGTGAACAAGTCCCCAAGATACTTGAAGTCCTCCACTTGGGGCATGATCTCATCCCCGACAGAGAGAGAGGGCATGCCACCCTTTTCCGGCTGAGGACCATGGTCTTGGATTTGGAGTTGCTAATCTTCATCCCAACTGCTTCACACTCGGCTGCGAACAGCCCCAGTGAGAGTTGGAGGTCACTGCTTGATGAAGCCAACAACACCACATCATCTGCAAAAAGCAGAGATGCAATGCTGAGGCCACCAAACCGGACACCCTCAACACTTCGGCTGCGCCTAGAAATTCTGTCCATAAAAATTATGAAGAGAATCGGTATTCGTATTGTATTTTGGTTCCATTACATTTAGTTTATAGTGCTTTTTCTGACGTTTTATAATAGATAAGTGCTAGAATTTGCTTGCTTGCCACTGCCCGCTCTGCCCCAGTAATGTATTAGGTCTACTGACACCCCTGGTCAGGAGTGTCGTCCAAAACAGGTTCACTGCAAACCGGTGTTTTTGTCCTTTAAATAAATAAACATTGAAGAACGATTCAGCTGCTCAAAACGTTTGAACGGTTCATATCCGTACTATATTTTCCTTATGATGATTATTAAAACAGTTTATTATATGACTTGCACATTAATGTATTCATTCACATCATATTTATTCCACGTTGACTTGTTTTTATTGATATTTCTTCCTCTTATCTCGCCTCTTGCCTTTACGGCTCCAGTACATATTGTATTTCATACTGTTAGCCCCTGAAATATCCCGTTTTTTATTTTATTTTATTTTTTTATATACCTTTTGCTGGCTGCCTTCCCGCAGGCATACATATTTTGTTAACGGCACCCCTCCTTCCTTCAACTTTTTTTTTTTTTTTTTTTTTTACTGCCCCTCTTATATTCTTTTATATATTGAAACATAAGTCAGGTAAAATACTGCCCCATTTGCATACAAACCATCAAGGCTTAGTCTTTGGCGCCTTGAGGCGATACGGAATATTGGTTGCCTGGGTGCTGTAACCCTTGGATGGCACGCTTACAGAGTCTCACATGAATAGAAGATAAGCCCATACTAATTGCCTGTCGGCGTTTTATGTGTTGTAGAACATTTGCTTACAATCACTTTGATGGAGCACTAGCTTGTAATAATTGCCACGGCAACCCCAGATCACATACTGTACATGTGGATCCAATGGACTAATAAAAGCATTCATTGATAAACAGCACTATACTATAGACCAAGGCCGAGTTGTAATAAGGAATCTACTCTTAGGTTTTGTAGAGCATATTTTTCCTGAACATTTTTTTTTTTGGTTTACAAATAGTATGACCTTTCTTTTACCTGACAGCAAACCTTTTAAACTGCCCCTAAGAGCGCTCCTCACATAAACTCCCTCACAAGCAATGAACCGTATAACATTTTGTCATTTTAATGACACGCAGACAACTCGCTTCTTACCGGAGTGAAATTCATGACTTTGAGGATCCAGATGGTCAACGCCAGGTTGACAATCATGGTGACGACAAGGAGGAGAATGAAGAAGTACAAGCATCTTTTCCTCCAGCCGTAGATTCCCACGGCGGGGTACACCTGGGCTGCGCACACCGACGACCCCCGCTGGTGCAGAGAGTTTGGTTGTGCTGCCAGAATGTACTGCTCCTGAGTCATCTGAAATATATATTAAAAAAATAAATCAATAAATGTCTTATGAAATATTATACAGTATACGTTGTACACAGTGCAAATGTATCATGTCTTGATCAGATTATTTTTCTTAAATATTTTTCAGCATCTCTTTTTGAGTGTTAAAGACTAGTTAACAGATTAACGCGTCAGATTATTCCATTTACTTTAAGTTAATATTACAATTTGTTTTTATTAAGACCATACATCTAAAAGTTGGTCATTTTTCACCAAAAAAAAAAATCCGCTTTCAAATAATGTTTTGAACAATATTTTCTTTAATTAACATTGTTTTGTTAGTAACAGAAAAGACTTCAAGTGCATCAAAAAGTCACATCCAAACTGTAAAAATTTACTCAAGGTCATTTTTTGACCATTTGATCCTGAAAAATACATTCATTCATTCATTTTCTCCAGCTAACTACGGGCAGTAGGCAGGGTGCACCCTGAATTGGTTGCCAGCCAATAACAGGGCACAATGAGACAAACAAACATTCACACACACACACACACACACAGACTCATACCTACATACAATTTTGAGTGTTCAATCACACATGATTTTGGGAGGTGGGAGGAAACCAGAGTCCCCGGAGAAAACCCACACAGGCAGGGGGAAAACATGCAAACTCCACACAGGAAGGCTGGGGGGGGATTGTAAAAAAGTTCCAAACTTCTTACAGTACTTCCTCGTCCTCTTTTTCTGGTAGTGTTGCACAGGATAAAACATGTTTTTTTGTTTGTTTGTTTATTTTGGAAATGCCATTGTATTCTGGATTATTTTGTTACTTTTTAGCTCTTAAAAAATTAAAAACATATGCAGTAGGTGTACTGACAAGTGCATATCCTTGTGCGCTGCCCAACAGCTAGCTAACATTGAACATTGAATGTCTTCCAATTAAAACAAAAGGCTTGGTCTTTTCTTATTTTTATATGAAGTAATTTGTTTAAGTTTGTGAAACTGTAACAAACAAACATGAATGCATTGAACACAACTGCACAATACACGCCGGTATAGAAATACCATGTAGACGCAACACTTCACTTGAGCTACAAGCTAAAAGTATAGGTGAGCTTTCTTACAGCAGAACCTATTAACAAATATCGTTTATATAGCTTTTGCTCTAATACACACAGATAGATGTAAAACACTTAAAGTTACAGATATATAGTTTCCAAAGCAGAAACATACCAAAACACCTCCAAACCTTTTTTCTTTACTTACAAAGTTATCTGATCAATTCAAGTCAACTTTTTGGCACTTTAAAGACGCCACATGATTGATGATATTAATTCTAATATTCACTCACTGAACATTGTAATCCTACACGCCAACGTATCCACAGTTACGTGTTGTTATTGTATCACACAGTGTAAATTGCATTCTTACCACTTTTGTTGTAAATCCTCTGTCGTTTGAGGCCGCGAGCTCTTTGCATTAAAAAATTGCTAGTTTTGCACATTTTCAGCTTCTTTTGCGAGTGCTTTTTTTCTTTGTAACTCTTATTTTTTCGGCTCCACCCTTGCTCTTTTTATCCATGATCCAAGCACCGAACTAGTAGCCAATTTGGCCTAATACATGCTCCGATTGTGGGGGGAGCTGCATGTTTTAATTTTTGCCAGCATCTGGAAAAAAAGAAAATCAATTTTTAATTTTTTTAAGACGCCCCGCAGGCACAGCGGTAACAGCATGGAATTAATACACACTGTCATGAATAAATACCAAACAAAAAAATTATATTAGCATTAAAAATGTGTAAAACACGGACTGGCTGGCCGGCCCACCGGGATCCTCCCAAGTAGCCACTCCGGGCGTGAGTACTGATATAGACCTAAACTATGACACCAAACAATGTACAGAATGTATTATAAAACTGATATTGTTAATACAGATTAGTTTATAAATGGTAGCCTGGAAAAAAGAAGATATATTCAATATTAATATTGAAGGGGGAAAATATCACAAATAGATTATTAATTGTATATTTATGATTTAATCATATTTCATATTTAATTTTTAGATAACAACAAATATATTTGTTAAGCCAAGTGTGTTGATGCTGTTGTATTGTCAGCTGCTGGATGGAATGAGAAGAGTAACTAAGAGGTGTGTAGTAACACATTACATTTACTTGAGTAGCTTTTTGAGAAAAATGTACTTCTTTCTAACAATAGTTTTACTAAGCCATATGTTGTACTTTTACTTGAGCAGATTTGTGAAGAAGAAACACTACTCTTACTCTTCTACTTTGGGCTACAATAGTCGTTACATTTTTCCTCTTTATTCTGCATATTAGATTTTTTTTTTTTTTTTTTTTTTTTGCCAGCGATGCCAAAAGTAGCTATACAATTTTCACCAATAACAATAAAAATCACATGATTCCATTATACCAATCAGACTCAAGCTTGCCATTCTATTATCATGCCGGCCTTTTCAATCACAAGGCATCTTTAAAGCACTGTAAAAAGTTAAGTATTTGACATGTAGCGCTTCCATCAACGGATATTGACCTTTCTGCCTGTTTTAATTGGCACTGATTGACCACAGGAAAACCGATATGATCCTTTTAATTTCGTAGTAGGAACTATGAAGGAACTATTTACTATTCAACTATTCAAACTAGGAAAGTATTTTCTCCTCTACTGGGCACTCATGCTCTTTTGAAAAATGATGCTTTGGTTCAATTTTTTTTTTTTTTTTTTTAATCTCGCCGGAATGCAATGTTTTGTTTTGTTTTTTTTTGTTTTTTTGCATAATGTGGTTATGTAATGCGTTATTGTACAATATAATAATAACAGTTCATATATATAACTTTGTGCTGAGAAAAAAATTATACGTTTTCAAAGAAAAAAAAACATCCTAAGAATTACTCAAAATGTTACTCATTACTTGAGTATTCTTTTAATCAAATACTTTTATACTTGTACAGTGGTACCTCGACATACGAAGTTAATTCGTTCCAGGAGTTTGTTTGTAAGTCGAAATGGTCGTATGTCAAGCAGGATTTTTCCATCAGAATACATTATAATTCAGTTAATTCGTTCCACAGCCCAAAAACCTACACTAAATCCTTAATGAATACTGCTGGTACTATTACAAATGGCAATTACACATAGCAACACAATTTAATTATAAATAAAATCGAATAATAATATATTAATAATAATTCCTGTAAAAATATAACGAATCAGGTTCTAATGTCGCGGACGTTTTTTTTCTGTACTTGAACGCACCGCTTGACTAACGTGATAGAGGGAGGGAGCGGTGCGGTTGAGAGTTTCCTTTCGCTTTCAGTGTTTCTTGAGAACACCATCCACTGCGGCGGACATTAGGTGCAAGTTCTGAAATAAATGATAAAAACCTGACAAAGCTGCCGATTTCTTTAGCAATGTTACCACAATAATAATTGTCAACTTAACTTATATAGACTGGCAAACGGTGGTCGGAAGAGGACAGTGGAGATGTATTGTTGAGCCAGTTCATGGATGTGCACCCCACGCTCATATTTTTCTATAATTTGGATCTTCATTTCATTGGTAAGCCTCACCTTTTTCCTTGTTTCGCCACCTGTACCAACCTTTTTGAAACCTGTGTTGATTTCTCTCACAAGATAATCAGTCGCACATCCGTCTGCGGTGCTGTCAAAAATCGTCGTATTTCGAGCATGTCGTCTAATGTAGAAAACAAATGGCGAGTCAAATTTCACGTCGGATGTCGAAAAGATCGTATTTTCAGGTACCACTGTACCGGAGTACATTATTTGGATGACTACTTTTACTTTTGTAATATTATTTTGAAGTAACGCTACTCTTACTTGAGTAAAATCTTTGTGTACTCTATCCACCTCTGCTAACTCGGGAATTTAGTTTTAAAATCAATTAGTCAGTAAAGTTAAGGTAACTGGCAACACTGCCGGAGAAAACCAGTGGCAGCGCAAGAGTCTAGACAATAGAGTATTACTCTGCATTTAGTCCAATTTGAACATCGGTCTCTTTGAACACTTTGAATTTGTGGGTGTCACATGGACAATTTCTGTCTATTGAACAGGATAATTCAGTCCAGCACTTAACACATTCACTTTAATGAACACTTTTCTAAAAAAAATATGCCCCCTTTTTTCCCCAAGGAAAGGCAATGGCTCACAACTTGAATTCCATGGGTCAAAACATGGTTTTGCTCACATATTGAAATCAAAGTGCTAACAGCTGATCCCATTTGGACCACGCTGCTAAACAGAGCAACAGCCTTGTGGCAAGTCATCAATCTGTCGGATGAATTAAAGTGTTGCGTCTTACTGCATGTTGTAAACGGGTTCCTTACACAATATTGTTTAGAGACAGCCTTTTCAAGCTTTTCCTATCTCAGTAAAGTAGCAGATGGTTGCTTTGCAATGTTCTGTGCATCCGTGTGTATGTTCAGCCAAGCTATGCGCTTAATTAGTTTCCTTGCATTTCTCCAGAGTAGACATTTGCATTTAGTTTTTAAATCCAGTTTCAGATAAGTCTCCCTCGACTAGACATTTCCACCATATGCATTTTGTGTACATATACAGGCAATGACGCTGTTAGAATAAATGCACTAACAAGTTTCTCTAGCCATCATTTTTCATCTTTGGTGTTTGTTTGTGATACTTGTAATGAATTTTCATTTGCATTTTCTTACAGGGTTTCGCCTATAAACAAGATACCTAGTCCGATTGGAAAAAAAAAAAAGAAAGAAATTGTCCAGCGATGTCTTCATCCAAAATCAATGTTCGTTATCTAAATGTGTTGCCAAATTGCTTTTTAATATGTATTTCACAAACTGACAAACTACAAGTGGTAATTTTCTGTTGCATAAACTAAAGCAAAATGTGAACTGTTATATTACCGAAGGAGGAGAGTCATTTGTCTTTAGAGATAAGATAAAACAGGATAAGATAGGATACACTAAAGTCTTAAATAGCATTATTATGTGAATCAGAATCATATTTTGAGCCAATTTGACTATATACAACAGTTTGGCAAAGCGCAGATGACGAGAAATTGGTCTTTTAATCCGCCGTTTAGCCACGCCTACCATTATAAGGCTCTAGCGTCCCCAACAGGAGGATGACGTCGGCAGGGTCATGGTTTCATCTGATTTAGTATTTAGCCCACTGAGGGGGAATTATTCAGAACGAGGAAAATGCGACGAAGAAAGCCGCAAAATGTCATTGATTCAGTCACAATATTTTTACAAGATATTCTTTTTATCCAAGTATTTTTCTCCAATTGCTAAATAAATGGTATGGTCGTGACAAATAACAGTTTTGTGCTAAATGGTATATGGAATCTTGCAAATGCATGTATTCAGTACTACATGGCAAAATGACTCCATAATGGTCAAAACTGTCCACTTCTTGCACCTCCAAACTACATTTTATGCCACCGGAGTTAGTCCGGCTTTTCTCATTTCCCTGCCCCCGGCTTCGGAGAGCATAATCAAACCAGGAGGCGTGACAGCTAGCCGACATGCTAACCCGAACGGAGTGATGTTTCAAAGTCTATTCTCAGTGTTCCAAGCGAAAAATCACTCAAAACTATCCGGGATCATGTCACACGATGGCGGGGTTGTCAACTGTCTTCGCCAATCGGCAACATGCCCGGCAGCGAGCAAGTTACAGCTCGTCCCATGCTGCGGGCAAGAGAGCATGTTTGCCGGGGAAGCAGCTGGAGAATTACCGCCGGAGAAACTGGCCGACGTAGGAGGGGCGCGTAGCTGCCACATGGTCAACACGAATTTGGTGTAAACTAATGCTTAACTACACGGTGAAGACACGGCATGCAGTTGTTGTACAGCTAACATGTCAGAATGTGTCTGATGAGAACTTTTCTACATGTTCGTCCATGATTAAACATAAGTAAATAGTTCTTCATTTGAAGAAAGTTTGAAGTGTTTGCTTTGTAATCGAGGTATTCGTGGCCATTTTTAACACAAAGTTGCAATTTCTGATCAGGTGGAAAATTTGGCAGGACACCGGGCACACGAAGAGAGCAATAAGCCGAGTACTGTATAGCGCTCTCCCGGCAGGGGGATGTGCGACAAGCCGCCGGTCGTCGGGAGAGTGGCATTCTCGGTGGACAACCAGCCACAAAATGCAAGCCACCTCCGTATTAAACAGTTGCCATGATCCCAGTATTTGACATAATACAAAACACAATGCTTACTCACTTCCTCGTGATTCGAAAGGTCCCACAGTAGTAGGGCTTGTTTTGGCCAATATCCGCCGGTGAATGGGAACCTTTTGAAACCCCAAAAAAGGCTCACACGCCTCTCCCTGGTGCAGAAACAATTTTCTGCAGCCATTTGGCTGCCATGATGTGAAAAAGAAACCAATTAATCAGCAAAATCACCTGAATCCGCAGTCCATCTGCACGCCATAAAGCAATGCTGTATAGTGAGATGCTGACCCAGGTGACGTCACATTCGCATTCATCCTAAACCCAAAACTGGAGCCGGAAGTAACTCATTTTCATGGCGCGGGATTCAAAAATTGAATATATAAAACAATGGCTTTCAAACACATCCAAGCGGTCCATTTCATTCAGGAGCATAAAACACTGCGTGAAATATGAAATAAACATGCTTTTTGGTGTTATACGCACTTAAAACTTGGTCAAGAATGTTGGAAATTGTTCAGTTAATTGTTAGTTTTGCTAAGCTATATTATGTATATGTGTAAATGATTAGGTTTGAGGTCAGGAAGTGTTATGTTTAACATCGGACAGTTTCTCAGTATTTAATACAGTGTATACTGTATGCACTGCATCTCCTTACAATAGTTTAAATTCCCCAATTTTCAGTTAAAATCTACTAGAAACAAGTGAAATTATCTGCCAGTGCTTCAAGTAAATTTTACTCAGATGTATTGGAAAAAAAAAAGTTAGCTGAAAATAAGCTTAACAGACTTGTTTTCAGCAATAATTAGTATACTTAATCTTAAGAACATTCCTAACAAACTTGAAATTCAAGCATAGGTATTGCAATATTCGAAAGCAAAAGTTTCTTGATATAGGTGAAGAATTGCCGAGTTTTAGATGTATGGGCTTCATAAGAACAAATAGAACATTCACTGCCAGACATTAGTCAAGGGTGAAAAAAATACCTTTGAGTGATGAAATGCAGTTAAATTCTTTAGCTTGTACGACAGTTAAGGAGAAATCCATACAGTCAGCTTGCCTTTGGCAATCCCCTCTCTATCACATGTTGAGTTTAATTACTTCAACTCTTTGAAATCTGTTTTTGGATGAAGAAGGACGCCATACTTTCTAAAACTCTAAATATTGTTCAGCATTATCAAATTGTGTATGTATCCTATGCTCAAACTGATTCCTGTTATTCTATCATTTTATAACCTAATTACAATTCTTGTTAGTCTATCTTTATTTCACGAGTTACAGCAAATGTTACCCAAATCACTTCAAAAACACACCTCCTTAAAACAAGTTAAATTTCCTTGTTTTCACTGTAAATCTACTAGAAATAAATTTTATTATCTGCCTTTGCTTCAAATAAATTTTACTCAGGTTTCTTTAAATTAGAAAAATAGCTAGCTGAAAATAATCTTAAAATACTTATTTTAAGTAATAAATTATTATATTTACTCTTTTAAAAAAACATGTTTTTAAGACTTTTTTATTTTTTTGGAAATATCACATTTATCTAAGCTACTCAAAGTATTCAGATGCATCAACTAAAAGCAATCTAAATTTACATGATTTCTGTTGTTGGGGAAACTTTAATTCTCATAGAAACCCCACACAGACATGGGCTAAACTCTAATCCCATAGGTTAGGTCGGGGGTCGGCAACCCGTGTTTTGAGAGCCGCATGCGGCTCTTTAGCGCAAACCTAGTGGCTCACTGGAGCGTTCCAAAAATGTTTAAAAATGGAAAATGATGAGGGAGGGAAAAACATATTTTTTGTTTTAACATGCTTTCTGTAGGAGGACAAACATGACACAAACAATCTTAACATTTTCCCATGCTGTAAAAATGTGTACAATAATTATTACATTTCAACATTTCTGTCAATGAAGATTTACGTCATAGCCCATTTCTATCAGCAGGTCCTCGGCGGCTATATGATGGGACATGGATTCCAAAGAGGAAAAGAGAAAAAAAACGGAGGAGAACAGAGGATTCAACGTTTCTTGGGCCGAATCAATTGCATTCATTGCCAATGCGGAAGGATTTTCTGAATGCTCTGTCGCAAGAAGTTGTCAAATCACAAAAGGAGTAATGTGGACAGACATTTGCAGGGAAGGCATACTACTTTTGCAGTCAAGGACCCAGTAAGTGTGACTGCATTACTTCTGAAGAAATTACAGGAGTGTAAAAATAGATTTAAAAAGTGGATTGCATCTCCAAACTCCACTACTGCTGTGAGTTTTGTTGAAACCCAGGATAAATAAAGCGTGGAAAACTGTTCACAGATGGTAACTGGTAAATGAAGGGGTCATTCATCAACATATCAGAACACCTATTTGCAGACTTCAAAAACAAAACCGAGATAATACTAATCATCAAATACATGCCTCTCGCACTAAGACGGTGAAGGAAAGGGCCATAAAAATGGCAGGCAACTTCACCAATCAGAAAATCAAGAAAATTAATTCAGCGGCAGAACACTCTGTGATGAATCGTGTGATGTGATCGATATTGAACACCCATCATTTTTATGCAGGTACGTGAACTCCGATTATATACTTTACCTTTTCAAAAGGGTGCTCTTTTATTTTTCATAAATGCAGGCTGCGTTTTGTTGCACTATGTTTGTTGCCCAGATAAGGGGCGCATTATGCACATTCTATTTTGTTTTTGTTTTTTTCCAATCTTCAAAATACAAATGACATCAACATTTGGATTTCATCATTGCATTTCTCTAATTTTACCAAAGCAATAAAACGTACCGGTAATTCATTAATATTGTAATGAAGTTAAACTTGAGGCAGTAGCGGACAACAACAAGTAGTCACGTGGTGTGTCATTCTCTATAGAATGCACTGCTAGGAAAAAAATAAAAAACATTTAATCATGAAGGCTCATTATATATTCATAGCGAACTTAGTCATTTTGATAGTAGGCTAATATATATGCATACAACATGTGTTGCCTTTATTATAATGCTTATATAAGGCTTTTAATTTTTTGTAGCTCCAGACATTTGTTTTTTGTTTTTCTGTCCTAATATGGCTTTTACCATTTTGGGTTGCCGACTGCTGGGTTAGGTAGTCCAAACTGGAGTCGTAGAAAGTAATGAGTAACATTGAGAGTAATTCCAAATTTGTCAGATTTTTTTTTTCAGCACAATGTTATTTATATGAATTGTTGTTACAATGATACTGTACAATAACCCATTACATAACCACATTAAGCCAAAAAAATACAACAAAAAAATCATTGCATTCCGGCGTGAGAGAAAAAAATTCCAAAAATGAAGCATTATTTGTCCAAAGTGCATGAGTGCCCTCTAGTGGAAAAAAATAGTTCCTAGTTTGAACAGTTTGAATAGCTGAATAGTTGATAGTTCCTTCATTGTTACTATTATCAAAAGGATTATATGTTGTTTAATATATTATATTATATAATCCTGTTTTCGGTGGTCAATCGGTGCCAAATAAAGAATGGGAGAGAGGTTAAAATCCGCGCTTTCGAGTCATGTTAAAGGCAGCGCTCTATATCAACTACTTCATTTTTTATGGTGCTTTAAAGACGCCACGAGATTGAACAGGCTGGCGTGGTCATAGAAGGGGAAGCTTGCATCTGATTGGTTTAATGAAGTCATGTAATTATTGTTGCGATGTCTCATTGGTGAAATTGGTAGAGCTACTCTAGGCATCATTCTGCCTTCATAATGTGAATTATTTTTCAACAAGAATAATGTATAAAAATGCTTGTCTTCATTAAATGCTTCATTGAGTGAGTCCACTCAAATTCACTCACGCTTTGGCCCACATGCTGCCGAGAACAGCCTCTCACTTGAATGAGTTGTCACAGACTAGTGTCTAACAAACTAAATGATGATTGACACATTTGCGCCTTTGATCGTAGAGCTTCTGAGCCTTCTCTCGCTAGATCAAAGCTGCAAACCTGTCAATCATTGTTAATTTTAAGTACCAAACAGCAGCTGTTGACCAAGAAAGAAACAAGTTTGGTCACACTGCTTAGCAGGAGGGAGGTGAAAGGCTGTACGAGCATGAAGCAGAAAAACAAACATATTTTTGAAATTAAAAACCCGATCGTTTTCACCTGATTCCAACCCTCTGGAAAATGGCGCAATCCCTAGTATTTTATCAATACATGAAAACATCTCATTTCGTTTTAAAATTTAATAGTATTGAAATCAAATTAAAATATAATGATTTTACTCGGGTTATTCTTCTTCATGTAATATATGTTAAGCTCATAACCTGTCATTGACTTCAATCGACATCAAATCCATTTGAACTGGGATGGCTGGCATTGATTGATCATGTTTCAGTGCCATTTGACGGTGCTAGAACCTAACCTCTCCCAGTCTCCCAGTCCAAATGCTATCTAAACTAGCTAAACGACATCTAGTGCTATCCACGGCAACCAATTAAAGAATGAGTTCTCTATAAAGTCTTAAATAGCATTATTATGTGAATTATAATCATATTTTGAGACAATTCGACTATATACAATCATTTGGCAAAGCGCAGATGACGGGAAATTTGTCTTTTAATCTGCCGGCTAGCCACGCCTACCATTATAGGGCTCTAGCGTCACTAACAGGAGGATGACGTCGGCAGGAGAATGGTTTGATCTGTTTTACTATTCAGCCCATTGATGAGGAATTGTTCAAAACTAGGGAAATGCGACAAAGAGAGCTGTAAAATGTCATTGTTTCAGTCTCTCTACTCCAATATTTTTACATGATATTCTTTTTATCCAAGTAGTTTTCAACAATAGCTAAATATATAGTATGGTCATGACAAATAACAGTCTTTTTCTAAATGGAATATGAAATAATAAAAATACATTTATTCAGTATGACAAATTACTCCATAATGGTCAAAACTGTCGACTTCACCTTTACTCTCGCACCTCACGGACGATATTTCATGCCACCGTAGTTAGTCAGGATTTTGTCATTTCCCTGCCCCGGAGAATTAAACAAACCAAGAGGCATGACAGCTAGCCGACATGCTAACCCAAACCGAGTAATGTTTCAAAGTCTTCGAAGCGAAAAATCACACATAACTAGCCCGGGCCGTTTCACACGGCAGCGGGGTTGTCGATTGTCTTCGCCGATCGGCAACACGCCCGGCGGACAGCAAGTTAGAGCTCGTCGTTCCCCTGCTGAGGGCCGTTTGGCTGGTGTGATGCGAAAAATAAACAAATTAATTCGCAAAACAGCTGAATCCACAATCCATCTGCATGTTATAAAGCAATGCTGTATTGTGAGACACTGACCCGGGTGACGTCACATTCGCATTCATCCTAAACCAGAAGCTGGAGTCAGAAGTAACTCATTTTCATGCCGCGGGATTCAAAAATTGAATATATAAGACGATCACTTCCACACTCATTCAGGAGCATAAAACACCACGTGAAATATGAAATAAACATGCTTTTTGTTGTCATACACACTTTAAGTTAGAATAAGAAGACGTTAATGTAGTTCATTTTGGCTCATGTATTTCAATGCAAAGAAGTTTAGCTCTAACCTGGTTATAAGAAAAGGTACACTAACATTATCCTGAATGTCAAATTCATCCTGCAAAAAATGCCAAGTAATGTCATATCGATCCAATTTTTTTTCTTTTCAATTATGGAAAATATCTGTATTTTTTAGTGGCCGTCTTAAATACAATAAGTGCATGCTTTCATTATAAGCTTGCACTGAAGTGGCTGACAGAAGATAAACCGAATGTCAGACGTTTGAAGGCAAACTATTGATCGGATATTATAAGATGAGAGGAGAGTGGGGCTGTGTTAGACTGATCGTCAGACACATTGGATTGCCCCAAGCACTCCACATATACCAGAAAGAACAGATCTTATGCATACTAATTACACATCATACACAATTCAGCTAGGGAGCATCATTTCTGTGATTTTGTGTATGTGTGTTCAAGCACTCCTTCTTCGTCTTTATCCATCAAATCCGCCGATGTTCCCTTGCTGGACTCTATTCCGATATGCACAGAATGTCTACCTATGCTCTAAAGAATATTTTTTATACCTAGTGTATGCAAAATTCAGCAAAGCAGTGTCTGACTTGACATTTACCTCACACCCTGCATGCATTAATATTCCTGTGGTTACATAATGAAGCAGCATGACTATGCATCGGTGTTCAGTTCAGACCAGACTTTTCATCTTAGTGATGATATCCTGAGCCCCATTGCTAGCAGAGATGGCAGCGTATCATCTGACAACCACTTTGAAGAACCAATTGTCAAATGCTGCTGGTATGATTGGATATTTCTCCTAAAATATTTTGAAAGCTTTCTATAAACCCCAACTGTAAGAAAGATGAAAGCCAACTTCCGTTTGCATCACCGCATTACGGCTTTTCATAGTTGACAAACATGCTTTCCCAAATGTATCAAACCAATATATTTTCACACAAAAACAAAAATATACTTTCGATCTCTAGACAAAATAATAATCACTCTTTTATCAACTATGTGAATGAACTATGAACTACATGTTACTAAGAGGTAAAGAAAACAATAGATGAACGGTATAAATTTTGGAAAAAAATTGACCACAATTTTTCATAGTTTATTTTGAATATGCCACTTTTGTAATCGGAGTTTCATCACAATTCTACAACGCACATTTACACATTCTGCTGTGGAACGTATGTCTATGCTCTAGTGGACATGCTTTGGTTTATTGCCACCTTGGATCATGGGTACATTCCTTAATATTTCTGATGGTTCAGTCACCCTGTATATGTGTCAAGTGAAGTGGAATAAAGCCACGCGAGTGTAAAAACAGACACACGAGTAGAGAAAGCAAAGGATCTTAGGACCACTTTGGTCATACTGATGGTGATTCAGTGAGCCTATTCAAATTTTATACACTGGTACCTCTACGTACAAATTTAATTTGTTCCAGGACTTTGTTTGTAAGTCGAAATGTTGGTATGTCGAGCGGGATTTACCCATTATATTTTGATTAATTTGTTCCAGAGCCCAAAAACCCAAGCCACATCCTTAATAAATACTCCTGATATAATTACAGATAGTATTTACACAAAGTAAAACAAATACATTATAAATACAAATCGGGATAATAATAATAATGTAACAAATCGGGTTCTAACGTAGCCGTTGTGTTTTGCATGCTGTTCCTGAACGCACCGTGTGACTGACGAGAGAGAGAGGAGCAGTAGAGTGGGACGTTTTTACTTTTTATCATGTTGTTGCTGGTGTCGGCTATGACGTACAGTATCCGTGCTGTGTTGCACAAGTTCTGAAAAAAAATATTAAAAACCTGACGAAGCAGGCAACTTCCTTGCGGATGTTGCAATAGTAATGATAAATCAGGAATTTAAAAAAGGGTCTTAATTGTAACCTTAACTTAAAGAGACTTTCGAACAGAGGTTGGATGACACCGGTCATAATGTCGAGCCAGTTCACTCGCACGCACACCATACTCATATTTTTCATCATTTCCTTCTTAATTTCAATGGTAAGCAAGGGCGTAGCTTTGGTCTCAACATTGGTAGGTACAGTACGATATAACAGCATAACCTGCGTGTACACTTTTTGCTGGGGACGGGATACATTAATAAGACCAAACAGACTGGGTTCAATGGGAGTCAGGGCTTCATTTCTCACGAATATAAACCTAATTAATTGATAGGCTAAATAATCAGTGCAAAATAAATCTGTATTGAATTATACTAACTTTCGTGTGTATTGGTTCAAACCTTTGTTTTGAAAACCTACTACAGAAACATTTATTGATATTTATTGATAACTTCCAGAATAAATGTCTGGATTTTATTAGCAGATTTAAATTGTAATATTTGAACATAACTTAAATGATACAAACATACACAATAAATACAAACGTGTTAATAATCTCTTAACTATCCAGGAATGAAAAAAATAAACGTTTGTCTAAAGATCACTCTACATCTGTCGAAATAAATGAATAAATATAACTGAAAAACTTCTTAGCGTATAGAAAAATAAAATAAAAATGGAGCCTTTCTTCATGTGAAACACTACTGCTCCTATCCACAAGCACAGCCAAACTCAACAACAAAAAATGAAAACTTTTTACCTCGATTATGATTCATGTATATGATTATCTGGACAAAATGCATTTTCTACAACTAAAATATTTTTGACTACAATAATGTAGAAAATAGATAAACATATTTTAAATAAAATAAAAAGAAGTACAAATAAATACAAATACAGTTTAAATACAAGTCATCAGCCAATCGCACGCGTGTTTGAGGGGGAAAAATGAACCACCACATTCAGCAAGTGAAAAGGGGTAAATGTAAATCTGAACTTCATGAAAATAATACTAATAAAATAAAATAAAGCTTAATAATGGTATGATCAATTCTATCCTTACAAAACATATGGAAAGACAATCTGAATGGCCTATATAACTGAACTCCTTATATAATGCAAATAAGGTTACTTAAAAGTTGGTGGGGACAATTTGAACATCCTGAAAAGTTGGTAGTGTTACAGTGGGGTAAATAAGTATTTAGTCAACCACTAATTGTGCAAGGTCTCCCACTTGAAAAGATTAGAGAGGCCTGTATTTGTCAACATGGCTAAACCTCAACCATGAGAGACAGAATGTGGAAAAAAAAAAAAAAAAAAACGGAAAATCACATTGTTTGATTTTTAAAGAATTTATTTGCAAATCATGGCGGAAAATAAGTATTTGGTCAATACCAAAAGTTCATCTCAATACTTTGTTAAGTACCTTTTGTTGGCAATAACGGAGGCCAAACGTTTTTTTGTAACTCTTCACAAGCTTTTCACACACTGTTGCTGGTATTTTGGCCCATTCCTCCATGCAGATCTCCTCTAGAGCAGTGATGTTTTGGGGCTGTCATTGAGCAACACCTACTTTCAACTTCCTCCAGAGATTTTCTATGGGGTTGAGATCTGGACACTGGCTAGGCAACTCCAGGACCTTGAAATGATTCTTACAAAACCACTCCTTTGTTGCCCTTAATGTGTGTTTGGGATCGTTGTCATGCTGAAAGACCCAGCCTTGTCTCATCTTCAATGCCCTTGGTGATGGAAGGAGATTTTCACTCAAAACCCCATTCATTCAGCGTCTCTGAGCGAGTGGGCAAGAGAGAGATAGAGAGACACGGCTGCGAACCTACGTTCATTGTTTATGCTTGTAAAATATATCTACAGAGGCAACGCCTGTGTGTATCATCTTTTTTGTTGTTGTTGTCTGTTTTCCACCCGCGATCGGACACTTAGAGCCAGTTGTGTGGTTGTTTGAACAATGTGCTAATGCTAGCGAACGCATGCTAACCGTATGTGTCATTGCTGTAATAGCACCTAATCATTTATTTATGTTGATGTGAACCTGTTTGGTATAGAAGACGAAATTGATTCAGCAAATTATACGGACGTCCAGCACCGTCATTTGGGAGTTTAGCTCGCTGTATAGCCAGGACCGAGCCGTAGCGTTCTGGTGAGGACAGTATATTCGCATTTCGTTGTTCATGCATCATGTAAGATCATACTGTACACTTATTCAGCATGTTGTTCTCTATTGTATTTTTATATTAAATTGGCTTTCAAGATGACATACTGTATCTGTTCTATGTGTTGGATTTTATCAAGTAAATTTCCCCCAAAAATGCGACTTATACTCCGGTGCGACTTTTATGTTTTTTTCCCTCTTCGTTGGGCATTTTATGGCTTGTGCGACTTATACTCAGGTGTGACTTATAGTCCGAAAAATACGGTAAATAGAATGCATATATTGTCATCAGACTCACACATACAATAGATGATTACAGAAATCAAGAGGTTAAGCAAGTATATACACACACACACACACACATACAGTATATATATATATACACACACACACACCCCCACCCACCCACCCACCCACCCACCCACACACATATATATATATATATATATATATATATATATATATATATATATATATATATATATATATATATATATATATATATATATATATATATATATATATATATATATATATATATATATATATATATATATATATAACATTTGTAGACAAAGGTTTGCCAAACAATAGAAGTCCATACTAACTCAGATCTGTTAATCAGTTAACAGTTTCACTTTACTTGCTTGTTTTTGCTCCCTGCGAGGAATCAGGCACATCCGGGGAGTTAATGAGGATAACGTGGATAGCAGGTGGCCGCTATCACAAATCCAGACATTCCTCTTAATCTTCAACCATCTTACAAAAGTACAATTCTTACACTGTTTTGAGATGGGGTTACAACCGGGAAGCAATGAGACCTGTTGCTTACCACTCTAAAAGACAAACACGGCCCCTGTAGAGAGGAAGATAATAGGTTTGAATGTTGCTTGGGACCAATAAAACAGAAAAGAAACTTCGAGCTTTTCTTTTGTTTTGCCTGGAAAATAGCCAAGCATCAGCATTTCTGGATTCCCATCGATGCATGTCGGTATCATCGCATGAGAGAGGGGAGAAACAACCTCTACTGATTTGTTACGGTCATGCAGGCTCAGCAAATAGAGATATACTGAATTGCGGATGTGAGAAACAGTGATGAAGAGGTGCAGAAGAAATTAGAAGGTGAATCGAAAGATGGAGAGAATGTCTCAAGAGTGCTAGGTAAAGAGAGTTGTAGAGGCAGAGACGGACACAGATAGGCTGATAGTGGTGCCTTGTAGCCAGTGTCCATATCTCCTGCCACCAATGAATCCTGCTGCACGACAACTAATGGACTCAACCGTCCGCTGGCGTGTTATCTTCCCACTCTCTCCTCTGCACTCGCCTTCCACTTCTCCCTGCCTTTCAGTTCTAGCTGCTGTCTCTGCTTTATCCCCCACCTCCCTCCACCTCCTCTTTCTCATTCTTATCCAGCTCTAGGCTCCGCACTCACCCCTGCTCCCTCGCTATCAGAAGTCTCAGTAGACCAAGGACTTGAGACAAAAGAAGTGTGCTTGCTACCCCCCAAAATAATGTTAACCCAAGTAAATGCAGAAAGGCAGCTTGAACAACTTTACGCAGGCACAGACTTTACACAACATAAACACTCCAAGAAAAAACAAGAATCTCAAGAAAGTAAGTTCAATATTAAATGAGAATTTCACCGACTCCTTGATCCATACCAAAACAGAGAGGGAATAGTTCCTGCTCCCTCTTTTTCTAAATTTGCATCTATGCAAAGAATTGAGCATGTGAATTATGTATGCACATTAGAGTAATTGGATTCCACACACTTAATCTCATTGAACTAACATGAATGAAACCAGTTCACATGAAAAACATGGTTAATTCGTGAATTCAAACATTCAAAATCATCTTAATGTCCTTGTTTCGACCTTGGACAAAGAATATAGATACATGCAGCCAGGTAGCAAGAAAAACAGCAAATGGAATAATAAGTCAAGGCGACATTTCAAAACATCAGTCCAACCATTTGATTCCATTTATCCTGTTCAGGGTCGTGAGACAGACATTGTAAGTAGCAGTATGCGCTTCAACTTGAGCTTCGTCTGTCCATCAAATCTAAAGCTTATCTTGAGTTGGATACTTTGCTGTTGGAGTCTATCCCAGCTGGCACAGGGTGAGAGGCAAGGCCTTGGACTGATCATCCGTCAATCACAGGGCTGACGCATAGAAACAGACAACCGATTACACTGACATTTACACCTACGAGCAATTTATTTAATGCACTTCACATGGATTTCACTCCTGTGGGGTGGGGGATCTGTATTACCTGGAAAAAAGTGATGCCAGTGACTTATTTCCTAGATCGCAGCATACTAAATCATGACAATGTTTTTTGTTAATGAATAAGATACTCATTAATATTTCCAGAAATGTGATCAGATTAAAGTACAGTGGAATGTTTGTTAGCATAATAGCAGCATTGTTCTAAACTGCCTTTTGTATTGATTCATGTTTCATTTGCTTTGATCTTTGTATAAACTCATGCTTCTCAATTATTTTCTTTTGCTTCCCCACAGGCAGACGTCAACGTTACGCACCCCTCCACCCCCAACTCTCTGCTGCCACTGTAAAAAGTCACAAAATTATTATTATTATAACTACATTTCTGCATAACATTGTGCCCTATTTAATATTAAACGGGAAAAAAAAGTAATATACCAGTGGATCAACTTAGAAAATGTATAACTTTTCTGATTGTTTCAAGTAGCAATGTTTTAAGACTGACTGTGAATTTTGTCATTTGATGAGCATGCCCACCACGTTGGGTAGTCAGTTGTTTAGCCAGTGGATAAAGCTGTCATCCTCAAACACAATCACACTCGTACTTAGGCTGCACAAATATACACACGGACGAAGCGCTCAAGTGTCTAAAAATACAGACAGTTATAGTATGAGACTATATCTCTTGGGACCATCAAACACACAGGAAGGCACAAACAGTGTGTGAAAACCAGAACACATACAAACAAGGCTCCTGTGCGGTGAAGCGTTAACTACTGTATTTCAGCAGACTTAAGAGACTGCAAAACAAGCGTATTGTGAAGGGAATTTAAAAATACAATATTTTGCACTGACTTGCTCAACACACAAAACTGATAGGTAATGCAGGAATCAAACCAAAGCAAAACATCTGTTGCCATTCAAATAAACAATGCAGTGTACAATACGACGTGTACTTCATGCAATGAATCAATGATAAACCCATCAGCTTTAAAGTGCCTGTGACAGCATAAAAAAAATCTAAAATCGCATTGTTATGTGAACTAAAATCATATTTTGAGACAATTTGACTATATACAACAATTTGGCAAAGCGCAGATGACGACAAATTAGTCTTTTAATCTGCCGTTTAGAACCGCCTGTCATTATAGCGCTCTAGCGTCCCCAGCTGGATGATGACGTTGGCAGGGTCACAATTTCATCGGATTTAGTACTGAACCCATGTAGGGGGAAGATTCAGAATGAGGAAAATATGACAGCAGCAGAATGTCATGATTGTTTCACTCTCTTTACTCCAATATTTTTACAGGCTATTCTTTTGATCTAAGTATTTTTCCCCAAATGCTAAATAAATGGTATGGTCATGACAAATAACAGTCTTATGCTAAATGGAATATGAAATATTCAGAATGCATTTATTCACTACGACATGGCAAAATTACTCCATCATGGTCAAAACTGTCGACTTCTTGCACCTCTCGAACGGTATTTTATGCCACCGGAGTTAGTCCGGCTTTTGTCATTTCCCTGCCCCGGCTTCGGAGAGCGTAAAAAACCAGGAGGCGTGACAGCTAGCTGACATGTTAACCCGAATCGAGCGGCGTTTCCAAGTCTTCTCGCCTTTTGAAGCAAAATATTACACAAAACCACCCCTAACATGTTACATGGCGGCGGGATTGTCTTCACCGATCGGCAACCCCCCGGCGGTGAGCAAGTTACAGCTCGTTGTTCCCCTGCTGGGGGCAGGAGAGCTATTTTGCCGGGGAAGCAGCTGGAGAATGAAAGCCGGACAAACCGGCTGACGTCGGAGCGGGACGCTGCTCGTGGCCAAGCCGAGGAAAGCGCATTCTTGGCAGGCACGCGAATAGGACCAAGCGGGCTGGATCGGCCATCCAAAGCGGCCGAATTCGGAGCGGCGCACTGCTCTTAGCCAAGCTGAGGAAAGCGCATTCTCAGCGAGCACGCCTTTATCGTCGGCGGTGTGGCCTTCTCGGTGGACAGGGAGTATTTTCACCCACAAAATGCAAGCCATCTCCTAATCAAAACGTGTGCCATAATCCCAGTATTTGACATCATTTATAACGCTTCCTAGTTGTTGGACTTGTTTTGGCCATTATCCGCAGTGAAGGGGAACTTTTTGAAACCCCAAAAGGCTCCCTGGTGCAGCAACAAAATCCTGCAGCACATAGGGCTGGCGTGATGCGAAAAATAAACAAAATAATCTGCAAAATAGGCTGAATCCGCAGTCGTTCTGCATATGGTAGTATGTGCTGTATACTGAAAATGATTATCCTGTTGACGTCACATTCGCAGTCTTCGTCAATCCAGGAAGTCCTTCATTTTCATGTCGCGGGAATCAGATAATTGAATAAATATATCGATCACTTCCACACACATCCAAGTTTTGACTGAAAATAAACCGGGGGGAGGGGGGGGGGGTTCAAAGCAATATTTGGTGGTTTGTTGTTTTTTGTTTTATAATAATTAAACATAAGAATGTCCTTTTTTTCTTCCAAACTTTTTCCCCAACACCAAAAAACAGTGAATTATTACTTTCTAAAAAGCTAGGGTTGTAATAACTACATAGCTTGATTTTACAACAATCTAGATTAAAAGTAAAGGAAATTACCAATCCCATTCATCTACGCAGACGGCTTCGTTCTTTAATCTTTCCACTGTGGCAAGAAAAATACACACTATATACACTGGTAAAAAGAAGCACCTCACATGAAATTGCTGTAAAAAATATGCAAGATTAGTAAATACCACTCTTGGTTCAGAAACAAACTATCATTCAGGTTTCATACAATGGTGCAAATATTATATTTAATTTGAAACCAAATTAAACTAAACTAGTGCTCCACATCTACGTATGTGCATGTGTTGTGGACCCTTCCGTTACTTACAAGTGTTTGTTTTGTTTGCTTTACTTGAATTAAATGAAACAAGCTCGATACATCCAAATAATATTCTAACAGCTGATCACCAGTATTATCTACTCTCAATGTGTTTTCTTCAGTCAGAAAAGTAATAGTTAAAAAAGTTTAATCACGATAAAAAGTGCACTAATTAGGGGTGCAATAAATAAAAAAAGGAAACCACTAATTGTAATGTTAGTTCATTGTTCATTATGTTTCGTCATTTGTAATGTTTGTTTTGTTTTTCAGTTTTGCTAAACACACAAGTGCACTTAGTGCACTTTTTATCGTCACTTTTATCGTCCCAATTCATACGGCTGACGTCTCAAGCCTTACTCCTTATTGCTCCGTTTGAAGGGCCAAGGGGCAGGGGTAGAAAAATAGAAATGGGACTGGGCCGACGTGCCCCCCTGCGGTGCATCGGTAATGGCCCTATTTACAAAACAAAGGCCCCAAAAAGGGGCAGTTTTGGGGATGATCGCAGGATGTCCCAAAATGGGACACCACGGTACTTCTAGTGTTAAATATGCCACAAGGTGTCAATGGCGAGTTTTACATTAATCAGGGATCAAGCTAATGAGTGCGTTTTTCACTTGACTGACACTGTAGTTTCTTTAATCCACAGTGGGAGAGAGAAAGGACACAGACATTCAGATTCGTAGCTCTGACCGCGCCGTTTATTGGCATAAGCTTCGGCAATTCGGCAACTCTTTCACAACAAACATACGTACCATATAGTGAAAATACTACAAAACTAATTCTCATATATCTCAAAAAATGTCACCAAGAAGAAAAGTGCTTCAATCTGTATTACTGATGCCCTATTTTCACAGAGTTAGTACAACAATGCAAAGAGAAATGACATTCACAGTCAAAATAGATGCGCAAAATACACATAAAACTTACTCAGACTTTGGTCAAACTATATTTAAACATTTTAGCAACTCCTTTAGCTCAACAAATACACTGGATGGCAATATTTAGTCACAATACACAACGTATGATGCTGGGAGCCATTTTCAGGAGTCTTGTCAAGACAACACTCAAATGAACGTGAACCACAATAGACCCAGTCTAAAAAAAAAACAAAAAAAAACAGGGAGCTAAGGCGTCAGTCGAGGGACAAAACACACTCATTGGCTTGATGTCTTATTAATGTAAAACTCGCTATTGAAACCTTGTGGTGTGGTGGCTTCAACCTTACATAGAGTGACTGTGAAGTACGGCAGCGTGGCCCTGCGACGTCACCGCCCTGTGACGTCAACAACAATGGCGAGCTACTAGTTTATTTTTTTATTTAAAATTTTACAAAATTTTGTAAAACGAAAACATTAAGAGGGGTTTTAATATCAAATTACTATTACTTGTACTAACATTTATCTTTTACGAAATACATGTCTTTTTATCCTTGGTTCCCTTTAACATATTTATTTCAAGCGATACATTAGTACCATTTTTTGTGGTTAATGGGACACCCCACAGCGAAAATCGAAAATCCGCAAAATAGAAGAGGAGTTTATTTACATAATTTATTTATCTATTTTTTTTATTTTGGGTGTGTTCATTGTGTTTTAACAGCATTCAACAGCATTTAACAGCATTGGTAAGAGATACATTTAAGACAAAAAAACAAACAAACAAACAAAAAACTTATATGTACAGCATATGTGCAAAAACACACCCCCTTAAAACTAGTTAAATTCCCTTGTTTTCAATGTAAATCTACTAAAAATAGTGAAATTTTCTGCCAGTGCTTCAAGTAAATTCTAACTCATATTTCTTAGATCACTCACTTAGATTTCTTGAAATAATCTTATTTTCAGCTAGCAATTTTTCTTATTTCAAGAAATAGGTTTGGGTAAGGAGGTGTTTTTTGCAGTGTAGCAACTGCCTGGCAATTTTATCCAATTAAAAGCCTAAATAAAGCCATTGACTAAAAGCTAAGATCAGTATACTGTAAGTGAATTCAAACTCTTGACTCTAGTCAGGGCTTCCAAAGGAATCTGTTTCTACTAATCTAATGTTTCTTTCCTACATGTTTTTAATTGCATGCATGTTTTGTCTTCATTTAAATTCCTTTAATGATTTATATATTTTTTAAGCTGGTCCACTGCTGTTTTTGCAGAAAAGCGGCATTGGCGTTAAATGAATACGCTCTTCTATCCTATTTATAGAAGCTCCTGAGTGAAAAGTTGTTCTCATTTGTCTCTGTCTAGATTTATCTCTGTCCAATGATGTCTTTTTTTTTTTCCCAAAGACCCATGAGACTAATTAGCAGATGGCGTGAATGGAGAGGAAATTAGGGAGGCATGACAAGAGAAATGGCGGAAGAATTGTTTTTCAACTGATTAGATGCATAAAATTGCACTGCAAATTTATAATGTCTTAATAAGAGTATTTTTCCTAAATACCGTCAAATAATTTTCTCCATCTTGTTTTGAGTGTTAAAGACTAGATAGCACTCATTTGTAAGATTATTCCACTAACCTGAAGTAAATATTAGTATTTGTTCTTTTTTAGCCCAAACATCAAAAAGTTTTCACCTGGATCAAAAAAAGAGCTTTCAAAAAACTTTTTGAACAACATCTGTTCTTAAATTATGAACATTTCTGACACATTTACTTTTCAAATATACCTTGATATCACTTTTATTGACAAAGTTAATCTCAAACTTCCAAACAGAACAGATTTTTTTTTAATGTTAAAACAATAATCAAGTATTTCACAATTTAACTGAGTGATTCTGTTGCTTAGAACGAGTGATTTAAGCTTTTTTTAAAGGTGTAATTTCCTTAAATTACTGCTTACAATAAGTTAGTTATTTTTACTTATTCTACACAAAATGTTCCTTAAAATGAGTGCGTAAAGCTTCTTTTCATATTAAAAACACTAATTTATTGTGTTAAATAAGTCTGTTAAGTTTATTTTCAGGTTAATGAAACACCTAGCTATTTTTCTTGTTTTAAGATGTCCGAGTAATATTTACTTGAAGCACTGGCAGATAATTTCACTTGTTTGTAGTAGATTCACATTGAAAACAAGAGAATTTAACTACGAAGTTTTAAGGACTTTATTTTTTATATTTAATATATATATATATATATATATATATATATATATATATATATATATATATATATATATATATATATATATATATATATATATATATATATATATATATATTATTTTATATTACTATTTCTTCTTATCAAGCCCATACATCTCAAAGTTGGTCCTCTTTCACCTCAATCAAGAAAAAATGCTTTCAAATAATGTTTTAAACAAGATTTACTCTAATTCTATTCTAATTCTGACAAACAAGCTTTTTTTTAAGATCAAGTATACAAATATATTATTTTTTACTTTATATTATTTTCAGATAGATTTCATGAAATTAGAAAAAAGTGAAAAGTGAAAAAAGTAAGTAAAATTGACTTGAAGCACAGTTAGTTTCACTTATTTCTAGTAGATTTACATTGAAAACAAGGGATTTTTTTGATGTTTGCCATAATTCATGAAATAAAAAATATAAAATTACAAGAATTATAATTAGGTTATAAAATAATAGAATAACAAGAATCAGTTTGAGCAAGGGATTCATACCTAATTTGATAATACCAAACAATATTTAGAGGGTTTTTTTCCAACTTTAAAAAAAAAAAATTTGTTCAAACTAATAATTCACACCATCGAAACAATACCATAAAAAACACACGAGGAATGCAAAAAAGCACAACAAAAAACAATTATTATTAACCACCAACTTCACGTCCCTCCCCCCACCTCCTTCCACCCCTTTATCCTCCATAAACACAGAATCACAGTCCACAGCTTGATCAGGTGAACCTCATATTAGTTTCATCTTCTCATACCTGTCAACCCGTGGCCGTTGGCAATCTTACAAATAGTGACGTATGCCCTTACAAAATAGTGACTAATCTTACAACGTTTTATGGAGCATGCAATATGAAACAAAAATAAAACTTTTTTTTTTTTTTTTTTTTAATAATATGAATTTACTAGTAATATTGTCACATATAACCCGGTGCAATAAAAGAACAATTAATAACTTCAGCTACATCATGGTTACTAAAATGTAACAATGACTTTAGTTATAATTGTATTTAGCACTTTCCATCATGTCTTTAGATGGCTGCACTTCATGGCACTTCAGCTCGCAATTCAGTTTGAGTTGAAGGTAGTTCGTTATTAAGTCCAATTATAAATTAAAATGGTCAACTGATAAAATTAACTTACCGAGGCAATCTTTGAGTCAGGGAACATTTCTTTTGCTAATTCTGAGAAGTGATAAGCAATAGTTGCAGGCAAATTGTGTTCGGCAACAAATTGACAGAATAAAATCTCCGCTTCCGTCACAGCATCCGATGAGTGCGTGGTTTTGTTTTGCGGTAAAAATTGTTCATTGATAGGCTTGTAGCTTTTTATTCTGCAGACTGCATCTTTATAACCTTTTGTCTCAAAGTGCTTTCTGAGATCGCAGAATTCTGATGCTGAAACTTTAATGTTCAATCCACACGGCACGCAAAATGAATACTGTGGTCCAGTGTTGTTAATCTTTTTATAAAAAAGTAATTAATTGCAGTTACAAATTACTTCTCCCAAAAGGTAATCGAGTTAGTAACTCATTACCTGAATGTAAGAGCAATTAGTTACTTTGCAAATTAACTGGTTTTCCTTTTCATGTTTTTTTTTTTTTTTTACATTCCCAAAAATAAAACAAAAACAACAAAAAAAACCACATAATTCACACTATGTGAGGTTCAAAGGGTTTTTGGGACAGCCGCCCTAGCCCAATTCTTTACCCTAAACGTAACTAGACACAGGGGTATTGTGGATATTGTGACAACTAGATAGTAACCTTTGCTATGTTTGGAAGTCATTTAATGTTATGAATCAACCGTTAACAGTTGTTAAAATTAAAATCGTTATTGCTTTGGTTCCCTTCTGTCTACTTTCGACATGTGAAAGTTTTAAAACTGTTTCATCATTTATAGATCGATTCAAGTAAAGAGTTTGCCAATTTAGGAGTATTTTAGAGAAGTTAATTAGGTGCGCTAGGAAGGTTCTCTACAACAGAGCCTTTCGGAGAAGTGTACTGCTTTAACATGGCGACTGTTTACCAACGCCGGCAAGTGTATCATTTCGCATCTAGTTCATAAACATGTGATATCTAGCGTGGCATCATGTAGGCGTAGTTTGTAGGCTGTCGGCTACAGTCGGGTAATGTTGAAGCCACCTAGCCTAGCATCGCGTTTGCAACGGCGTCACAACTCCCTCTTTCCGACTCTCGCTCTTCTCTCTCCGTGTCTCGCAGACTTTTCTCGCGTCATTCAACCAACGTAGTAACGCAAAGTAAGGCAAGCCTTTATATGCTCAGTAACGGTAACGGCGTTGCAAAGATGAGAAAAGTAATTAATTAGATTACTCACTACTTAAATAAAATAACGCTGTTATACTCTAAAGCCGTTATAAACAACACTGCTGTGGTCCTTTCAATTACGCTTTTATCCATCCAGTGTACTCAACCAGTTTGTGTCTCCCATTCTGGTGGGAAACAGTTTTTCTTTTCTTAAGAGCTGGTTCATCCATATCTTGATCACGTTTGTATCAACTTTGTCGACTGCGAGTCACGAAATGGTGGCGGAAGTACAAGTGCAATCATGTGTTTGGGAGAAGCAGACGCTAAGCTCAACGCGCAATTCTCGCGAGCAAACGACTACAGACTCATTCGGTCCATTGTCTCGTTCCCGAAACGGTGACAAAATCCGAACGGGGAAAGAAAAACTTAATGCACGAAAAACGTACAGATTTTGAACGTCAGGCGTACACATTTGAACATCAGTGCTGACTTGTACAAATTATGCTGAAACCGTACAACTTGACATGTATGTCTTCTGGACATAGAGTAACTAATAAAAAGTGCCCACAAGTCCTGAAAAATACATTGTTTGTCCTTCAAAATGTATATCATGCCTTCTAGAGGTATTATTGGTAGCATCTGATTCATCTAATGTTTAATAGAAGGTCCATGATTCGATTTCCACACTAGAGCAATACATTTTTTTACCATTGTTAAACCAAGATTAATAAGTGTCTGTTCATGTTTATTGTAATTATGTTTTTCTGGAAACAATCCCAAAAAAACAAAAATGAGTGGAATGTCTTTTAAAATCACTCTCTCCAAAGTCCTTTTTAACCACATCCCAAAATTTCTTAACTTCTCCACATTATCATCCACAGTGAAACGGTACCTTTTCCTCCTGTACATTCAAAGCAGGTATCAGGATTATTTTTATTACATCTGTTTAGTTCTACTAGTGTTATGTATGTTCTCATTATCCACTTGTATTGAATAAGTCCCAGCTGTTGGTTCATGTATTTGGTTTGAGCATTTACACACAATTTAGCCCATTCCCTTTCTGTTCTATCATAATCCAAGTTATGAATCCATGCCCGCATTTTGTCCTTTGAATTTTCAGGAGAATTGAACATTAGAATATTATGCAACCTCGAGATAGCTCCACTCCAAAGAATGTCTTTAGTCATCAAATCTTCTAAAAAGGAGAAGGGAGTTGTGAGGAGATCAATATTTTGATTTGTTTTAATAAAACTCCTTAATTGCAAGTATTTCAAAAAGTGTTTCCTGTCAAGTCCACATTTCAATCTTAATTAATCAAAAGACATCATGATATTTGTGTCAGAAATATAAAAGTCATTCATTGTTTTAAGTCCCTTTAAGTGCCACAATTTAAATATAGCGTCCGCCCTCCCTGGAATATATAAATAATTTCCCCAGACTGGACTAAACCGGGATAACGAATTTGGTTCTCCTAGGTATTCTTTGGTTTAATGCCATATTGTTATCAGGTTTTTCAAAATTGGGTTTTTGGTCTGCTCGAGCATCCTTTTCCTCAAATAAGAGTATAGATATAAAAAGACTGGCATCTTAAGATTCCAAAAATAAAACATGATGGATCTCAGTTGAGTTGCTTGATAGTACCAGTTCAGGTTGTGGCATGTTTAGAGTTTAAGATCATCCTTCATCCAAAAACAGAGATTTTAGAGGTTTAAAGTAATTAAACTTAACATGTGGCAAAGAGATGATTGCCAAAGGCAAGCTGATTTCATGGATTTCTCCTTAACTGTTTTACAAACCAAAGAATTGAACTGCTTTTCATCACTCAAAGGTATGTTTTTTCCACCCTTAACTAATGTCTGGCAGTGAATGTGTTGTTCGTTTGTAGATGGATTACAGTATATGCCTGGGAGGTGAGTCTTTTTACATGAACACTAACTCAGTTGATTTGTGAGATCTAATCTATTTGTCTTTTATGTTACTTCAGATGATAGTGCTTCATTCAGATTGGTTTGCTCTGGAACTTCAGCCAGCCAAGCTATTTATCCATGGGTTTACATGGTAAATATGTTAATTGTCTGACTGTTTCATAACTGTAAGGTGCAAGTGCAGACAAAGACAAATCATTGACTTCATAATGATATTGACGGGACACGGGGCGCCTGGCCAATTAATAGGGGTCCCGCATTGTTGGGGTGGCCGTCAAAGCTGACCAAGTGGAATCACAGACAAAGAGCTTTTTTTCGTTGAAAATTCTTGTGAATAAATGCTTAAATCCCTTCTTTATAGATATGGACGTAAAACAGTCTTGATTCTTGGTTAAAAGCAAAAAACCCCCCCCCCCCCAAAAAAACCGTGCAGTTAGCATTTATTTTTCGTAAATATGTCGAAGTACAATGCTAGTCTGTTAGTGAATGGAGCTAGCGGCCGCCTAATGTACAGAGTATATGTATGTAACAGAGCTTTTCCGTGAAAATTATTGTAAATAAATGCTTAAATCCCTAAATTCTTTATAGTTATGGATGTAAAACAGTCTCGATTCTTGGTTAAAAGAAAAAAAAAAAAAAAAAACATTTATTTTCCATAAATATGTTGAAGAATGATGCTAGTCATTTAGACAACGTGGCAGCCTTACAACAAAGAGCTTTTTACGTTGAAAATTCTTTTGAAAAAAAGAATACCTTGAATCTTCGAACAAATCAGCACTGAGACAATCCTTCCTGTTTGTATGCGGTACAGCTTTCGTACTTTTTCAACATAAATCCGGCGTTGGATCGCTGAATGTGTCGCTGCGACCGACTGCGAATACCTGAAGCGGATTGTGGAATGGCCCCCTCCCTGAAGGCGTGGCACAGTGAAGGTCGAATCTGACCTGTCAATTTCATTATGAAGTCTATAGACAAATTTTGGCAAATGGCAGGAAACTACTACGCTTACATTATATTGTGTTCAAAGTAGCTACAGCAGTCCCGTTTTAGTACATGCACAAAGACATAAGACAAGTGGATGGGCAAATGTGACAGACTGTTAACTGTCAAGTCAGATTTTGAAACTGTCAGAACATTTACGGATCACGATGCAATTAAGAAACCTAGTCAGCCCAAGTAAACCGGGGTGAGAAAAGGTTATATTCTTTATCAGAGCAAAATTTGAAGATGGTTCATAGAGAGAGAGGATAGGATATGCCTTTCTCCAGCATCTTACAGTCCTATTTTGGCTGCATTTCATGAGCGTTATGTCACATTTTGTCACAGTTCTCAGGGTAAGATCGTCCCGAAAGGAAGTTCAGTAGCATTTTTGTCACATTCAATCACGGCGCACCCCACTGTTAAGACGGTTTACGGGTCTTGCGCGAGTTGGCGCTTTGCATTCTACTATAGTCTGACAAGACGTGTTTGCAATGAGAGAGGATGTAAATCCAAGCCCAGTGGGGGAACTTTATTCCCGACTGCTGTGACTAGAAACTTGCCCCATAGCTGCCTGGCATCCACGTTTCATCTGTTGATAGGCCTAATAGTGTGTGAAAAATGTGTCGGGTCTTGATTCGAATGTGAGGAAACTTGAGGGACCCTATCAGAATGTGATGGCCAGGAAAAAGACATACTGCCACGCCTAGTTGACCGTGGGCCAAACCACAAGGAGTATTTGAGCCTCTGGGACTCGCCACGTCAATCGTAGCACCTCTGTCGCGACTGACGAAGCGTACCAAGTAATATAACTAGGGTGACCATATTTTGATTTCCAAAAAAGAGGACACTCTGCTAGGCCTTGAGATACCTAAATTTTACTCGAAGTTCACTCAAAGATGCCTTATCACTTCAATATATTTCAAAGTGTGCTTCCTCCGTCTGGGTCAGAAAATTCAGTTGGATTGATACTTTTTACTCCATATAATCAGTCACCATCGTCATCATTACACAGAAACTAATAGCTAAATATTTTATTAATATATTGCAGACACATGGAAGTGTAGTCCAGTCACTACACACACACAGTAGGCAATGTGACAACTAAACATTTTTAGAAATGACCATCAATACAATTGTCATTGACAAATTGTTATTCCCACTCAATTATTATCCTCATTCAACGTTCTAGATTGCACGCAAACAATAACCGAAATAAACTGACGATTCAACAATTCAATTCAATGTTTCCAAACGCAGCAGTTCAAATTACATTTCCCATAATACCTAGCGTGGCTTTGCTCACTGACAAATACCCTATTAGCGAGCAAAAGCCGTGGCAAAAATAAAATATTGCTATAAAAGTTTACAATCATTGGCAGCACAATAACACGACACCAAACGGGATTTTACAGATGACACCAGTACAAAGCTTCGACAGAAGTCAACAGTTGTCGAAAGGTTGATTTAGCAAGTGTTCATAACGAAAGCCTGTGAGCACCTGGGGTGACGAAGCTTTGTTTGGGAATGACACCATGATATAGCCAGTCTGTGACTGCACACGCAAATTACTATCCGAAGTAGAATAAATATATTTTCGACTTCATTACTCTTTTGGGTACATGAGCATTTGATTACTATACCTATTGATCTTTTTAAAAGTCTTAACAACTGGGCAGGCTCTCTTTGAACACGTCACAGGCAGTACAGTACCGTAGTATTCTGTGCAAAGCGTCAGTCCATTTCAACACTCTAATTCAGGGGTCCCCAAAGCCCGCCTCCACATTTGGTCCGGCCCCCTGAACAATACCAGAGAGCATTTTTTTTTTTTTTTTTTTTTTTTTCTCAATAGTGTTATTTATTTCCTGGCCTTTTTCTGTGAAGAACTCAAAGAGGGTTATTTGGTTATTATATATTTAATTAATAGTGTTATTATTGTCATTATATTATATTATTATTTTTATTTTATTTACTTTTGTTCCGTGAAGAATCCAGAAAGGGTTATTTGATTGTGGCTTTCTGAAAAACAATCATTTTTTACATTTAGGCACTCCTGCAATCGTCACACTTTGTCTGTTACAAACTGACCCCGGCCCCTCATCAGAGAAGGGAAAAGTTATGTGGCGCTCACAAGAAAAAGTTTGGGGACCCCTGCTGTAATTGGTCCCGTGAAAAATAAAAACAGGATATTTTCATGAATTAAAAAAAACCCACAGGATGCCACGGACAATATGTAAAAAGTGGACATGTCCGGGCAAAAGAGGACGTTTAGTAACCCTAGAGGTGTGTCCAACAACTAGCGCAAACATAGCACAAACAAATGGCACCCCTTCGGGTCTATTATGCAGTAAATTTGGGGGCTTGAGATATTAATTTTGAGTGATGACGTGACTCACAGCCCACCATTTACTGCAAAATGTGCTTTAGAATGAAACTCAGGCAATGCACCACTTTCATAATAAACTCAGGACATACTTATAAACAGTGAATGAATAGTGAAATTAATAAAAAGTCAATGATAACAACAACATGTTTGTCCATTATGTGATTATGTGCACATAACAAATAACAAAAAGACCCTGGTCATTGAGGCCTGCCTTCTCTTTTTCTTTCCCTTCATCATTATTATTGGTTGTATCAGACCCACCCTTTGAATTCCCTTTGCAGTCTCCCATTGTTATTGAATTCTTTCTCAATCTTGTACTTCCTTCTCTGTGGCATGTTGCATCCTGTGGAGTTTATCTGTCAATCAAAAGCTTCCCATTGTTGAAAATGGTCTGTAGCAACGGGTTGTTGCTAGGCTTAGATGGGATAGACAATAGAGGGAGATTTCGACATAATGAACATTGAGTTGAATATACTAAGCATATTATACATTGTCTGCACTGCTTATCCCACTAGGGTTGCAGGTGCGCTCATCTTGTCGTATTGACAACAGTGACTTGCATTAAAAATTTGAGCTCTTTATTAAATTATGGCTATGCCTGTTTGATTGCAAAATTAGAATGGGTGCCTAAGTTATAACATTTCACAAATAAATGAATTAGAGTTTCATAGAACATGAAGACTCATTATCACTTTCAGACCTCTGTCCTGATTGTGAAACCAAAACGCAGTCAATAATAATAACCCACTCAAAAACAAATTGCTTATCCCCCTCCCCCAACCATCCATAAAATTATCAGAGAAAGCTGTGTTTTATACTAAATTAGTTGTGTCTGGCATGGCAAGCCCTTATTAGAACATATTCTAGCTATTCCTGAGCCACTTGAAGACCAGTGGTGGAATGTACTGAAGTAAAAGTACTTTGTTACTGTACTTCAGTACATGTTTGTTTATCTGTACGTTACTTGAGTACAAATATAAAGTGTCACTTTTTACTTTTTCTTCACTACATATTACGGCATGTATCTGTACCTTTTCGTCCACTGCTTTTCAAATTATCACCTGCGTTACAAGTTACTCTACTTTGTTTTCTTTTTTTTTCCTAATTCTGACTTGAGAGTTTGGTTTTCATGCCTCCGACGCAATCGGTAAGCCCCGTGCAACTATATAATTGTGCCCTAGAGGCAGCAACAAGAGTCCAAGCAAGATTAGGCAGGTGAACAAGATATCAACCAATAGAAACCTACATTGAGAGCAGATTGACTTCAGATGGGTGCTGCACACTTTTGTACAGTAGGTGGCGGTATGCACATGATATTGGCTTGCAATCCGACAAAGTTTTGGAGTTTGTTAAGCATCTGTTCACAGTGCAGTTAATTTTATTGCTTGTTTTTTCCAATCTGTACAATTTAAAATAAAACAGCAATCAATTAATTTTCTGCTTCTTTCTTTGAAAATTGACTCAAATCTCAGTATGAATGTATGTATGTGTGTATGTGGTGAAGTAAACATCCAAGATGCTTCGCCACAAGCTTCAACTGCTGGAACTACACTGAAAATGGTAATGCGGATTGCTGTCTGCAGTGGTGATCCTTTTGAGCTTCCACTCCTCTGGAACGCTCCAGCATCATCAGCAGGCATCTCAGGGTCTTAGTTGTTTTGCCGCTTAACACCTCGCCTGAGTGGGGCAGCAAAGACAATTGGGCAATTTTTTTCTTAGATACTTGTACTTTTACTTAAGTAAATTTATGCATCTGTATCTGTACTTTTACTTAAGTAAAAAAAAAAAAAAAAAAAGTCAGTACTTCATCCACCACTGTTAAAGACAGAAAACATGCTTGGAGGTTTCCTTAACAAGTCCTCTCAGTACAATGACTTATACAACTGCCTTTCCGCCACAAAAGTGACATCAGCAGTGACACCTCAGCTGACGTTGACAGTCAGCAGGAGTCGTGACAGCATATTAAAACATGATGGCGAGTTGATGCCTTCTTTGCTAAATTGCTCGTATTAGGAATTGTGAATTATCATTCAGGCAAAGGAGCCGTGACTTTGAAGAAGTGGCAAAAGAAACCCAAACATTCTCATGTGCTGTTATCTAACACAGCGTACAATGTGTTTGAGTACAAGATACTGACACAATGGAAGAATTCACCTACAGATTACATGAAGATGGCAAGAAAAACATTCTCCAAGGGCATGATGTGAGAGTCATGATGGACACTTGCTGTAAGTGTGTGTGTGTGTGTGTGTACTTGTGTTTGTAAATCTTTAAGTGACAGAATCAGCACACCAGCTTTATGACCCTGCTCTGTGCTGGGCTAATCCATCATTACCTTGTCATCAAACTTCCTCTTTTTACTAAGCAATATTTTTTTGCCATCACATACAAATTCACAGTAATAATCATGTTAATATATACAACAGTATTTACCATTTTAAATGTAGCATTTACCACATACAGCAGGAATGGCAGTCAGAGGCTTTCCATTATCAGAGGCTCAAAATAAATTGCCAAAATCGAAGAAATTATTCTAAATACAATCATTTAAAGTCATGCTTACAGTACATGTCAATGGTCGCTTTAAAGTGCCTATGACAGGATAAAAAAAAGTCTTAAATAGCATTATTATGTGAATTAGAACCATGTTTTTGAGACTATATACAACAATTTGGCAAAGCGCAGATGTCGACAAATTAGTCATTTAATCTGCGTTTAGCCACGCCTGTCATTTTAGCGCTCTAGCGTCTCCAGCTGGAGGATGACGTTGGCAGGGTCACAATTTCAGCTGATTTAGAATCCAGCCCATTAAGAGGGAAGATTCAGAATGAGGAAAATACAACACAGAGCAGCAAAATGATTGAAAATGATTGAAATCATTGTTTCAATCTCTCTACTCCAATATTTTTACAGGATATTCTTTTATCTAAGTATTTTTCCCCAATTGCTAAATAAATGGTGTGGTCATGACAAATGACAATCTTGTGCTAAATGGAATATGAAATATTCAGAATGCATTTATTCACTACGACATGGCAAAATTACTCCATAATGGTCAAAACTGTTGACTTCTTGCACCTCCCGAACGATATTTTATGTCAATGGAGTTTGTCCGGCTTTTGTCATTTCCCTGCCCCGGTCTCGGCGAGCATAAACAAACCAGGAGGCGTGACAGCTAGCCGACTTGCTAACCCGAACCGAGATGCGTTTCCACGTCTTATTCTTGCCTTTCGAAGCGAAAAATCACACAAAACTACCCTGGAACATCTCACATGGTGGTGGGTTGTCGATTGTCTTCGCCTATCGGCAAACCTCCCCCAGCGGCGAATAGTTTACAGCTCAACATTCCCCTGCTGGAGGCAGGAGAGCTGGTTTGCCTGGGATGCAGCTGGAGAATGACCGCCGGACAAACCGGCCGACAGCAGAGGAGAGCGTACCTGCCCGAGCCCAACCCGAGTATAGTGGTCTATTGCCTGTGTTCTGCCAAAATTTGCACCCTTATAATAATTTTCTCCCAAAGCTGTTGTGGCCGTGAATAAACCCCTCTTTTCCATTCAGTTGGACTCTCAATGCGTAAATCAATGCTTAACTGCATGGCGAAGACGCAAACAGTGAGAGCGCGGCGTGCAGTTGTTGTGTGCAGCTAATATGTCAGGATGTGTCTGAGGAGAATTTTTCCATGATGAAACGTAAGTAAATATTCCTTTAAGGCTGGGCGATATGGCCTTAAGTACGTATCACGATAAATTGAGCAGATTTACCTCGATAACGATAAATGACGATAAATTCGCCCAAGCAAACTGTTTTATAATTTGAAAATTTGAATCAAAGCATGGAATACAAATTAACAGTTTCTCGTTAAATTTATTTACCAGCTTTCAATTTAACAATTGCACATGCAGTCTAAACATTAAGTATTAAAAAAAAATCTTGTAAACAATAAGAATTCTTGTGTGAACATTTATAACAGCTTGTATGACTTGAAAAATATCATCACTTGAATTTCATTAAATTCATTCCGCATTGTTATACACTAGATAGTGGCATACGTTTAGATATTTAGAATAGATACAAATACGACACATCCACCCGCCCCCGAGAAATTATACTTAATTAAAAAATAAAATGTTTCACAAACCTTTCCTTTCTTTTATTCGGCTCAATTATTTACATCTTATGATTTTGGAAATCCTTACAGTATGCAATAAATAATATTCCTGTTCCCAAGCACTGTGCTTACTGTACTGTAATTTTTACAAAAAATAAACAATACATAGTTACTCCCCGTCATCTAGGACGAGCCACTTACAAGACTAGCACTGTCGTGTATTACAAATACTGCTTTGAACACATCTTCACAGACAAAAGCAATTACACAGGCTTATAGAGGTCAACTTTAATTGTGTAAATCACACTTAATGACGACACGATGTCCTGGTTGAAATAGACGACATCCACTTAATTCTATTGAAGATATGTAATGCTGAGGCAATTTGTCAATTTTACTTTTAAAAAGAAACGTGCACTGTTTATCCAGTAGATGGGGCTCTTGCAGTGTGTCAAACAGTGATTCAATTTAGGGCAATTGTCTTAAAAGTGGTTCATTGTTTCAGAAAGCCTCGGTTTTTCCATCCCTATCTGGAACCCGTCAAGAGTTTACTTAATGTCGGGTGAAAGTTTGGCGAAGCTAACTTAAGCCCGACTTCATCCCGTTTACTTGTAGCGTTAGCCGCTAGCGTTAGCAGCTAGCGTTAGCCTACCGGGCTTCTGTTTGATTGGCTTCCTGAAAACCATGTGACTCCAAACGTAAGCTCACTGTCTGCTTTCTTAAAGGGGAATGAACATAGCCGAACAACACAGAGTCAAAGCGGGATGAAAAGACTATATTTTCTTCCTTTATTAAATTACCGCATTTACCGACATGGTCAAAATTACGTCGGTCATCGTGAAGAATTTCGGTAACGGTAAATTTTCGGTTTACCGCCCTGCTCTACTTTATTTAAAAAAAAGTTTGTAGTGTTTGCCTTAAGACTAGTTAAATTCCCTTGTTTTCAGTGTAAATCTACTAGAAATAAAAGAAAATGTCAGCACTTAGAGTAAATTTTACTCATTTAGCTATTTTTCTAATTTCATGAAATCTGTCTGAAAATAATCTTAACAGAGTTATTTTTAAGTAATACATTTGTATGCTTGAATCTTTATAAAAAAACGTGTTCGTAGAATTTGAATAGAATTAGAATAGATATTGTTCAAAACATTATTTGAAAACATTTACTCTTGATTTAGGTGAAAATGACCAACTTTTAGATGTATGGGCTTAAAGGGTATGTAGTGCCCTGGGAAAATTTTAATATTCCATCATTTATCCATAAACGCATGCCTTTTGTATTCATATCATGCCACTTCATGTAATTACACGAGAAAATGAGAAAAATTTGGCTCATTGTCAAGCTAAAACGACCGGCACCCGAGATCTGGCAGATTGTGTGCGTGACGTCACGACAAGTGAAGAGAGTGCCACCGGCCACTAGGGGGTCACCGCCTGTCTGCATCAATATAATTCCTTCTAGTGAGGGGACAATTAGGGGTGTTTTTAGCTGTTTATGCCGATGCATTGTGTTTGTCCTGCACATATTCCAGGTTCCCTCATGAAGGAACACCCCTCGTTGTCAATAAAAGAGCATTCAGAATTGACAGTGAGGGGTGTTTCTTCAACAAGAAAAAGGCTCAGTGCTTTAATACTGAATGGCGGCGATGATGGCAGACAATTTCGTTTCTAGTTTCAGCGACGAATCCGACGTAGAAGGACGTAATGAATGTTCATCTAATGGTGACGAGGAGAGTTACGAAGCTTTAATCGGTGTTTTAGGTTACCAATTTGAGCCCAAACGAATGCCAATGCAGCGTAATGAAACGGTCATTGAGGGGAGCAATGACACTGATGAAACATCGGCAGCAGATCGTGTGGGAAACACCAATGATTTGTTTTGCATTTTTTTTGTGAAGCTGATACACCGTGACTGCAAAATAAAGGAATGCATAGAATAATTATCATTTATTTGCGCTATCATAACTTTTCGCTCTGCCAACAGACACAAATATGAATGGGATCAGAGGATTTGTTTTATATATTTTACGAACGATAATTTATACATGCGTCCAGTCCTGTATCCAATGCGTGACATTTTTTTATTATAAGAGTACTCACTCTGGCCATTTCGAGCTTGGCTGCTCCCCTCCTTTGCTTAGCTTTAGCCTCCTTTACCAGTCATCGTCCTCTTTCTTGATATCTCAGGTGGCTGCACCTGTATGGTCGGCACCGCATCTCCTTTGAGCAGCAATCTTTTAGCAAAACCTGATTTCTCTTGTCCATAGTTCGAGAAGCTTTCAGGTGGAAAATGCGCACCACAGAAAAGCGTGCCGGAAGCTGTGTCTAGAAAATTAGCCCTCTTTGCACGGACGAACTTTACCCATTGTCTGTGTAGTCCAGCTTTTTTTTTCGAGTTCAGGAACTCATGGATACTATATTCCGATAAATAACTATTTGTACACCACATAGCACAGCAGTTTTGAACCATTTTTGTGATGTTTTGGTCAAGCAAACCCCAACGCTACTCTCTCGTCGTTAAAAAACAATGGCACCTGGCTCCGCCTCGACTGTCAATCACTTTTCGTGACATCTCCGCCCCATTCGGCTGTTTCGGGAACACTTTCGGAAATGTTCGTCATTTTCGATCTATTTTCGATAATTGCTCATTAATATGATTGATTTTTTTTGTTAACTTTATCAATATTTGTTATCTTGGCACATAACGGTTCTATTGATGTCTCACACCCCCTTTGCCGCTACATACTCTTTAATAAGAATAAATAGTAATCCTTACGCAAAGTAAGTGGAATATTCTGATGCATTAATCTGAAAACTAGTCTTTAACACTCCAAAAAAGAAAAAATATCTAATTAAGACATGATATATTTGCAGTGTAGTTAGAATTTAGCACGGACATCTTGGCGGTGACAGTACAATGACATATAATACATGTTTTTGGATAGTTATTTTGAGATTTAGGGGGTATCTGGTGGCACTTAAAGAGTTCATTCCAATTTACCGGGAAAATCAGGTTCCGTTGCCAGTTTAGGAACCATTACCGGGAAAATCAGGTTCCGTTGCCAGTTTAGGAACGAAACTCGTTCGTAACCCGGGGACTATCTGTATTCGTTGACTAAGATTCAAACCGGTTGAGTTTTGGCTGACTTAAACAAGAGGAAAACAACACATTTAAAAAAGACAAATAAAAACTAAGAAAAGTAATTATTTTCGTCCAAAATACGAGACAAAAAATAAAGGGCTGCCAAAAACAACAATGCATTCAAGCAAGAAATACTGTTAGGTGCAATACTTCTTTTACCTGTGTTGAATATCATTCATACTGCCTTATTGTATTTCATCATGGCCTGTGTGCCATTCACATTTTTACCTCTGTGGCCATCATTCACTCCACTTGCATTTCTTTCTGACATCCTAATTGAGTCTTATGTTGTCAGCCCTGCAGCGCTCCTCAAAGCTCCTTTTCATGGCTTGGACCAAAGAGTGTGAGTGGGTGTGTGCATGTGAATGATGTGTGTGATGTATGTCCAGCAGTCACTCATGTCCAAATTTCTCTGTGGACTGCTCGTATATCATCCTGCTGTGAGCACTACACAATAAATGGAATGAGGAGAATAAACTGGCTGACGAAAGTTGGCGTGTAATAGAAAAGTAGTTAGAGATAAGAAAATGAATATATTAATCCAAGAAGTGCGCCCTCACTCATGCTTCTCCCATTCTCTTCAGAATAAAATTTTAAATGGCATTCTTTTATCATTCCAATTATTTTGCCCCTTTGAGAATCGAACTCATTGGGAAAGTTTTTCTGTTTGATCAGTTTACATTAACCTTGGCACTCGTCAGTACACACAAACAGTGCAGCCTCTCAGAAGTGTTGTATTTTTCCAAAAAGGCTTCCGGTTGTTCAGTGCAGGCAGTGGGAGTTCACTTTCCACTGAATGGCAGTAGGACTGCGCATATCCAACCGCAGCTAGCAAAGTTGCCTCACTGCCGCGTGGAAGCACCACAGCAGCCCGACAATTTCTCATGCTGCTCACAAATTGATGTGGAAAAGTCTCTCAATATCTAACTAATATTAACCACAAATCAGTCAAGCTAATCACACAGGTTGTTCAACTGGGCTTAAGTCAGGACTTCTGGGAGGCCATTCTGTGCTCTTCTTTCCACAATTGTGAAAGTAGTCCTGGTTTAACCAGACTCTGTGAGAGTCACCCAAATATGTTATTTTATCTGCGCAGCCACCAACCAGTTTTTCAGTCTATGTGTTTCAGACGTACTCCTGCCAGCACTATGTGTCCAGTCTATGATTGTGTTGTGCAGAAAGCCGTAGGCTATATTATACTGCAAATCTATAGAAGACTGTCTAAGGTACCGCCCAATGCTGACAGGCTGAGGAAACGGTCTACATTTCTTGGAGCAGCCACCCTGTGAATTCAAAGCTTGTTTCAGACCCCTACCCCCCATTATAAGAAAGCTAGACAGTTTGGAGGTTGCATTAGGGCTCACATCATATATAGTGAAAAGCCTTGGATTTGTTGAACATCAACTTGAAGTAGCCCTATCACATGAACTCCATTAGAATCACTGAAATGGAGACATCCACTGAAGCAGAGCCGACAAATAGTGGCCGTCGGGTTCCTGAATGTTGTACCAGAAGCTCAAAAGTGTTAATGAAAAATGCAAAATAAGCTGCTGCTTCTTCTTCTTCTTGATATATTAGCTGGCACCACATTGTGCCCGATGCATGCTCATATTTCAGGGTTCCTGCGGGTCCTTAGAAAATCTTTAATTTAAAATCTGGAAAGTCAAGGTCTCAAAATGTCTTAAATTTTATGGAAATTTGCAGTAGGTATTACATTTCCAGACGATTTGTTTAATGCCAGGGAAAATCACTGCAGTCTGCTGTAAAACTTCTAATTTTAGCACTATAAGGTGCACCTGAGTATAAGCCACCACCCACCAAATTTTGACACAAAAATGACATTTGTTCATAGCTATGCCACAGCCGTCCTCACTGTATTATGGGATATTTACACTAAAAGATATTAACCTGTAACACTTTATTTGACGGTGGCATCATGCGACTGTCATAAGACCAAATGAACCACCATGAAGCTTTGAACCAATTGGCTGCAAAGCTTCACGAAGCTTCATTTGGCCATCACTGCTCCCCTGGGGGAGACAGTCAATCTCTGCTGCCACCTGCTGTCAGCATTGTTGTCGTCCCACATGCCTCCTAGCATGCATTGCAGCGCTACAATTGAAAATGACAATCAAAATTCATGTTCTGCGCTAATTAATTCTTCATTTACTGTTCCAGTTGTTTCATTAATTGCTAATTCTGCTATTTGGTAACACTTTATTTGACAGTGGCGCCATAAGACTGTCATTAGAAAATTATAATTATGTTACGACACTGTCATGAGCATTAATGAATGCTTATACCAGATGTCATGAGTGTTATCCGGCAAATTACCTGACTTTTGAGTGGATGTAAAAGAGCCGAGCTGGACATAAACGGGGTTATAATTACATATATAATTTGCTGGATGACACATCTATCATAAGCATTCAGTAATGAATGGGGGAAACCCAGGACTTGAATTTATTTATTCATCTTTGTTGCTTCATTTGCTGTTTCTGATTGTGTATCATATTGCCTCTGCAAAGCCCTTTGAGACAATGTTGTTGTGATCTAGGGCTATACAAATAAAATTGAATTGAATTGAATTAATGCCCATGGTAGTGTTAACCCATTAACCCAAATAAACCAACAAATAAGCCGCACTGGACTATAAGCCGCAGGATTCAAAATGAAGGAAAAAAGTAGCGGCTTACAATCTGAAAATTACGGTATTTGTGTCATTCATGGCCATGCACTAAACACGAGCGTTTGGGATTAATATATGTTATAAAGAACGTTGTCAGCGACTCGCAGCCCAGAAGGTTATGGATATGTTCCCACCAAGAATCGATTTATCGTTTTGAAAGGTGTCACTGTTAAAAAAATAAAGGGGAGCAAACAATAGCTATTAAAAAAAAAAAAAAAAAACACCAGTTAACGTGAATTTTAATTTTATTTTATTTTCTTCAACGTGTCTTAAAATTTTCTTAAAAAGCATTACATTAGACTTTTAAAAAGGTGCAAGAACCCTATATTGGTTTGGCAAAGTGTTTCCATTGCTATGTAGTCGATGTAGAATAAAAAATATTAGAGAAATGAAATAATCTGACAAACACAAATGTCCTTACTTTTGTGCCATGTCTATACTTTTAATAGGTGCAATTACACTCAGAATTTTTTAGCTCTACTAGTACTACATAGTATGCTGCACGATTTAATCAAGAAAGCAATTAACTTCAAATATGAAATATGACTGCTGTCTCACACTCGGAGGTTTTACAAATAAAAGTAGAAAGAAACACATAGTGTTTAAAAGTGTTTTATCACGAACCCCTTTGGTACTCAGCTACTCACGAAGCACTTCATTGTCTTGCTCAAGGACACTGTAGACTATGTGATATTGACTTCTTGACAGTTTGACTTAAGGCAGTCTTCTAGTTCTCACAGAGTGACAATAAATACAAAGAAAAGTCCAAGGTAGGAGTACAAACACATTGTTTAGGCACACATGATGATGAATAGCACTGCTGAAATGTGTTTTTATCAGTTGGGTATATCTTGTGAAGTTGACACAAGCTTAAAAAGATATTGTGATCCAGATTATTTTTAAAGGGAACCATGGACTTGCAGGCTCTAATAAACAACAATTGCTCTCTTTCACTAAAATATGTTACATGTGATAAAAACTTAAAATGTTGCCATTGATTTAAAATCTACAGGTATAATATTTAGTACATGTTTTGAGCTACGGAGGGCACTGTGTTTTACACATGCAATGCACGCTGGGGGTGATGATGCGGTTGGGTTGTACTTGGAGAATAGCTGTGCTCTATGCTAGCGGAGCTAGTATGACAACTGGCATGATTTTGTCACATTCTGCTGCTAGTCAAATTAGGTCAGTTTTGTTACAGAGCGGTGCGACGAGTTGATTACGTTGTATCTGGATCCAATTACAGCTCATCAGCAGTGCCTTTAAAGGGAGACACGGATAGAGAGACAATGGTGAAGAGTTAAAATAATTTGATATTGAAACCCCTCTTGATGCTTTTGTTTTTATACAATTTGTAAAATTAGTTTAACTAGTAGATCGCCATTGTCGTTGACGTCGCAGAGCAGTGAGGTCACATGGTTATGGTGCCAAACTTCCAGAGTATGACTCTAGTGACACAAACATGTCATCTGTTCAACTCTTTCAATTTGAACGCAAGAGGAAGATTAATGAGCATTAAAGCACTATGCGACAGTGCTGCTCATCAATGTCTTTCTCAGGTTCAAATTTAAAGGACTGAAATGATGACATTTATGTCGCTAGAGTCATACTCTGAAAGTCCGGCAGCGCAACCCGTTGACGTCACCACCCACAGTGCATTGTGATGTCAACAACAATTTTATACATTTTATAAAAAACAAAATATTAAGAGAGAGTTTTAATATCAAATTATTATAACTCATACTCACACATATCTTTTAAGAACTACAAGTCTTGATGTTCATGGCTTTCTTTAACTATAATAATGATTGTTACATCTAAAATGTAGGTAATATACTGTAAGTCGTCGATGCCATGAGTATCAAATGTATGGCCTGCCAGGGGATCCAACCCCCTGTGTTGTAGCTCTTTCATACTGAACCTACAAAATAATTTGCTTTTATTTTGACATTGGCAGCCAATGAGTTAACAAGGAACTGACTCAAAAATGCCCCAATACCGACATGAAGTGACACAAAATCAACATGAAGTCACCTGGAAATGCCAGAGAATTGGAGACAGGAAATTAGCTTAAATTTACAGGATGTGACACGTAAGTATCTTAAAGTGACATGGAGGTGGAGAAAAATTAACTAATTGCCTGCCATTGACAATGATAGACGTCCAATTCACTTATACTGGACGCACTGGTGGTGAATGCTCATCTTCCAGTGCCTTTGACGGCTCTTAACATCCAATCCATTTTTACTGGGAGGGGTCGCCCCTTCCCTGTCAAAATGGATTGGATATCGAGTGTGTCTATGGCAGCCAGTGGCAGCTTATTTGGCCAAAAAAATACAATAACAACAAATAGTCCAGCTCATATGAGGACTACTTGACAAAAATGTGGCCCGTGAACCAAAATGAGTTTGACACCCCTAGTCAATGCCACGGATCATGTTGAAAATAAAGCATGTTTTTAATTTACAGTTTATATAAACACAGCATGGGTTTATAATTGTTCTATTTTTCTTCAATTGTTTCTTTTTAGCATCTTAAAGTGCTCATGAATCCAGCTTAACATGCTGTTGCGGGTGTATACAATAGTACACACGCACACAATAGCGCACATGCTTGCAACACATATATTCAGCTTCTTAGCAACAACAAACAGATGTCAAATTCCCCGCATGCAGCACTGACCTGTGCCTGCTGTTACTGTGCAGTTATGGCGCATAAATTAGTCTGCTGTTTCAATGGCTTGTTAGGGGACAAATTAAATGAGGTACTTGTATCAGGTTTAGGGTGAGGCTGATTTATTACTCCTATCACATATTAGAGGTGACATGCACACAAAATCCCAAAGTTCATCGAAGCCACGCTTGTTTAATATTCCAGTCTAGCATAGTTCAAACTGAACATGGGCAGAGTGTTTCTCGTTCAATTACGGGGACCCCAGTGTTTCTGTACATTAGTATCTGAGTGGGCTTGACTGAGTTTTGCAATACCGGTATAAAAGCAGTCAGGGCTGGGCAAAGATGAGGTTGAATTTCACAGAGGATTTTACGATGAAAAAGAAAAAAATTGGCAAATTACATGTATATCATGTTGAGTCTAGGGATGTACCGAAAGGAAAATTCTTGGCAAAAAACGAAAATTAGAAAACACTCGGCTGAAAACTGAAAGGCCGAATAATATATAATTAATTGATTTATTTATTTTTTAAGTGTTTTATTTCATTATCTTCTGATTAATGCCCTTTGCCTTGGCACTATCCCGAGGAAACTTTTTACCCTTTCGAAAGCCTCTGCCACACAAGGAGTCAGTATGCCGTGAGCGACTTCATTTTTTTCCGTTTCTGTGAGCTTCTTTTACTCGCTGAATTGTTCGGCATGTTTATCGGACAAGTGGCTGATTAAACCTGAGGTGAAGAGAATTCTTCAGCATCTTACCCTCTCAAGACACTTCAGCAGAACAGATTTTACAAACACAGGGTTCGTACACCTTTTTGATGTCCAAATTCAAGCACTTATTAAGGACTTTCAAGACCAATTTTCCAGTTTTTCCAGTACGTTTTTAACAATATTCCGATGGTTTTTAAAACATTTTTTTAAACTAATAGGCGGAAATAAAATATGGTGCTTTCTCACAAGTAGGCAAACATCTTCCAAAATGTTCTAAGATCCCTGAGGCTCGAGAAATTTAGTTTGAAAGTCGCAAATTCTGAAACCCAAGTGGAAGACTCTGTTTTCGGTGGCAGTGAGCGTTTTGTGGCAAACTGAACACATCCTACAGCAGAGGTGCTGCCTTGTCATAGCATTCTGTTCGGTGGACGGAAACACACCCTTCACAGCTGATGAACCTTGATAAATGCACTTTGTTAGAAGTTTGGGACACTTGAAAAATGGGTCTCACGGCTCCAACTGCTATGCTAAATGACATCTAAATGTATGTTTGTGTGGAACTGTAGTTCACCATAACAACAAAAAACTATTCCGTTCTCGCCAAAACTAGTAAATCTCAACAATCTATTACAACCTCTCCTACTCCTTAAAATAAGACTCACGGTTTTCTTATGAAACAAGTGGAATTGATTGAGAGCTAGACGAGCGGGCCTAGTGTAACAGTTATTTTGGATTGTGTGATTCCACTTGTTCACATTAGAAGGCACAATAGCGCCCCAAGCTCATGCGGTGACTATAAATAGCTGGCCGCATCGCAGGTGGCCCCAGTTGTATTTTTGTCATCATCAAAGGTCAGTTGGATAGCATTGCTAAGTTGCTATTAGCTTAGCGCCACAAAGCTAACCATTTTAATTATTCTTTAGCATGTTGTGGTGAGGTATGTGAGACTGACCGGCTCGCATCGTGTGCGTGTGTTGTGCATACCAGTTGTATTTATTGTCATCACCAAAGCACATTGTGGCGAGGCCTATAAGACTAACCACCTCGCATCATGTGCGTGTGTTGTGCAGACAATAAAAAGTCGAAACCATCACCGTCTCCTGGAAATATTTTAAAAACACAACACAGAGTCCCGGAGTTCGAAGCTCCAAGGTGTTACACTCGCAGTGACGAAGCCGTGCGAAATGGCTTCCGGACGGATTAAACTGCTACTGGCAGAGGTGGTGTAGAAGTGGCGAGAAAAAATGTGACAAAAAGAGGAAGTGGTCGCACCAATTAAGTATTTCAACTCAACCACAGCAAATGCACATGTATTAATTAAAATGTCATGGTCTGAGTAAAGTTGTGTTAGTTTTTTTCCTTAGTGTTTCTTGTCCATGTGATTTCCCACCTGTTGTGGCCTGCCCCTTGTGTAACCACCAATCCACTGCCTCTTGCATCACCCACCTGTGCTTCATTGTCTCATTACCCCTTGTCTGTGTATTTAAGCTCCCAGTGTCTATTCACTGCTTGTTGCGTCATTGTTGATGTCAATTTGGTAAATGGTGTTATACTTGTATAACACTTTTCTACCTCTCAAGGTACTCAAAGCGCTTTACACTACATTGCCATCTACTTACTGGTGACACAGCACCAGGAGCAATGCGGGGTTCAGTATCTTGCTCAAGGATACTTAGGCGAGTTCATCAGGGTGGACAATCGAACCCATAACCTCTGGGTTGGGGGACAACTACTCCACCACTGAGCCACGCCATCCCCGATTTCATGTCAATCCTTGCGTCTTGTCAATTCCAGCATCTGTGCCTTGTGTGTTCTTCGTGCCCCCGTCGTACCTTGTTAAGTTAAGTTTGGTAGTCTGACTTTTGGTTTATTTTATCTTTTTGGATCCTGCCTTTTGCTAGTGCTTTGTTGTGGTCACTCTAATTAAACATTTTTGCGCCGACGACCATCTACCTCGCCTCCATGTATTTTCCCTGCGTTTGGGTCCGCCATGCCCCCAGTCTTGACATTAAATACTACTTTATTTGGATACTCTTCGCTTGATTAAACTCCAAATTACTCACGCACGGGCTTAAATGCACTTTACTCAATGTGACGTGGGACATCAATGGAAAGCAACTTGAGAACAAGCATGTAGCAGCGATAAAGCCATTTTTTTCCCTTCACTTATCATACACTGTATTTTTTGATATCTCAAAATACTTGCTGTAATTTTCGCACTATAAGGCTATAAGCCGCCACGCATCAAATTTGACACGAAAACGACATTTATTTATAGATAAGCCACACCGGACTATAAGCCTCACCTTTTCTCACTGTGTTGTGGGATATTTACACCAAAAAATATTAACCGGTAACACTTTATTTGACAGCAGCATCATACGACTGTCATAAGATCAACTGAACCTTTGAACCAATTGGCTGCAAAGCTTTATTGCTTCAAGTAGCTTCCTTTGGCAATCAACCTCTGCTGCCACCTGCTGTCAACACTGTTGTCGTCCAACATGACTCCTAGCACCTTGCAGCGCTACAGATGAAAATAACAATTAAAATTCATGTTCTGTGCTAATTATTTCTTCAGTTACTGTTCCAGTTGTTTCATTAATTGCTAGTTATGGTATTTGGTAATACTTTATTACAGTGTATTTACAGTGGCGCCATAAGACTGTCATTAGACAATCATAGTTATGACATAATACTCTCATGAGCAATGGTAAATGCCTATAACAAATGGCTTCTAGTACTATTCGACAATTTAGCTCACAATGGATGTAAAAGATCCGAGCGGGACATAAACAGTTAGTGACATAATTTGCCGGATGACACCTAATGTCATCTGTCATAAGCATTCAGTAATGCCCATGATGGTGTCATGACACAATTATGACGGTCTTATGATGCCGCTGTCAAATAAAGTGTTCCCTATTAAACCAAATAAATCAATAAATAAGCCACAAAGTGAAGGAAAAAAGTAGCGGCTTATAGTCCGAAATTTACGGTACATCTCTCCATGTCTTGATTACATCACGTTGAGACCAGTGTTACTGTAACCATTTTGCTTTTTGGTGATTTGAAAGCAGAAGTATGGAGCGCAAACACTTGACTTTGAAGTCTTTTTATCATAATTTCTCAATTGCTCCGAACGAGATGAGTCTAAAAACACAACCTTAATTGTCTTTTGCTAATGGAGGCATCACGAAAGTTAATATTGAGTTGTGATTTAACATGTCAGCGGTTAGAGCTGCAAATGGCAAATCACAATTTTCTAAGTAAAATATATTAGAACCAGCCTGTTCAAATGTCAAATTAGAAATAAAGTTACATAACCAGGGCTGGAATTTAAATGTCAATCAAATATCCAGGAAAGTGATTTGTGGCACTCATAGACATCTAGATTTTACTATAAAGATGATAATTCCATAGACATACTAGCATCATTTTTGATCTGGTTAATCCTAAAATGAGGGGTTCCCCCCCCATATTTGTTTTTCTTGTCAAAATCTAGTTCAAACTAGTTAAACCTGGGATGGATGGATGGATAGATTAATTGGACTTTTTAGATTATCATTATATCAATTGCTTAAATGACAATTGCCAATGCCTTGGAGATGTCAGGGAAACGCGGGAAGGCAGGTGGTGTGGACCCAATTGCAGGGAAACAAAAGCAGCAAAGCAGGTGGTGGTGAACTCAAAAAACGTTTTAATAACAACTAACCAAAAGCACAAAGTACAACCAAAAGGACTGGGGATCAAAAAGGCAATGTTAAAACCAAAACTTACTTAAACAGAGGGACTGGTACACGGGGGCGTGGACAGGACTTGAAATTGACGTTGGCATAGACATAGACATTGACGATGACGCAACAAGGACTGAAAAGAAACTGGGAGCTTATATACACACACAGACAAAGGGTAACGAGACAGCGAGGAACAGGTGAGCACAGGAGGATACACTAGGAGGCACAACAGGTGAAATCAATGGGCAATCACAGGGACAAGTCACACTAGGAGAAAACCAACACAAAACCTAACAGGAGATTTCAGTATGCTGCTTTGACAATAATAACTTTAGGGACTGTTCAGAAATTGGAGATGTTACAGCAATGCTAAACACTGCGTAGGTTATTGATAGGGCATACCAATATGTAGAAGCATAAGTGTTAGGGGTGTAAAGGTACACAAAAATCTCGGTTCGGTAAGTACCTCGGTTTTGAGGTCACGGTTCGGTTCATTTTCGGTACAGTAAGAAAACAAAAAGCAAAATATAAATGTGCTAGTTGTTTATTACACACCTTTGTGCTTTCAACAATAGGAACATTAGCCTATACAAATCTAGAATTCTGCTCAAAAGGTAACGGGTATTTAAAGATAATCCAACAACAATTTGCCTTTCAGACCCCGCGGTCAGCTTGGTCAGCTTTCTTTCTGAAAGAAAGAAGAAAAAAGAAGTCCTGTGCTGAAGAGAAAAGCTATCCCAATGACAAAGATTTTAACATGTATTTTACAAATGAAATACCTCAATGAATCATTTTTTTTCTTATGAACGGTTTTCAAAAGCTTTATTGGTGGATTTTCTCAAGTTAAAGCGCTACACAGAAATTAATCAATTTAATTGTGTAAGCAGGATGTGTGTATTATTTTTATTATTTAATTACAGGTGTTTTAGCTCATTTCAAATTATTTTATTTAAATGGGCTATTATTTATTTTATTATACGTTTATATTTTACAAATGTGATGTAGTATTCATTTATATTGTATATTTTATGTTGTATAACTTTAGTTCCTTTGTGAATATTAGTTCCTACTTGTTTTGTTGTGGTAGGAGGGTTTTGTATTGAACACGGGGCTGTGTCGGTTATTGTTATAGCAGCGAAGACAGCAGTAAATCAACAAAGACAAGTCAACTGTGCCCCGATCTACCACTCAAGAGATCTGATGGACTCAAAATGTGGGTTACGATTGCATATTAGTTTGAAAATTGACCGGATCCACCGTATTTTTACACGAGTGACTTCCGGTCTGCCCGATCCTAGCTACCGGTAGGAGTATTGACACAGGAGGGTCGCATCTCGCGTCAAATAATAAACTGCTGTTCTTTTCACATGCGTTGTGTTGAGCCGCTTCTGGGACGCGTCTAACACGCGGCCGCACTGCCACTGGTGTGCATTGGCTGACTGACTTTAACGCCCACGTTTCACTGCGCTCTCGCGGCGGCCACGTTGTCGCGCCGTTGACGTTTCTGGGTTATACTGTCCTACCGTGTTGGTCCTCATTATAGTAGAGAAGATAGAGTAAATATAATCTACATAAAGAAACTGTAACCTGATCGACACACAGCCTCTAAAAGTAAGGGTTACATTACGTCAGAAACTCGTTCGGTACGCCTCCGTTCCGAACCGAGCACCACATACCGAAACGTTTCAATACAAATACATGTACCGTTACACCCTTAATAAGTGTGTAAAATGGACTTATGCATGGATTAATTAAACTAGTAGACTTGGTGCGGGAGCATCTCTTTTCATCCACAGGAAGTGGACAAAAGAGATGCAGGAAATTACAAGAAAATCATAAAGGACCAAAAAGGTTTCAGTGAAACTAAAAGGACAAAGAGGACTGAACAAAGCCAAACTGATAGGGGATGGGACAAGAGAGAAGAGAAAAACAAAAAGGAGATATAAAAGTGGCAAAAATATAGGCACTAACTTCGGCTTTACTCCAGGACTGTCAAACCGGAGAACGTGAGTTTGTGTACTGTATTTGAACGCCATGTGATCTAAGGTCTTCCGTGTCACTATACTGCCGCTGCTGCCATAGCAAGCCATTCATCACCTCAACATCTGGCGCCCTCACGAAAACTCTCTCACACACACACTTGCATCTTTGTGCCATGTCCTCTATCATCTAACCCTCTCATGCTCATCTTCGTCCTCTCACCCACTCACGTTTCATCCTGAATTCCTTTTAACCTTGTTTGTCTTATCATGGAATTCATGCATGTATGCATTCTAGAAACCAAAATATCGAGAAACAATATCAACATGTATTCAAAAAAATACTTAAAAAATATATGGAAATAATATTTTGCAGCCATTTCTGTTGGGATGCTGTTCATTACAATATGAGAGAACAATCAATGTAGTGTCAAGGAAATTATTAAATTATTGTAGTTATTGCTGGTGCAGGCCAAAATTGTCCCAGTTTGTTCAATTTAATATTTTTTACACACATTGATATTAATAAACATTAGTCCTCATGTGGGACTAATATTTTTACACAGTTTTCACCAAACAAAAGAAGGTGAAAATGATTGCTCTCTTTGACAAGGCATTATGAAGGGTTTAACAAACATCTTTTTTCTTGTTGTTTCTGTAAAAGTATAGTTGAGGATATGCAATTAAGTCGTACATACTGACAAAGCAACCTATTCCAACATCGTGTACAATTACTGTGAAGCAGTGATTCCCAATCAACGGGCCAGGACCGGTACTGGTCTGTGGCGCATTTGCTACTAGACCGCAGAGAAACAATAAATAAATTATTAATGACCACAATTTGGCCTGTGCCTCTTGACACATTAAAGTGCCTGTGACACGAAAAAGCATGTTTATTTCATAATACACGCGGTATTTTATGCCCCTGAATCAGTGACGTGCGGTGAGGTTCGTGGTTGGTGAGGCACTGACTCCTTAAGTGTCAGATTTACAAATATATAACCAAAAAGGGTAGCTTATTCAGTTAACTACTGGTTATTTCATATCTCATCAGCATTCTTCACAAAACACACACACACGGTACATATTACAGAAACGTAAAGGTAGAAAATAACGTGCATTTGCGCTACACTCTCCATGTGTTGGAATTTCCATCGCAAGTCTTTAGTTCATACAACATAAATGAGTACAGAGTGGTGTACAAAACCACAGATTTCAATTTTGACCTTTTGTGAAATATTCAGTTGTTTTTAAAACTTGAATCTGATACGTAAATCAATTTAATACAGATTGCTCAACAAAAAGCATGAAAAGAAAAAGTATATTTTATTTAAGGCCAAAATTTAGTTTTAAAATATTAAGATTAAAATGAAAACTGTGGTCTTACCTTTATTTGTAGATGAAGTCCATGCGCCTGCCCTTCGCCACAAAAACCTGAGTTACTTTGTTGTAAAAGTCCTCCTTATTTTCCTTTAGTTTTAAAAGTCTCTCCGCCTCAATGGAGATGATCGCCAGGGAGGAAAGTTGTCCTGAATCGGTCCTATTCTGACTGTATCACATCACCGATTGCTACAATTAGATCGTTCTGTATTCTATTTGACAAGCCAGAAAACACAGTGATTGTGTCCAAATGTCTAGCTAACCTCTCATCTTTCTCAGCAAAAGCGTATAAAAGTTCGACATAATTGCCACGATTAGTAGAGCTTGCCCTCTCATCGTTACCACGAAATGCTAACTCCTGCTTAGCTAAGAAGCAGGTTGCATTAATGAGGTCTTTCACAATCTCGCGGTTCTCCTTTACCTTAGCGTTGTGGGTGCTAACGTTGAGCCGCCGCTGTTCGTTCAAAGCCAAATCGATCCTTGAGTTCCAAAAATTTTTAAAGCAGTCTGGCTTTGAATGTGAGTGTACGATCTCTCATGTTTGCTGAGACTTCGTGGTAAATTTTTCATGTCACAATATCCCGTGTTAGTCCAGACATTGGCACAAGTTGAGAACAAAAGGCATGGGAAGCAGTAAAGGCAGTTTTTCGAAGGACAGCCACACAGCCAGTAGTTTTTCTTCGGGTGTACCACTCCGTTTGAAAAGAGCAAGTTATCTTAGACTGTCCCGTAGTTTGAAGCAAACCTTTTAGCTCCGGCGTTGGTCTTCCTCTGTTAATCAGGTCCACTTTTGACTGAAAGTCCAGTTTTGAGAATTTTTTAAGTTTGGATATATAATCCTCTTCCATTTTGGGAGTCCGATGTCGACGTAGTAAACAATACAAAACGGCTCGCCGCAGTGCACTTGATTCGCCTGGCGCCATTACCTGTTGGCTCACGTTCGCCCCCTTTCTGTGCGGCAGCGTACTATCTGCCGCAACCTGTGCCTTTTCACTGCGGTTTTATTTCCCATCAGCAAAACTAAATATGTCGCTAACAAACATTAAACTTTAAGGGTTAAAGACATTAGCCAGACTGTGGAAAATCAGGTCAAATAAACGTATCTGGAAACATTATAATGGCGACATGCAGATGTACGGCAACCAGCATGCTCCAATTCCATGTATCAACCCAGTTTGTTATGGATTGCGCAATCAGAGGTGAGGCTTTACTCGTTGCTGCCGCACCTCTCGTTTCATTTCGTTATTTGAACAGGAAATGGGCAAATTCAGCGATTTTGACTATAAAAAATGTTTGAAATGAGTCATACATTAAGAGCAATGGACAAATATTAATATAAATTTGATGCTATAACTATTTTTTTGTCATGATGACAGGTGAGGCTCTGCCTCACCTGCCTCCCCTGACCGCACGTCACTGCCCTGAATGATATGGGCCGCTTGGATGTGTGTGGAAGCGATCGCTATTTTTATTTAGTTTTTGTGAATCCAGCGCCATGAAAATGAGTGACTTCCGGCTTCGGTCTTGCATTGAGGAGGAGGGCGCTATGACGTGTACGGTAGAAGACGTCCTCTTCACGCTACAGTGTACTGTTGTGTATGAGGACGAAGGATTCAGCTGATTTTGCGGATTAATACGTTTATTTTTCGCATCACGCCAGCCAAACGGCTGCAGAAAAAACATTCTGTATGAGGGAGAGGCGTATGCGCCTTTTTGGAGTTTCAAAAGGTTCCCATTCACCGTGGATATTTACTGTGGGACCATTGGACTTAAGAGGAAGTGAGTAAACATCTTGTTTTGTATTATGTCAAATACGAATACAGCGATTACAAAGTAAACACTACAAACTTCCTTTAAATGAAGGACTACTTACGTTTGATCATTGATAGGCATGTAAAAAGCCCTCCTAATGCTCATTAGCAGCAGCACATTAGCTGCACAACTCCAGCCACCCTCCTCCGGGGAATGAACTGTAAATTGCTCTCCGCCGGGCGGTTTGCTGATCCGCGAACACAAGCGACAACCGGGTCGTCATGTCAAATAATCCAGGATAGTTATGTGTGATTTTCCGCTTTGAAGACTTTGAAACATCACTCGGTTCGGGTTAGCATGTCGGCTAGCTGTCACGCCTTCTGGTTTGTTTACATTCTCCGAAGCCGGGGAAGGGAAATGACATATGTCCGATTTAGGTGTCATAAAATATCGTTTGCGAGGTGCGACAGTAAAGGTGAAGTCGACAGTTTTGACCATTATGGAGTAATTTTGCCCTGTCGTCCTGAATAAATGCATTTTTATTATTTCATATTCCATTCAGCACAAGACTGTTATTTGTCATGACCATGCCATTTATTTAGCAATTGGGGAAAATACTTGGATAAAAAGAATATCCTGTAAAAATATTGAAGTAAAGAGACAGAAACAATGACATTTTGCCGCTCTCTTCGTTGCGTTTTCCTCGTTGTGAATAGTTCCCCGTCGACGGGCTGACTGGTCCTTCTCAAGCCATTTATATAGCTATTGGGGAAAACACTTGGATAAAAAGAATATCCTGTAAAAATATTGAAGTAAAGAGACAGAAACAATGACATTTTGCCGCTCTCTTCGTCGCGTTTTCCTCGTTGTGAATAGTTCCCCCTCGATGGGCTGACTGGTCTTTCTCAAGCCATTTATATAGCTATTGGGGAAAAATACTTGGATAAAAAGAATATCCTGTAAAAATATTGGAGTAGAGAGACTGAAACAATGACATTTTGCAGCTCTCTTCGTCGCGTTTTCCTCGTTCTGAATAATTCCCCCTCAATGGGCTGAATAGTAAAACCGATGAGCCCAGTCTACCGCTGACGTCATCCACCTGTTGGGGATGCTAAAGCCCTATAATGGTAGGCGTGGCTAACCGGCAGATTAAAAGACTAATTTCTCGTCATCTGTGCTTTGCTAAATTGTTGTATATAGTCGAATCGTCTCAAAATATGATTCTAATTCACATAATAATGCCATTTAAGACTTTTTTTCTCGTGTCATATGCTCTTTACTATGCCTGTCTACTCTATTGACTAATATGAGCCCTCTAGTGGTGTAAACATGTAAACAGTAAGATGAGCTGCTGTCGTGTGAGTGCCGCGGGCGGTGACGTCTTTGGACAGCTATTTTACAGGGAAAAGGCCACCTGCTGAGCCAGAAAAGAGGAACCTATAACCAAGTCCATTCTGTATAAT